>NW_028185361.1:1355076-1366132 GCF_003343005.1 Rhea americana | reverse complement strand
CGGCTCGGCGCGGCTCGGCTCGGCTGCGGCACGCCGCCCTCGCCATGTCGGTGGCCGGGCTGAAGAAGCAGTTCCACAAGGCGACACAGGTATCCGCAAGGCGTGTGCGCGGGTGGCAGCGGGTGCGTGATGCCCTGCTGGGCAGGGTGTGCGAGGTGCGTGGACATGCTTCGGGTTGCATGGGTGAGCGTTGCTGCGTGTGGGCATGCATGAGTGTGTGCAGAGTGTGCGCACGTCCGAGGGTGTGTGTGGAGCGTGGCTGTGTACGGCTGTGTGTGCATGGAGGTGCATGGTGCACGCTCTGCGTTTGCTTGGAGGTGCACGGGTGTGCACTCCTGTGCATGGCTAGTCATGGGGTGCCTGATGCATGCGTGTGCGTGGTGCCCGGGTCTGTGTGGGGTGCACGGGTCTGCATGGTGTATGAGTGCGCATGGTGCAGATCCTTGGCTGCTCTTCACCCGCCTTCCTCCTCTGGACCCCTCCGCTCCTTCCCCCAGGGAGCCATGGAGCTGCTCTGTAGAGACCATGCTGATGTGGGGGGAYCTTGCTGCAGTGGGTTGGCTGCCGGGCAGATACCCACTTGGGTCTTGGACCTCTTGTACTGAGGGCTTAGACTGGCTTAGACTGGCTTTGAAAATCATCAATAAATTTGACCTCCTGCCCTCCCCCAAATATAGCCAAAATTTGACTAATGATGTTTGCTCATGTTGCTTTAGGCGTTGTTTGTTATTGCAGGAAGGTCAGGTTGGAGGTTTCACCAGACTGATTTGTTTCATAAAATAAAATCATGTATGTGATAGTTCATGAACGTGCAACTTCTGAATTGGTTTCTGACTCGRTGTGTTCTGAGGATGTCAGAAATGGTTTCACAGAAGTCAGAGGAATTCCTTTGGATTTAGAGATTTGAGGCTGTGACTGGAGTGTTTGCAAAATGAGTATGAAAATACCAGTTATTTCCTATTTGTCTTCCTGGTAAGGTTTCGTGGGTAACAGTCTAGGTCATTGTAAATGGGCTGTAGGTTATGCTTCTCAGTACCTTTATTTCTCCCTTTCTCATCAATCTCATTTACTGTTGGACTGGGACAAGAAAGTGCCTAAAATAAACACCCGAATATAAGAATGAGCAGAATTCTCCCTGCTGTATAGWTACATGTATAGCCATTATGGCCATGAATGCAATGGTCTTGTGTGGGCACATGCGTGCATTCAATGACGTTGTCTTACCTTTCATATCACCCTGTGCTGCATCCTTGGTTAATGCCCTTTGCAGAAACCTGCCACACTCATGATACGTGCTGTAAGGTACACTTAGGGCACCTGGGTCCATACTGCAGCATCTGGCGGCTGCTGCTCTGTTATTTCTCCCTATGCTCTCTAGTGCTATTAGCCAAGAATCATCATTGCTGCACTGAGTTCTGGTACCTAGAATAAGAATTGCAGTGTCTGTCAGGCATATTTGAGAAGTAGGCAAGCTGAAGTTCACTTTTTAATATCAGCTCCTCAGTTACTTAGAAGGAGAATAAGTTTGCCTCCAGAGCAGAAGGGGTAAACCCCTTTTCTGAGGAGAGCATAGTGTAAAAGATGTGTGTGTACTGGTCAATCTTAGCAGGTGAGATCTCACACTGACTGCCAGCATTCATCTTAGCAGTTGTCATTTGAAAGGAGGAAGAATTTAACTGATTGCAACCAAAACAGGAGGTTCTGAGGCCAGACTTTGTAGGCCCACATCAGATGACCTAGGGTTTTTTGGGGCACAGCCTTGACTTTAACAGATTATTTGTATACAGGTCATGAAAACACATTCATATATGAAAATGACTCAGGTCACAAGTAGGGTAGCAAGACTGGCATGTTTTCAGTATGCATGAGAAATCAAGGGCTCAYTCCTGGTGACCGTATTCTAGGAAGTAATCCTCACGACAGGGAATTAATCCCTAGGTGGAATGTGGATTGATATTGCCAGGATAAATTAAGTTTTCAGGTAAGACCAAACAATTGATTCAAAGTTTTAAAAATTCTGAGTCATTCCCTTGGTTTTTATACACATTAAAACTCCAAGTGGTATGTCATAAGGTAGCCCTAAATTATCCTAGGAACAATTTCAAGTTATTTGAGATTTCTGTCCTTTTGTCCATCTTAGCTTTCTGCAGACTTTAGCTTAGTTTCTGTTAATGCTATTCTTGTAACGTTAGTATGCCTTATACTGGTAATCATGAAGTCTGTGTGTATGTAGATATTACAAATACCATTCCAATTAAATAAAGATTTCTGGAATTAAATGCTGCCATTCTCTTTTTATCTAGAAATTATGTTGTATAAAAAGTTCAAGCCTGTCAATTCCTTGCACCAGTGGCAAAAGCAGTAAGTCATTGAAAAGCAGGAAGAAACTTTGCTTCTTCTGGGGTGGATCATTTGCTGTTTTCGTTTAGAAAATTAACAGCTTTACCTTTGTGCAGCACCATCAAGTTTAGAAGAAGTACTTCTTTGTCTGTAGAAATCAGGGGAAGTTGGGAACTACTCTACAGGTTTGTATGTGGTCTTAACACTTGAATGGCTTTGGGTGGTACAGATTTGATGGTCAAATTTGGAAATTAGCATTTGGAAAGAGTTGTTTTGAAATAGCTTGAGCTTTGTTTCCATGTGACTATATTCATAGCATAATATGGCATTTGTGAAGCAGGGTGAAAATGAGGCTTTCACAAAGTAGCAATTCCATAGGGAAAGAAGTGAACAAAACCCTCGGGAATAGCCGTGACTGGGATTCCCCAGGAAACCAGCAACTGACCCTTAAATAGTAGTCTGAATGGAATGATTTGACTCAAAAGGCTTAGAATTGAATTTATTTTCTGCCTGTGCATTTTTCTTTTATGATACAACAGGATTTAATTTAACTGGTCTTAACCAAAGTAGAAGACAACTGCATATGTATTTTTATGGGGGGGGAAGGGGAAACATTGTTCCTGGAAGAAACAACTAAAGAAGAGACTTTGTGTGTTGTCAAGAGCTTGTTATATGCCCAGCCTTTTAGATGAAGAGTGCTTTCCTTTTTCACAAGGCAACCTGTGAAGTACACAGTAAAAGACTAAAGGAATGGCCCAAGTCTTTAACTAGAAACAAACAAGGCTCCTGTCCAGCTATGCTATTATCCAGGTAGTGAAAAATCCTCAGGGCTTCAGAGGGATTCTGCACTGGTTCAGGTTTTTCTGTCTACACAGGTTCATTTGCAAGAAGAGCGCCTTGGTGGTGAGGCGGAGGTTGAAGACAATGGGTATTGAAAGCGTTCTTAGAGTGTCTGCTGACTAGCAGGGTCCAGGGAAGCTCCTGAGTGTGTGCATCACCATAATCTTGTGAGCAGTTTCATTGGAATAGTGGGAACATGAGTATGATTGTTCCTCTCTCGATCAAATGCTTTTCTAGACTGTTGTTCATCTAGCCAAGTATTTCCTACGTTGCCTTGCATGACCACAAGGTGAGCAAGAGAGTGTTGAATACCAGCAGAGAGACACTCAAGGTTCGTGAGAGGCTGCTGGAGGCACAGGCCAGACACATGAGYTGGATGCCCAGACAAGACAACTCCTTGTTTGTAAGGGTCCCTTAGATCTCCTAGAACTGTGTCCTTATCTCAGTTGTGCCAACCTTGAGTAGCTACTGCCTAAGAAGGAGCTAGATGTGATTAAGTTATGCCCCCCGGCCCTTATAGGAATCTGGTCAGTGTATAGTTTCACATGCTGGGTATGCTACCATGTACTCTGCCAGTCACTGATTCCTTGCCAGATCTTCTGCAGGCATTCTCACTATACATTTGTAGAAGAATGTGAAATTCCTTTTAYATTCTTTTTATTTTTTTTACAGGAGGGTAAAGCAATACTTCTATACATGTCTTCTACATTTTCTGAATTCTCAAAATACAGCTCACCRATTATTATTTTCCTCTTACTGATAAGAGAATGAGGCTAGTGACAATAGTGATACCAGTATTTTCCAAATCTGTATCCATCCCATGTTCTATAATATACTCCTAGCTGTCCCACTGAGACCTGCRTGTGCTTCGCAGTAGTAGTAGTCCAGTTTCATTTAAGTACTTACCCTTAGCAACTGCATTAAATTTGATCCCCTAGTCAAGCTGTGAAGCTTCAACTAAAGCCTGTCTGTCCTGACTCTGGTTTTAGCAGCCTCGTCCTGCCTCCTTACTTTGCTCAAAAACAAGAACAAAAACCTAATGGGCCTATTTTCTTTTCCAGTGAAAGCACCTATCCCTGCCCACTGACCTCGACTGGAACTGGAGCTCACACCAGTTCTGCCTGTTTCTTTCCTTATTTTCTTTCTCCCTCATCCCCCAAACTGGTTGGTTCACCTGTATTGCCACAGCATAGGTGAGTTACTTGGGAACTTGTCCAATCCTATATTTTTTTCCTAGGGTGGCTGCTGCACTTTGCTTACATTAGATGAGTTCCCCCTTGCTCTTTGCACACTTTGCAAGGTGTTGTTTCTTCAGGGATGGCAATGTGAAGTCAGCTGAGGATACTGCCCAAAGTAGTTGTTAAAAACCTATCTTGGAGGACTGGTCTGCCAAAAGTCTTTTTTCTTTCTTTCTCTCTCTCTCTTTTTTTTTTTTTCCCTTCCTCTTCCCTCTTATTTCCCTCTGTACAGAGCARTGCATTTTGCAGTTGGGAGAGGTGAGTGCTTTTGATCCAGGAATAAAGACTATTTTTGGAAAAGCTATTTCTTTATCTCTGAAGGGGATTATTTCTACTGCACTTAGGGAAGTTCCTTCTCTTTGTGCACTTTAGCTTGGCTGCCAGATACAGTATTCACATTTGGCCTCATTCCCGCATGTCTTTTATTGATGTTATGTGATTGAAAGGGTGAAAAATAGATCTTAATCTATATTGTCCTTTTCTTGGATATTGTCTAATCCTTCTAAGTTGTTGATGACTTCAACAGTCTCCTCCAGTTTGTAACCYTGTCTCCAAATCAAACTGTAGGAACTGCTGCTTTGTGTAAAAAGAGTGTGCATATATATAATTAAGAGCACTTGTCAAGCGCCTATCACTGCAGTATTTTTTTTTCACCTGATATAGGCAGAGGTGGTAACTGCATATAAAGCTGGAACACTAGTTGACACTAACTTCTAGTCTTTCTCTGAATTATCTGTGGAGACAAAATAAAGAATGGTATGCTCAAAACGTAACCTGCATCAGAATCTTATTTTATCTCAGCTGTCATCTCCACTGGAAGTATTACACAGCAAGAAAATAGGAAGAGCTGACTTCTTGTGGTCATTCATGCACAACGGTGTCTTTAAGATTTAAATGTGCCCTTGGGACTAGCATRCAAATAGTATTTCACAAAAAATGCTGAAGCAGCATAAACAGGTTTAACAGAAGCAGACTGCAGAGGTTACAGGACAGAAGATTCAGTGTCTTTGTGTAGCTCTGAAGTGCAGATGTGACAGACATGCTGGGTGGCCTTTCTCTTCCTTCATGGGAGAAAGAGACTGGAGGAGCTGGAACATGGACAGTCATGACCTGATGTTGTAGCCATTGGCTTGGAAAGCTCACCAGGAGGGAAAGCATTGAAAATCTGTATTGCAGGCTGTCAAGAGCTGTTGCAGCAATGTGGGAAGAGCTGAAGAGATAGCATGTGTGGCCAGTGCTCAGCAGAGATGCACGGATCAAGGAGCACTGGCTGTTGTTTCAGTGAGGATCTGTAGGACCCGCAGAGGCAACTGAAACTCCCTTCGAATCCTCTTCTCCTAGATGGAGCTTTTACTCTGTGCTTTCCTCTGGCAACTGCTGTGCCTGAGTCCTGGTTTTTCTCTATTACCAAACTCTGTTGGACAYTGATAGTGCTGATCCTTCCTTAAATATATAATATATATATATGTGGAGATACAGAGGGGAAAGAACAGTGTTAAAGCTCAGTATTCTTACTGTGATCTTTGCCATAGCAGAATTACCTACCTTGCTAGGTACTTAGCTTATCTAATAACGTACTTAAGATTAGAATAGAAACAGTAGGGTTTTTCACAAACATTCTGGTTATGGAGACTTCATCCTCTGTTGACCAGCAATAAACCTTAACAATTTTCTGCTTGAATGAGCTGTGTGGAAAGATCTTCCCTAACAGATAAGGTGTGGGGATGCGCAGACCAAGTGTCTCCCACATTTTGGGCAAAGCTTGCAGGGTTAAACACCAACATAAATTACTAAAGATGCTGGGGGGAGGGTAGGTTATGAACGTGTTGGAGAAGCAGATGTTGATGAAGGTGTGTATCTTTTGGTGTGATATAGGTTGGTCTGATTCATATGAAGCTAACTTAGCTTTCCATCAGGAATTTGCTCAACCCCAGATCCTTTGGACCACTAGTGCCCATAACAAGCTGGTCTTCAAAMTGATGCCAAAATGCCCTCAAACTATCCTCGTATGCTTACATTCCCTTGAGTGGAAGTAAACACATGGAGCATGGGAGAAAATAAAAATAACAAGGGCCACTTAATGTTCCTCATAACTTTAATCTGGCTATAAATGGCAACCGTTGTGGCAATCCTGCATAAGGTAGGATTTGTCCCACTAAGCTCTAGTTGATGTAGTAGTGATGATGGTGACAGGCCCCGTAYGTGGACTGCGTGGAGTGGTGTATGACTGTATGGCCTTTACAGAAGGTGGTGGGGAGGGAGGGGAATCCCTTTTATGTGGTCTGCAAGTGGGCCTGGCTGTTCTCCACCACTCTGCATGACCACAGCAAAGCAAGGTAGGTTTSCACTTGCCTGCTGTCTCTGCTGCCCAAGAAGGGTGTTATTCAAACCAAGGAGAGGTGTTACAGACAGCTGTCACCTGGTTTGGCTAGTGCTGGCCTGTTAAATGTGAATTGAGCTGATGCCAGGGGCCTCCTGAAAGAGTCAAAAATGGTACTGCCAGCCCAGGTCATGGGCATATTGCTCCAGGGTGGCTGGTGAAGTAAGTCCACATTTACTAGGTATATATGGACGGGCATTGTGAGCTGAATGTATTGTCCACAGAACAGCTGGCATCACATTGATGTGATTTCCACCAGGCTGTGTTTTGGTCATAACTCCCTTGGATTTGCAATTGCTCTCTCCAGTTGGGATATTATGTTGAATCCTTTGTAAGCAGATGTTTTAAAATAGAATAAATTGTTTGCTTTATTCCCCTTTCCCCCCCCCCCCACTCTGCTGGCAGAAAAGCTGTTTACACCACTCAATGCTAAAATGTTTATACTTTCCTCTGCTTCTTTCATCTTTTTCTTTGTGTTTTTGTTTTGTTTTTGACAAATTGCATATGTGTGTGTGCATGTACGTGCGTAATTTGGATTGCCTAAGTACCAGTTCTTACTGGCTGCTCAAGGTCTTTAAATGTGAAAATAATTTAGCTGAACATTTTGAAATATTGCTCACTTCAGGAGTCTTTTCACCTTTCTATTAACACATTCRGTTAGTTATGTAGTAGCATGAAGATCCATTTCAGTTATTTTCCAGTTTAAAATATATTCAAGCATTGAACATTTCTGTGCTGCTTTTTTGGGACAAAGCACAACCACGACAAATCTGTGTGATGACAGAACATGTTCCAAAAGAAATTCTTTTTTCCTAGAAACAAAACTCCTGAAAACTGTTCTTAGTACCTATTCTTATGACTTTCCRTAGACTAACAGGACTTACTCTTTTATTCAGCACTAGACAATATGCCTATTAATATTTCTAGATAGTTCTGAGTTTCCCTGAGTACAGTCCATAAAGTTTTCAGCCCTCAAAGTATCTGCCAAAAATTCCTTTTCATGCAAAATCTACCTAGATGCAGAAAATCAGTTAGTAATTCACAAGACATAAATGTCAAAAATAGTGTTCGTCTTTCTAGATGAGTCGCTTAGAGCTTGTCTTATATTGGAAAACTATGCTATCATAAAGTAAGGACTGAAYTTAAAGTGCTGCAATGTTACAAGGATAAATCTAGGATGGAGGGATTTTCTTCTGTCAGTATAAAAGGTGCTTTTCTACTTAATTTATATTGTTTGGAAAGGGATCTGAGGAAAACAAACTAAGCCTCACCTTCCATCTGAGTGACAGTATGTGCATATGAGTGGTCAGGGCATTAGGCATGAGCAGATGATATATTTTTCTCAACTAATTCCTCAGCTGAATTTGTTTGTTTTGGAATGCTGTCCTTGGCATGCAAGTGGAGTTAGTTGAGTTGTGCTCCAGGTGAAGAGAATGGAGGGTGTTTTTTTTTAATGCATGAACAGGTCCTGTGTTTTGTTGGTTATTTCCATTCCATTTCCTATTTTGGCCAGAAGCAGATGGGTTTTGTGTTTTTTCCCTTCTATTGTCACAAAAGGAAATAATCTCTTAAAACAGAGCTGAGGCATGTGGAAGGTTCAAAAACTTGCAGTTTTTTTGTTTTTTAAGGAATCAAAATGTTTGGAGGTCAAAACGTGTCTTGACATACAGAGGTAACCATATACGTACATGATTTATTGATAAGGTTTCATCATTCAAGGAGACTTCCACTAACATTAACAAGTGGAAGCTTGTGTCTCAGGAAGAATGGCTGGATCTTGTGCAGCCTCTATTTATTGATCTTCTAAATTTGTTTTTAAAACATGACCATGTTGTTCTGAAGCTGCAGGGGAAATCTCCTCTCCACTCCACAAAAGTGCTGAAAAACATATTACTGTAAATGATGTAGATCTATTGTTGACAGAAGTGGATATGACTGCTGCAGGCAGTAGGCATATAGTTCCTTTAATATGGCATGCATCTAGCCTCTCTTAGCTAGATAAAATAAATGTGAATTTCTGGAAGAGAGAAGGACTTAATAGCTGAAAGCAGAGGCAAACTTAGATAGTTCTGGAATAAATAATGTAGCTCTTTAACTGTTTTATGCAGAAAAATGTTTTTCGTTCATCTGCTTTGTCCAGTTTGTATTSTATGTGTAAAGAGCTATAGAAAGGGCACATGACAGCAAAAGTTTGGCTTTGCACTGTAGGAATGGGCTTCTGTTAAGAACAACAAATACCTGATATCAAAAGATAACTTTTTTTTAATTTGTTGCTTTGCAATATTACAATTAGAAATAAATAAACTAACTGATTTACTCCTCTCATCCTTGAGAGCAAGACTACTTCCCAAATAGTACATTAAAATCAACTATATAGGGTCTGCAGCAACTCCTATGAAAAACAGACAATCTTCCCAGGAAGATTTGGAACATTCTTTAGAGAAAGGCTCATGCTGCACTGTTGTATCTTGTTCGCTTTTATTTTGTGAAGGGCTCTTTCTCTTCAAAGAGCACTGGAGCAAGAGCAACTTGGAAAATTAATGAAGCTGCAATAAAACTGACTGTTCTATTTCCATATTTTTCTCATTCGTATTTTCAGATTTACTATACTTGTGTCAAGGGAAGGTTCTTCATTTACATAGACTCAAGCAGATTCACTGCTATGGAGTTTTTCTTGATTTCCTCCTGAAAATTCTTCAAACCTTTATAAAATTTTGTTGCTGAGAATAGTTAAGTCCCTTTTTAATTTTTTTGCAGTAAAATTATATTTGGGAAGGTAAATTAAACAGTTGGGAGAGAAGACACATCAAATGGAATTTTTGTTCAAGAATGAAGGCTAGATCAGGACAATAAGAAACAACCCTGTGCCATGGCTCTGTAAGAGGCAAATCCTTCTTGGGTCCTAGAGCTTTTGAAAGCAGGTGAAAAGCAGGCTGTAGATGGCCAGTGAGAATGAAGGGTAGGACCAGGCTTTGCCTTCACCTGCTACATTTAGGGAAGATTATTATTAATACATTGAAGTTTCTACAGAGGACTGGCTTGTTTATTACTTTTCTCTCTTTTTTTTTTGATCCTCTACTGCAAAGTCGTGCAGGCATCCATGCTAGGCAAAGGTCTGCCTCTTGTTAGAGATCAGCAGTAGCTTGAAGCGTCCATTTTTTGGCAGGGAGTCTTCAAACCTTGCCCTCGAGAGCGACTGTGGTTTTGTGGTTATGAATTTGAAATGTGCAATGTTCAAATTTAGTGGTGTGAATAAGCTTGAATGAGAAAATGCCACCTTGCTGTTACTATTCCCAGATGAGAGCTAGGAGTGCTTTGCAGTGTCCACTTTCACTTGCTTGGGCTTCCCTTGGAGGTTGCCTGGTGTACACTGGGGAGGGGAGTAAGACATTTTGGATTGCCCCATGCTCAGCCCTTGGAAGCCCCAAGGGAGAGGGATAGGAACATAATGCTGTCCTATCATAAATGAACCTGCCTCCCTGATAAACAAGCCAAAGCCCTGTGCCAACAGGGAAAACTTCCATGCAATGCAGTTGTCTGCAACCATTTCCCTTCCCACATGATGTGTCTGTGATTCAAAGTGACAAGGAGGAAGGAGAGAGCGACTTTCGTGAGGCATTTCTGGCAGGGTGTATGCACCTGCTTTCTCTGTCCTCTGCACCATCTGAATGTTATTAGTGAGTTAGGACTTGAAGAGAAGCAATTAATTCATTGGGATCTCTTGACTGTACAGAAATAAGATGTTTGGTTTGTAGGCTGGGAGAGTTGGAGTTTGTTCTTATACCTTATTTAGCATTCAGTGTCAAGGATGCTCTCTTTAACAACTACCCTAAATTAAAAAATTGTACCGTGTGGCTCTTATTTAGCTATTAAACTTCACATTTAAGAATTAAGCCAGTATACACAAGCAGGAAGTTATCTTAATGTAGTGTCAAAAGTGCATGAAAGCAAACCTATGCACAATCAAATCTTTCAAGATTTTTGCTAGAATTTTGTCTCTTGTGAAGGCTTATTGCACTTGGACATTGGAGGTGACCTAGTTGACATGGGACTTTGACTAATGCGTGTGCTATATGCCTTTACTCAGCAGCAAGAMACATTCTGCTGACTAAATTGTGCTTATTAGGGGTGTTTTGCTTAGTTATTTTAGATTTAGAAGTAATTTTTAACAGACTCTTTCAAATCATGTGCTTCTGCAGCATATAATCCCAAACATTAAGAAAACAGTCAAGACATTTTAGAAATATGTCTCCTTTTT
>NW_028185361.1:1346778-1355071 GCF_003343005.1 Rhea americana | reverse complement strand
TTTTTTTTTTTTTTTTTTTTTTTTTTTTTTTTTTAAATTGAGCTCAGGGTTTGAATTTTCAGTTTTTAGTTTAAATGCTAATGTTTTCTTATAATGATATGAGACTTAGTTTAGAAGGCAAAACAATATATATTGGGCAACGGATGACAGCCATTGCAAAGACCTGGCAATAATTCCTCTGAGCTGTTTTGTTTCCTTACAATTTACCAATCCTTTGAGACCTGTTCCAATTTTAAATACATGCCAAGTCTTTGACTGGGGGATGGTTGTACTCCTCCATCCTGCTTCCCTTATTGTTGAACAATGTACCAGCTGACTTAAATTTCTGAGGCTGTGTCTAGGTTGGAAAGCTACACAGTGCAGTAGGTGTGGGTCTGTAGGGCAAAACAGTTGGTTTGGAGAAACCAGTGTTCTGTTTTGGAGGTTTATGGTTTATTTACAGTTTTCCTTTGTACTAGCTGTAGTCTGGTCATGTGGACTGAATGCCTATTAGTGGTTGAAGCACTTTAGGTGAGATCTTGAAATGAAAACTCTGCTTTAATTTCATTCAAAATGAATCTAGTTCACATGCTTCAAGACTGCTCTGCAAAGTAGATCAAACTGGGGTGAGGATGATTCATTTAAAAGGTGCACTCCTGATCTGCCCTAAAATGCTAATGTAGATAAACCTATAATCTGGAAAAGGTAATTGATAGTTGATAAGCATATCTATTTATTTTCATTTCCTTAAATACTCTAGCCAAATACTTGTGAAAACTGAAAGAAATTATCTCAGTCCAGGAGGGCTTTTTTGTGCCATGTGAATATTCAAAGTGTAGTCTTCATTCAGCCATGAAAAACTGTTCTGATGGGTTGACTGAGTTTTCAATCTAGTAAACTGCTTGGCTACTACTAAGTTCCTTTGTGAGGAAGGCTGTGAGTGGATAAAAGAAAAATAACATCTTCCYCAGGGAAAAGAAATATCAAGAATTTGAGGGCAAAGACTACTGTTTTTAAACACATAGTATAAAAGCGAACAGATGTGGCAGACTGGATTCCTCTATGTTGACTGTATTTTAAAGAACTAGGTTATGTCTTTTGAGGCTTACGTGAGGATGGTTACAGAGCCATAAAATACTTGGAGGCTGTTGACCACTAAAAGGCAGTGTCCCACTGATCTCTGGTGCTCATCGCAATGCTGCTGTGTTACCATCGAGAAATATCACTTTCAGCAGATACCATGTACTGGCTGCTAACATGGATCCAAACTCTGCAGGATCTCAATTGGGCAAGTCTGGATCCTGAATCACTCACTTTCTGTGCACCAGATCAAGGCTAGTTAATAGCTATGCCTAAAAGCTAAGGGAGCCCCAGTGGCAGTGCTAGCTTTGCTGTGAATTATTTTCCCTGTTTTGCATTGCTCTTGTCTTGTTAATATGCCAGAGATCCGGCACTGAAAAAATAGCTGTAAGGTAGTAAGGAGACTTTATGCAAAATCTTGATCTGTGGGTATGCCAAGAGGGATGGCTGTTGTAAATATGGCCCTTGTGGGCAAATGAACATCTACACTGACTTTTATTGCTGTTGTGTCTTTGTTTGATAGGAGCCATTGACCTCATGCAGCTGGAGCATTTGCCCGGAGTAGAGGGGAGTATGGTTGTGCTTTAATGTTGRTCTTGCTGCAAGGGGTTGCTATGTCATTCCTGACTTGGAGGAGGGTGCGGTGCTAGTAAGCCTGGATGTTGTTGTRCCTGTCTCTTGTGATTAGAAACACCTTTTTTATTTCAGTCACAGATAAGCCTTTTATTTCTCTACAGGATGTCAGGCAAGACTTGCCTTTGATACGGTATTCAGTGGGACTGGAAGACCTCAGTGATTTTATCTATGTTGGACAGGCAAGTTTCTGTGTAGAGGCAGGAGCACGTTAGGTTCAGGAAGTCCTTGCAGAATTCCCTGGACTCTGCATCTCTCTGAAGAGTAGAGGACTGCCAGAAAGTTACTGCCCCCATGTGCCAAGAGTATGACTGCATTAATTTTAACTAGATTTTCATCCTTCATTTGCACTGTGACTGATCATCTGTGTATAGAATGAGAAAGAGGACACCTTGTATATTTTTGTTTTTAAGTCCTTGTATTTAATCTCTCATAGAGGTGAGAATAGATGAAGAGAATTTATTTGGAGAGGTAACTTTTTCYTAGTGCAGAGAAGTTTGATCTTAATTCACCATCTTTTTGAGGCTCTTTGGCCACATTTTTGCAGAGATGTCACAGAAGGCTGAATTGTGATAAACACTGCTTCTTCTAAGGAAGGTTCTAATCCATGAAAGAATTTGTATTTAACATATGTTCTGAAAATTCTGTTTAAATAGATTTTTGCACCTCTGATCTCATCTTAGAGTTGTTCTAGAGATGGAGGTTAAAGGCTTATCCATAGGTATGCTTTCTCTTTTGTGGACTTCCTTAATTTGCTAGACATATTGAAGGAGCAAACCTGGCCCTGAGATGTGTGGATGTAATGGCCAGGTTTAAAAAAGAACACTTCAGGACATCTATTGCGCCCATTCTAAAGCTCCATAATTTATTATCTAGCATGCAAAAGTGTAATCTGAGTACGAAAGCAGATGCCTCAGAGCACCTCTACATTTGTCTGTCAGCTGTGGCACATGCAGAAAATCTAGGTTGTCAGGCTGTAGTATACAGTATTTTCTGGAGTAAAAGGAAGAAAACACTTCTTGATGTGTAACCTTTTGAGCCTATCGTGACTCACACTGTCAGAAAGGCTTTGGTCACTTTGGGATGTGAAACTAGGGGAAGGCTTTAGCATACTTTTTTTTTTTTATATCTGTGCTGACCATAGGGGTTCAGATGCGATAAATGCTGCTGCATAGGTGAAGCAATGCTAATCTGTGGAGTTTTAACTGCTGTTCTTACCCCCTAGTTTCTGTTCCAGATCTCTGAACTGAAGCTGTGAATTCTGGAAGATCTGAAAAGCCCACTGGGGAGAAGGCAGCTGAACAGACTTAGTGTTGTTGGTTTTGACTATGTATTTTTCTAGGAGCCTTTTCTTTTCAGATCATGAATTCTTTTTTGGAATTGTGAGGAAGATGAAATGATTAGTAATGTCAGAAAATGCTCTAATGCAGGCAAGGTATAAATGGCACTGCACAAATAATTATGAGAATAGAAAAAACTAAATTTGGGAGCAAAAAACTAATAGTTTTTCTTCTGTCTTTTRTAATACTCCAACAGTGCTTAACTCTTCTGATTTTTTTTAAGGGAAAAAAGCACAATGTGCTATATTGCATCAAAAGGATTAAAGCTTTCCCTCACATTTTCCTGAATAACAGTAGAGCCATGCTGTTCTCAGTTTCCTCTCACTTCTGTGATCCTTAGAGAGAACAGATTAAGTTTTAATGATGTAGCTTTCCTGCTTGCTCCAGGGCATGACAGTAGGATGGTACAGTCATGCCAATGAGATATACTCATAGTTAATACTTTTCTAGAACAAATAGATATGTTGTGGTTGGTTTAACCTGTATTTATTGTTGGTGATGCTGACTCCCAGAGTTCAGCATGCACTGACGTGTGAATATATTGATAAACGAGTTAAAAACCATTAACTGTGTTCTAATGTCTTTTCTTTATATTGTATGACATTTATGTCCTTGTAAGAAGGTGAAACAGTGCATAGGAATAACTGCCAGAATTACACTGTCTTACTATATACCTCTTTTTAGATGTCTGATTCTAAAGAGTTGTTATCATGCTTAGTAGGAGCATGTGGATGTCATCAGGGCCCTTCTGTTATAGAGTGCTTTCATGTAAACTGGGAAGGTGTGGGGTTTTTTTGCTTAAATCTTTTTTTAATCAAATGCCATTTACGTGCTATACTTTGTTATGCTGCAGAAAGAATGATAATCTGGGTCTGTATAGCTATTTTTTGTAAGAACTACATTCCTTGTGTTTACTTGTGAGTTTTTTGAACTTTTACCGTTTTCTGGACTGAAAACTTAATGGCATCATTGGGTACTCCAATGCCTAGTCAATTCAAGATTGCTAGAAATGTGCTCAAAGTCCAAAAACCTGTGTTGTATGTAGAGGTGGAGTGTTCAAGTGATCTGCACAGAGCAGATGTCCAGGATATCTGGGTAACTGGTTTCTGGGTAATAACAAAAAGCTTGGTTTGCCCTTAGACTGGTATACATCATGCTACGAATAGCCTAAAGGATAGGTATATGCCAGTAGTGCAGGATGTATACATGCTGTCATCTGTCTGTGTCTGYCCCACTCTAAGCATGCAAAGTGGTCTTATACAACTGCCTAGACACTTCTTCTGTACATTGCTAGCCCAGTTTCCATGGTCTTACAGCTGGGTTGAGTGATGTTATGCAAAGTAGCTGTGCCAGTGRGACTAACCCAGCCTTGCCTATTTTCAGATGCCTTGGCAGTTTGCTACTTTTAGGGTGGTGTTGTATGTGGCAATTACTGTACTACAGCTCCTCTGTTCTGAGTCCTTGTCCTCTCTCAGGAGCTGTGAGGCTCTTYGGAGCCAAACAAATACATTACTTGCGCTTGTTTTTTTACACTACARTTTATTTATTTATTATTTTTTTTGGTATCAGTTCTTCTGCCCACATACCCCTCATCTTCACAGCTAACTTCACCTCTGCAYGCTCTGTGGAGATGCCTGTGACTCACATTCTGCTTCTCTGCATTTGGAGACAGATTTAAAATTCTGGAATCCAATTAGAGTCTCCCYGTGGACATGCAAGCCTCTTTCATTTCAAGTTCCTCTGTTTTACTTGTCCTTGTGGAATGAGCATTGAAATTACTGCAATATATCCCCTGCTCACAGCTCTGTATGAGATTATGTATCAAGCACTCCCAGCCATGAATCTAAGAATGCTATATTCAGAGATGCATGCTTTTGTGTACATGTCCAGTTTTTAGTGTGGCACAGGAGATCTTTAGATGCATGGATSTTACCTCTAGGGATCTGCAGTACCTCTTCAGGCAGACTTTAAAATAGTGTTAGGTGTGGGAAAGACAGACCCTAACCAGATCAGCATGAAGTATCTGAGATGTGATGCAGTATATTAACTGATTTTGTGGAAAAGTGGTCGTTCCACTTATGTGTGTACACTGCAAAACACACAGACAAAATGTGGAAACCAACAGAAATGACATTAGCAAGCTTTTTGCAGCAAACCTCAGCAGAGCATTATCCTGTTACAAACTAATCACCACTTCAGAAATGATTTTCATCCTTTAGTTTCTTGCATCACATCTGCAGGTTGTAAATTATGGCTATTCAATAAGACAAGCAGTACTATTTTTGACATGCAGTATAGTTATGAAAACTTAAATCCTGAGATGGACCATTGTAATACTGTGAGGTTTAAAGTATGAGTTTTTAAAGAATACTTTTGGACTTTTGCACTGTTCATGATTTGAAACTTCAGTTCATGTTTCTAAGCCATCCCAACAATTGCTTACTTCTTAAAGTCTATGAGCCCATGTTTTCAGATAGTGTTTTGTTTCCAGGATCTGGAGCTTTTAAGCAAGTACCAAAAAAATTTGCAAGTTTTCAAAACAATGAACGCTCAGAACTTTAAAAATTAACAAAATTTTCCCATACTGCAGGGATAATGTATGGTCATTTCTTTCCATTGTTCCTGGGATCAGATTCATCCTGAAAGGATTTTTGGAGTTTTTAAGCAGGTACCATACATCCTCTCCATTGCATAATATGTTTTTACTATTTATCTTTTCACCAGCAAAGCTGRGAACTTATTTGACTTACTAAGATCAAAAAAATTCTCAAGCACCCTATAAACTGTGCTATAAACCTCCCTTATCTTCCTTCAGTATTCCCTTGTGGTTTGATTCCCTCTGTATAAACTACAGAAATCAGTCATTTATCCTGGGTGTAATCATGGTGCCACTTCAATAATTTTATAATAAGAGCCAGTTACAGCAGGATTTAAAACATTTGCTGCACTGGGTAGAGGGAGCAAGCTCCAGATRTGTTATTTTGGGAAAGAAGATGGATTATTTTTCTACTTAAAGCCCTGCACAGTGATTTTCTTTCAACATGAATTCTCAGATAAAGAGTATTCTGATAGGTAGACAAAGTATACTCAACCCTCCACCCTCTTTCCCCCCCTCCCCCCAAAAGAAAAAAAAAACAGACACCTGCTCCCCCTCCCCTCCAACACACATACCAGTTTTGCACATACCAGTGTGGAGAGTACATGGAAAATATTTTCAGTGGCTACACAACTACTGAGGTAGTTGTGGGAACACATGTCTGTAGTTCTTAGGTGAGAAGTATGTCAACAGTTATGGCATCTTCTCTCACTAAAAACAATAATAGAACACCAGTTGGCCTGGTTTGGTTCGTAATATATTTAAAGCTAAAACTGATACTTGCATGGGAATAAGTATTTTCTGTATGAATAAATCAAATATATGTTAATATATGTAGCTTTGGACCTTACAGTGCTCTTCTCTCTTACTGTTTTTTTCCCCTCTCCCTGATTCTCACTGATAAATTCCAAAATTTGTGTTAAATCTTCTCTCTGGTAAAGGCACTAGCTGACTTGTCCTGTGCAGGTAGTTCTTGCTAATAGGTGATCATATGATCACTTCTAGCAACAGTCAGACATAGTACMACAGCAATAATAGCAGCTATTGAACAGAGCAAGCTTTTGAGAACTGCAAACTTTCACATGATGTGTTGATAGACTTTGACATTAATGCTTGGGATGTAGAAGATGTATTTACAGTGAAGAGGTTGTTTAGAAATTAAGGGCTCTAAAGCAAGAAACACATCCAGTGACAGCACAAACCACAGCCTATTTGTGGGTAAGTGCAATGTAGTGTGAGAGTGAGGAAGCTTGCCTGAAAACAAATCATGTCCTTCCTGTCTTGTTGGCAGTGGAGACACCTCCTCTGACTCTTTCCTTGAAGCCCTGATGCTGCTTTAGTCAGCAAAGTCAATTTTGATTCAGTTGTCTGAGTGAGAGGCTGCCCACCTGAGGGGTACAGGTCCCCTTAAGGGGTGCAAGGGGAGCAGCAGGGTTACTGTAGTTCCTGAGCTGTATTGGAGAGTCCCCCAATAGGCCTTCATGAAACSTTGCTCTGCAAGGTATTGTGTTCAAGGTAAATAAGTTGGAGAAGAGTGCAATGGTAAGGAGTATAGTGTGTGTGTGTGTGGGGGGGGGGGGGAAGGACTGGTAAAAACAGCCTTACTGGAATTTTAAACCAAATATACTATCTTTTTTTCTTGGGACCTCCTGAGAGAGCTTGCTAACTGTGCAAATAAGAGAACTTGGGATTTAATTTTCCTAAATAAGGGACCCTGAATAAGACCTTTACCTTAAATAATGTCTTTTTTTTTTGTAGGGACAGAAAAGAGAGATCTATCTGAAGATTTAAGTTTTCCAAAGAGGGAGAAACACAAATATTCAGACAAACCACTTCTTTTTCTTTTTTTAAAGACTTTTTAAGAGTTGTTTTGAAGTGGCGAAAATGGTGATGCATGCTTCTGCGTGGGGATGCAGTCCTTGAGGAAAATGCTGACACATCAAACTAATAACCTTCACATTCTCACAATTACTTTCATAAAAATGGTGAAAATCAAAATAATTTAAGCATGGTAATACACAAATGTTTTGTGCTGTCCAAATGATACCTATAATGACTGGTCTTTTTGTCTTGTTTTGAGTAGATGAGTTTGGTAGATGAGGATGGTTAAAGTGCTAACATGTAGTAAGCTTTGATACATTCAATGTTTTTATCAGTGCCAAAGAGCAGCAAAGCCACAGTAACTTTTGTATTGTGTGCCTTTAGTCTGCAGCAAGCACAAACACATTTGACTTAGTTTAACGAACAGTTTTAAAACCACTAAACTCATCCGGCTCTGTAGAAGGGATATTTCACTGTTCAAGAATTTTAAGCTTATTTTTTCTTTTTTTCCCAAACTATATAGAGGCCTGCATAGAGAATCTATATTATTTTTTCTTTTTAAAAAAAGCTTATCTGTATGGAAGATTAAAGATAACTGTATTCTGTGGAAACAGCATGTTTGATTAAGGCAAAAAGGGAGACAGCTTGCAGAGTATTTTGGAAGTTTGACAGTGTCAGTAAAATGATGTTTTTATATAAAATTATAAAACTATCATTTGATATTTTGTTTGTGTGCAAAATACCCAAACCAGGCTACACATGCTTACACAGAACTAATCATCTTGAGTAATCATAGGTGGAGTAAGGATTTAACAAGGTTTGATTTATCATAGTTCATAACTGC
>NW_028185361.1:1343253-1346768 GCF_003343005.1 Rhea americana | reverse complement strand
AAATGGCTCCAGTTGTCAGGAAAGTTTTCAGAACAGGTCAATAAAAAAAATACATTGGCTTTATGGATGAGGCTGTATAAACGCATTTATTTTGAGCTTTGGCAATTTGAGATTCACATAAGAAGATGGTCAGCTTAAAAGAAAGGCCAGCACTGACCTTAAATTAACATTAGTGTGTTAATGGTGCCTGTCTATTGGATGAACAAGGTCACATTTCTTCTAGGTTTGAAAATAAATACCACTCTTCATTCCTCCCTGCTTATTTTGCAGAGATCAGTGACATTGCAACAATGACACTGGTTTTGGCTGGGAGCACTTTTCAATCAAATCCTGTGGCTTCCAGCACAGAGTGCTCTACATGGTGGTGTCCCAGAGCATATTGCTCCTTTGTGAACTCTCCTGAAAGGGAAGCTGTCTGTGATCTCAAATCTTGCTTTTACTTTATTTCAGCCTAAGAAAAAGCCCTGTATGGGAAACCTTGTCTGTAGTCTACTCTTATATTTCCCTCGCCCCCCCCCCCTTCAGAACACTGTTTAGTTTAGATCTCTTGCATTCAGCATTATTTTATATATGCGCTAYGGAAGGGAATCTGAAGGAAGTTTTTGCTTGTGCTTCCTTGTTATATCCTTTTTTTGTAAATCTCCTGATACTAGCCATGACAAAGGATAAAAACAAAAAACTAACTTGCAGGTAATTAACACCAAATTGTAGGAGAACAAAAGATCTTCAGCTTTTTGAGAAGGGCGTCTTGGCCTAATTGTGTTGCAGTAAACTGGAGRAATACAAATTTGACTCTATTCATGTGTCCATTTTTGTGATGTTTAAAGATAGAAGTTTCTCTAAAGAACATGGAAAACTAGGGTGTTCATGGAAACAGCAATATGATATTTGCCTTTCTCTAATAACATGCAGTACTGACCTCGCTGAAATAAGCTGGTCATGGTTACATGTAATAGTAGTAGTATTGTTTAAGATTAATCTTGCCATGTTGGTGAAGTCCAACAAAATTTAATAGAAACTAAAATCTCTTCTATCAACTTGGCATTCACTATTCAGTTCTAAAGTTTTTATACCTCCTATCTAGCTCACTTTCACTTTTGGCAGAATCATACAGATCTCATAAAACAAGTACAGAGAGGCACTGTGTACTTCTAGAAACAAAATTGACTCACATAGCTAACCTATACTTTTAAATTAGTGGAGAAACAGTGACATGAATTATGCCGAAAAAGAATGAGACATAGGAATTCATTGTATATTAACCTGTATATCACCAATAAAGTCAGTCCACTGAAATATTTTTTTTTAATAACACCCTCAGTTGTCTATTAGATTGACTATGTATGATTCAATTACCTGTATTCCCCAAGAAGACAAACGCTTGTTTCATTGGGGAAATCCAGAACGCTGGCAAGGTGCTTGTGGCTTTATCTTTTTGCATACTTAAAGGCAAAAAAWTTTGAAGCAGGAATTTGTGTATTGTCTATCCTCTATTTTGGCTTGTCTTGTAAACACTGGGAGAACCAGAAGCTGGGAAGAGCATCTGCAATAGCATTGCAGAGATCTGGCAGAGTTTCTTGTAGTAACAACAGTTTAGCTTTTTGTGTTGTCTTGCACTAGAAAGGATTTGAAACTCTGCCTTGATTAAATGCAAAAGACTGTTCTGAGTGCCTGTAACTTATTTACAGTCAATCAGTTGACAAAGCAGACAGTTGCAAGTACTTCAAATGGAATTGATAAAAAGAATTATAAAACCTGTTCTGTCCCTTGCCGCCCGATGCAGATCGGGCAGCTAGCTGAAGCATGAACTGGGAACAGTGATGGAAACAGCAATATGACATTTGCCTTTCAATAATAACATATAAGGGCTATCCCAGGATTTCCTTGCTTAAAGTCTGCTGTGGTATTTATGGCAAATTGTGTTTTCAGTAGCAGGAGTGCCCCTGTCCTTCTGGATGCTGGTAAATCCTTTCCAATAAAGATAACTTATCTTTAGGGCTTAAAATATTCTCGACCAGCTGTCTGTTTGCTGCTGAAATGGGTTTTAGACTATTGATGGTTTAAAGTGATAGAAATTCTCACTGATACCACCTCCTTTTTCAAATGTTCACATCTAGTATTCATGTGCCTCATGCAAGGTATTGGTACAGGTTTTTGTAGATGGCCCCTAGGAAGGTGCTCGCTTGACTCTGCATAACCTTGCACAATATTTTAGGATAATTCAGATTTTCATTTGGGCTGTGATTCTGAATGACTTTGAGCCCTCAGTCCCTAACCTCTGTGTCCAGGATGTCAGCAGTATGTCAGTTGTCATTTCTGTCCGCATGTGGAACAAAATAATATGGGATCAATTGATTTCTTGCATGTGACAGTAGCTCAGAAATGGAAGTGACTTTGTTACTGTCATCCAGAGCTGGATTCCTGCTGTAACTAGGGGCAGTGGGAAATTTGCAATTGACTTCCGTGACAGTGAGATCAGTCTTGGTTAGACTGAGTGTGTGATGATTAGAAATGAAGGAATTTGTATTTCATTACCAGCTTCCCCAGTGATTTCACTGAATGGTCTGTCTCTATTGTAATTTGAAAGCCCAGTAAAATAGGCACCGTCTGGGGGGATCTGAATGTCCACTGCAGCTTGCAAATAGCTTAGGGACAAAAAAGCCCCCAGAACATTGAATTAGCATTTGATTACATTAGAAAATGTATCCTAATTCATGGTATATTCATTGTGCTGATTGAAATAGTGGGTAGCACTTTGCATATTAGTGTGAATTGAGATGTCCCAAAAAGGACAGTAACATCACCAGTGTAAGTTTATTTGTTCAGTATTTTCCATCTCGTGCTTGTGAAAAAGAATGATGTTTGTTCAGCCACTTCCATGTTCAGATGTGTCATTTTCTGCATATGGAAGACACAGATGCAATTTGTTTTTTTTCAATGTTTCCTATTCCTTCAGTTTCTCACTATTGGTAGTTTGGARGCAGCGCACTTGGAAATTTGCTATCAGTCTGGCCACAAAGATTGGCTCCTGCAAGGGCTCAAAAAGGAAAAAGGACATCTCTGCAAATATTACTTTGCCTCCTGTTGCACTTCTGGCTGTAAGCAAATGAACTTCACAGGCTGCATCTTGGAGTTACAAGTTTTCTGAAAAAGGGACCATCATTAGTGGATCACAGCTGAATCAGACTGTCTGTGCCCTTAGTAAAGGTTATAATCATTTTGTGGGTAGCTACTTCAAACAGATAAACTGTGTAGAAGAAAGTCCGAAAAAGTCCTCTATTTCTTGAAGAGATCCAAGTCGTTCGGTTCCTGATGAGCTGCCTTTAGAAAGTGTTTTTGGTGCAGAATCGCACCAGAATTACTGCGATCGGTTTCGGCAGTCGTTAGGAGAATTAGAGGAACGAAAGCAAACGCCTCCCGTACCGTGCCTCTGCCGCCTGACACCGCTTTCCCTGGCGGCGGGTGAGGGGCGGTTGGGCGGTGCGAGATGGCGGCGGTGGGCGGGGCGGGGGCGG
>NW_028185361.1:1263014-1343075 GCF_003343005.1 Rhea americana | reverse complement strand
ATTTAGGCTGCTGCCTATATTCAAAGTATTTTGAACTTGGTTGCCAGGGTGATACTGTGAAAGGTTATTGCCCATGTTTTGCAGTTTTCTCAACTTCCACTTATCTTGGCAAGGCCTGGATTTTGCCTGGAACTCCTCCAGCTCTGTTTGCTTAAATATTAGTAATCTCTCCTATAATTAAAAAGTATTTAAAACTGTAATTGTCACCAAAAGCTGTTCTAATCCTATAATCAGCACACTTTTGAATTCTTAAGTGTTTCACTTGAAGGTTGTCATTAAAATTTAATCCTGAAAAGATTTTCTTTTCGCTGGGCTTTATGGACACTGCTGTTTGATGTTTAGAAGTCCTTTTAATAATAATGAACTCAAAACAGTGCTGCAGGTCTTTATGAACTTTGCATCTCTCTTCGAGTTCACATGTCCCATTTCCTTTACAAAGTGTTTTCTAAGGCAGCTGCGGAATTTATATTTAAAATTTTCTAATACTGGCTACAAAACTTGCACTTAATGAAGAGAATGAGAGCAATAGAAATTGCAGAGTGCCTACTGAGGAATTTTTTTGTTACTTATGTGATGTTTAAAGGCATTTTTTTTCCCTGTGAGAAACTTGTATATGAAACTGACTTTCCTAATTTTTTGCTCCAGCTTGGTATATACTGGCTTATATAGGCCTACTTGCAAAATACAGTTTTTGAGGTACACTTTTGTTACATACAATACCTGATAATAAAGCACTATTGCACTGATGGTACATAGCAGGGAATTCACAAGCTATTTAGCGTTAAATTTACCTTGACCGTGTCCCCTTAACATGTACACTCTTTCTGCTCATCTGAGTCTCCTCTTCTGGTTCCTAATCTACTAGAAAGTGGTGCTTCCGAGGCAGATCATACTTCTGCGTATATTGTGAATCTGAGGGTACTGCACTGTAATGGAGCTGTTACTGGTAGTCGTGGACGGCAAGCTTTACTTCCCCTGGGGTTATTTCCATTGCGTTTATAAACAAGGACAGAGCTGTGGCCATTCTGTAACTGTTTAAATGTGATGAAAAAAAAAAAAAACTCTCAAAAGCTTTCGTATTTAGKGGATTTTTTTCCATCATATTGTGGCCGTGAAACTTTTAACAACCTAGTGCTAGTGTGCGTTGGGTAAAARCAATGCATAAGTAGGTGTAGGGTACTTATCTTTGAGGGCTTGCTTCTCTGCTTTCCTGGTGTGACATTAACTGCTTATTTATACCATCATGAATATGCCTGCTTCTGTGTATATAAATAAAAGAGAACGACCTGTTTTGAAAAGTTTTTAAGAGTTCGTGACTTTAATTACACGGATGCTGTTAACAACATTACCTTTCCAGGGCAATGTCATTTTAATTTCCTCATAGAAAATGAAAAATTTTTGATAAAGATTCATGGATGTTCTAAAATCAGAAATAAGTAATTGATTACTGAAAGCTAGATAGATATTTTGATTTTGAGCCTCAATAGAACCAAATCAAAACCTATGACATATTTTGAACAGAGGTTTTTCTGAATATCCCATGGAAAATGTGCCAGAGAATCTGTTCGGGTCCTTGCTTGTGCAAATTCATTTGTAGCCAACTGAGATTTTGACAAGCAGTATATGCACGTGGAAGTCTAGATAACTGGAAGAAAAAAATATACATAGGTTCAGATGATACACTTGTGATCACCTCAGTCTATTTCCTATAACATATAGTGATACCAGAAAAAACATTTTTACCATTATCTGTAATAACTGTCTCTCCTCAAAGTCTCCCATTTACAAACATTTTAAAGAGAAAGTAGAAAGCTAATTACACAGTAAAATACAAGAGGATTGTGCACAAAGTGTTCTCAAAAAAAATAAATTTCAAATGTTATTGCGACTAACCTCCTTAACCTACTAAGCTGGGTGTTAACAAGAATAGGTATTTTTGAGAGAATGGTTACTGTTTAGAATTAAGACCTGTGTGTGTTTTAAATAAGCTTTTAGAAATATTTCCTCAGTGTCCTAGACAGATAAGAAGCTGGATGTGGCAGCTGAATTAAGTAATAGTAGCAGTGCTGGCTTTCACCAGGCTAGCATTGGTTATCTTTTTGAGTGAATGAGTAATCTGCAACCTAAATTGAACCCAGCTGTCTTAGCCTGTTACTTAATTGCTGCAGCTACTGGAATAAGCATGTGTTCAGCAGAAGCTTCCTGGAGATTATCCATTTCAATGAATAGGACATTGTAAAACTTTGTCTCAGGATAATTCATTTGCAGTCTGATGCTKTGGGCCAAATAGTTAAGGTTGATTCAACTGCATTCCAATTTTGTCATATGATTGTTATTGTCTTGAGACTTTGTCCTCAGATGTCTGGTCTTTATAGAATCTTCATCACATTTTTTTTTGAGAAAATAAACATTCATAACTCTTGATGATGGTGATGGAAATCTGCAGAAATAATTGTCATTATTTTTGAATCTTCAGCAAACGGTATGTGAACCTAAGCATCCAAAATTGGTGCTAATTTCTGGGAAAAGAAAAAAAAACTTTTAATCTTGCTGGCTTCAGTTAGCAAAATCTCTGGAGAACTGACATCTYAAACTGTACATCATTGGTTCTTTGTGTCAACATTGAAAGATGTTACCAGTAGTATATACTCTGAAGGATTTCTGTCATTTGGTTTTAAGTTAAAACAGATTCTGGGGAGCAGAGCAGTCCACAACTTTTGAATAATTTCACACATTCCTTAGACTTAAAGAGTATATTCACATTATTTTTGTGATTTCTAATGTATCTGAGAAATCTACAGGATGTATATCTAAAACTTTCCTCCATTTATCAAAATGAATATATGTAAATTAAAACTATTTTTAACTACTGTTATGTATTTGAATGGCTTTCAGTCTTCYAAAGCCTTTATATGTTAATTTCTTGAGTTTTAATAAGACTTGTCAGTCTGCTTTGTAGACTTCATTTTAAGATTTTGTTTCACGGCATAAACTGCATGGATTCTTTGTCAATTCTGTGTCAGCCAGTGATGACTTTTGGACAAAAAAACTCCTTGACGTTCTATCCTCTGSTTTAATTTACAGATTGCATATGACTAAAGACCTTTAGGGGATGTTTTTCCTTTGCATTGTCTTTGCCTGGAGAGGATTTTGAACTCAATTAAAGCCATAATATGAGGAGGAATGGACCGTTACAGTTGCCTAGTTGTCACTGTACACTAATACAATCCTTTAGTTTCTGCTATGGTAATAGTTGGCAATCTTTAGTTAGTTAGAATAGAATGATCATGGAGTTTGGTTGTGAATGTTGTCTGATTAGAACAGTTGCATCTGATAAGCTTCAGAATTTTGCTGTTATAATTGCAGCACAACTTGAATGATACAGTGATGAACTTTGGTCAGCACGCGTTCAGCAGAGATGATTCATGGAAGTAWACGGACTTGGTTAAAATGTTTTCAGTATAACTCATTTTGTGTGTTTGTGTGATTTTTTTTCTTAAAGTTTTTAATAAAAATTACTTTTCCAATTTAATTTCACTTTCACAATTTATGTAAAATTTTGACATCTATCTTATATCCAGAAAAGTATGATTAGGAAATGTTATTCTATGCATGGCAGATGTATCCCTTGTGACTTGGCCCATCTATGGGCTGAGCTGTCAACCTAGATTTCAAATATGCGAAAAAGGGGGATAGTCTGGTATGCTCTGGATTACATGACCCAAATAGCCTCACTTCTAGGGAAGGCTGGGCTCTGGCAGGTTTTTGATAATATTTCTTGAGGGGGCTGTAAAATTTCTGAGTCATGTTTTTCAATGTAGCAAAGGGTGGAACATGAGTAAAGAGAATGTGCTTTGACTTTCCAGTTTTAAATATTAAGAACAATTTTCTGAAAAGGTAATTACCAGGCAATAAAACTGGCTTCATTGGGCAAAGCTACTAGTTCTGTTGAATGCAACAGAGATGAAGATGCCTCAAAAGATTGGTAAATAAGTGATACTTCTTAAGGCAGTCCTTTGACTTCAAGTACTAATGTTTGAAATCTTTGTGTTGTAAATAATGGCTTTGTTCAGTCACAAGAAATACATCACTGGCTTCTGTAAGGTTTGCCTGACAAGTAACTGAGCAAAATTGTGGATGTTATACTGGAGTGGGAGACAAAGTTCGGGGAAAATATCAACTGCTGGAGTAGTGGAGACACTGCTTTTGTGATATAATAATTGACCTGTATTTTACTTTCTTGCTGCTAATTTGTTTCTGAGCATACATGTACAAGTAATGTTCCCATCAGCTGTGCTTTCCTACTACATACTATTAAAATAGCATGTCATTTGCTCATCTTTCAGTGACCACCATCTTATTATTTTTGCCCTTATTCTTGACGTAGTAAATGTTTTTGAATGAAGATGAAATAGAGACTGACTCATTAACCCACTTTATTCCATGATAATTTTGAATTAACCAGCACAAGTCACAAAATATATTGGCTCCTTACTATTTTCATACTTACACAGACTGTATTCCACTCATTTGAAATACATTTTTTTTGGAGCATGGATATTTTGAAAGAATGTAGTGTTATTTTTTTAAAATAAGGTTATTCTGAGTGCTCAAATTCTAGTGGCTTGAAATATACATCATATTTCACAGAGGCTACATATATCTGTTGCTTTACACTCTGTACTCTACGTAACAAGGCAACCTAGGTAATGAGTAAGATTTTCATTTAATATTTGGAATACATAATAGGGAATCTATTAATGGCTTGCCGCTGACCTGTATATCCAAGAACAAAACAAATCATTGATTTCCCTCCCCTCCCCCCAGTTTCCTTTATTGTTAGTTTGATGCTTTCTCCTGTGCCCTCAAAACAAATCTGTTACCACTTGCTACTGAGAAATACATAACCATATGAAATAGTAATGAAATTTACTGCATAATGTCATGCGCTGATGTTAGGAAACTGCTAGAGTGTATGCATTGTGTTAAGTAATTACTTGTTAAGCCAGCCCAAGCTTCCCCACATTTCCTGTGAACTACAGAAGAGCCTCTTTTTTGTACATAATTTCTAGAAAATTTGACCATTTTTAAAGCAATTGTATGAAGTAACACTCTCTTCCATAGGCTTTTTGTTCAAACAAAAATCCTAGTTAAAAAGTAAGACAAAAGTACATACTTTTATTGCAGTGATGTGATTTAACAGATATGTTTTATCCTACCATCATCTTCTGATACTATCCTGTCTAGACTACTTTGAAGTCCTGACCTTGTAGCCCCTAAAGACTTCATTTAAAGTTTACTTGGAGTTAAGGAAAGGGTGGAATGAATTTAAAACATTGTAGATATTCCAGAACAGATTTCTATGCCCTAGAATAAGAAATCTCTTACAATAACTATTCTATTATCTGGTATCATAAGGGGAAGGAGGCTACTGTGCTTTTGGTTGCACCAGAGCATCCATCATGTGTCATATAATGGCTGAATTAAGACACCTAGGACAAGGTGTGTTTCTGGAACTTTTAAACTTTTCCAAAATTTTATCAATGAAAATATAAATGCAGATAAAATTAAATGGCATATAAAGTAAAATGGAGGTTTTTGCTAGCCTGACTGTATTATTTGAGTGAATGCAATGTAAATTTAATAAAAGCTTAAAAAAATCACAATAGATCACTGTCTCACACAAATTCTCGAGTTTTCTTGTTAGCTGCTACATTAAGCAGCCAACAGCTGTTAGCTAAGCTCGTAATAGATCTGCAGTCATGTGTTCTTAATGATTCATTCTGATAATGCTTACCTTTGTGTTAACGAAAATAAGTCTTACCTAGTCATTGATAAATATAGCATTCATTTTATTATGTAATACAGTTAAGTCTAATTTTCTTACTTAAAGATACATTATAATGGCTTCTTAGTAATGAAACTCCTTTAAATGTTGTGTTTGTCATTTCAAGGGGTAGTTTAATGCTTGTGACCATTTTTCTGATGGTATAAAATATGCTGAAAGTTTACAAGGAGCACCCCATCTACTCATGCATAAAGTTAGGCAAAAATCTGGGTTTCAGAGAAATTGTAGAGTTGTACAGTCATGCAGATTGTTATATAGCCATTTATAACACTATAACATTTATAACATAAATCCAAAATGACCTCACATGGTAGATACATACAGCAGTACTGAAAAGGCATTGTGTTGTGATACTAAGGAATGAGAACAGAAAATGTACATCTCAGTCACCAGTCTGATTTCTCCTCTAATTCTTCATGGTCTCTTTGGATGAAGTCTGCATTGGTCTGGGGCAGTAAGTCRTTGGTTCTTTTGGGCAGAATCCTGCAACTATTTTACTTCAAACTGGGCTGGCAGCCACAGTTGCCTCTCAATTGGCTGTTAATACTTCTGTGGCCTGTCTTATTTTCTTTGAACAGCTTTGTATTCAGGCAATGACGGCTATTAAGGCCAGGAATGAAACTACTATCTGTTTGGGATTTTTTTATTTGGGACTCATCAGAGAAAGCAGATCTCTAAGTAATAAGCACCTGCATAGGTGTACTGATCTCTGAATCTAGGGGAAGATCTTGAAAGTCTCTGTATAATTGGACTTCCTAAAACTAAAAAAGTTTTGTGAAGCTACTGCATTTCAGTGTTATGAGATGTTGCAGTTCCATTCTTTCACAATCTTCAGTTATAGGAAAACAGCATAGACAAGTGAAGTTCTGCTTTGGAAGCTGGCCAGAAATACCTGTTGTGACTCTGTCTCTTTTGTCATATTACATGCAGTGTTTTTTACTTAAAACCTCAAGCGTCAAGCTTAACTAGAGAACTATAAATCAAGTAGAGTCTCTGTTCCAGCATGAATGGTAATACTGGACCTTACAGCTGGCTCTGAAAGCAGATACAGATTGCTGGAGTAGGATTTAACTGAAATGTCTCTGAAATTCCATATTTTAAATCCTTAAACCCTGTTCAGCTTCTGCCGAGCCCAGAATGCAACTGCCAAACTTTTACTGGCTTCAGAAGTCTCACAGTGGCTCTAATTCTATTTCTACAAATAACCAGTTGAATCTTAGCCTTTACGTAATTTAGTGGCTCAGCACCTTGCTTATACCTCAGAAGAACTGAGATTAAGCAGCTTGATGTTCATCTGTCTGCCTTCCCTAAAGAGGTCAATGCTTTATGCCTTCTGTGCAGTAAGAAGATTTAGTCCCACACTCAGTGTAGGCATGATCATCTCTCTGTAGTGCATTCATTGTGCTACTTGCTTTATAAGCAGTAGTTCAGATTCAGAAAATGAGAGATTTCCCTTAGCTCCTGTTTTCCATACAAATGCTGCAGTCATTCAACTTTAGTCTGTTTGGGAATGTTACACTGTATTCCAGAAACAGATCTAACAAATGGATGTTGGATTCATAGCGTGAATGGGAAAATGGCTGTGAGRTGTGTTGATCCTCTGTCTGGTGCAGTCATATGGGGTTTGGAAGATATCTGTCCAAGAAACAGGAGAAGAGCGGGGAGTCAACCTTGGTAACACCTTTGATTAGGCCATTTTATTGCTATGTCATTTGCAGTATATTCAGTTATTTAATGTTAACTAGGACTCTCTGACAAGTCTTAAATGTTAGTGTTGTAATAAAAAGCTTACTGAAGTCATAGCAAAGTATAGTTGCTGAAAGTATTTTTCTATACCCCTTTCCCGTAAGCATTCTCTGAAGTCTTTGAAATCTGCTAACAGAACAGATTTCTGGCCGTAAATGGAAGGTGAAAAATGCAAAGAAAAACAAGCCAGCCTGAAAACAAGCTCACTGTTGTGCATGTGTGTTAGTGGAACTGCAGATTAAATTGTCTCCAGATGGGATTGGTGCATTTTCTTTTTCAGTGAAACATCCTGAAAGCTATTTCATAGGACTCCAGCATGTACTAGCGTCTGTGGGAGCAAAACTCATTTTTTAACACCAATGCAGTGAAAAACCAAAGTCTCATGTTTTGGCTTTCTGACAGGGTATTTAAATGGCTAGTGTGTTCTGGGCCAGCTGCTTGCAACAATAACATATCCAGATTTGACCAAAAAGGTAACCTGTTTCTCAATACAGTCAAGGAAGAACTTTACATACCTGATCCTATACTCTTTATCACCCTGGTGGCGCTAAGCCTCGCAAAACATTTTAAAGGAAGGTCTGTAGCATAGTATCTATTGAGTCAATAACTTCACTGAAGTTTTGTCTTTCACCTGTTGCATGTTATTTCCACCACTTCTATGAATAGTCATGGAGGCTAGAGTCTAGAAAACATATKAAGATTTTTCTTTCCTATAAGCTGCTTTCAAAAAGGAGAAAGCATGTAGAAAAAAATAGGAAATTCACCTGAAAAATCCTTTTCATCCAGGAATAACACTTTGCGTTTATGGTGCTTCCCATTGTAGCATCTGAAATATCCATATCTCTTTCATAGATAAGGAAACTGAGGAAGTGGGATGGAACAACTTACCTAGGTCAAACTGTGAGACAGCTCTTCCTTGTAAATAACATTTATGTGGCACATGCATCTTACATTAATGGAGCCAAGGGCATTTTTTTATTGATTTCAGTAGGGGCTGGTCCTGAGGAGCTCCTGCGAGATTTTGGACACAGTGTTGCTCGAATTCATTTATATGCACACAGGAAGCATAAACCTTAAAAAGCACAGTCTGCCTGATGCAGATAGTTTATTCCTACTGATGTGCAGGCAGAGAAGAACTTCCTTAAACATTTCAGTATCATTACAGCCTCATCTGTAGAGCTAAAAAGTACAGCAAGCTGGCCCATGAATGTTGCCCCTCCTAGGCTTGTGGAGCCTTAGCAGAAGATAATGATGTTCTAATCTTTCGTAGTTTAGTTTTATGAGAGAAGGTTTTGGGAAGGAGAAAGAGAAAGACTGCTTGATTTTGATCTTGTTTGATTTTGTTACAAAGTTGAGCTTGTCCATTTTGATACTTTTCCTATAGTATTTTTAGTGGTGTTCCTATTGTCACAATCATATTTCCTAACTAAATAGGCTCCTGCACATATATCATTTTTTTTTTCACTTAAGCTTCACAGACTTAAAACCAGACAGGTTTAAGTTCACAGACTTAAAACCAGACAGGCAGAAGTTTGATTTAAAGGCTGTTATAGGCATGATAGAATCCACTGATAAAAGTGGAGGGTGTGGATATTGCACAGCTACTTACATCTGCATTAGTTAAAATCCGCTGTAAACTGTTCAGATGAACTTGCTCCCCTTCCAGATAAACAGACCATGTGTGTAAGCAAACAGCTTGTGTTAAGAACATCAGTCTGCTAATTAAAAGCCAAATTACTTTTCACATTTATTTCTCTTGATGAATATAATCCTCGTGTCTTGCCAGAATGAAATGTTCTTTGTGAAACTAAAATCAGTGACTGACCCAGAGCAATGGATAGCTCTTGACATCCAAGTGTCTCCCTATCTTATTTCAAAAAGAAAGTCTACAAATACTTGACCTTGTATTTAATTATTCACATATCATCCATAACAATGGAGCATTTCCAGCTCTGATCATCCTTTATAATACGACATCTTAAGAGGCAGTTTCGTATTTGAAAACTTTCTAAAAATAATCATTCAACAAGTACCAGAAGAACCTCTGACTCTTTTCTTTTATTTTCCCTTTATGATCCTTCACTGTAACAGTAAATTTGAAATTAGCTAATTGATTGCACTAAGAACTCATTAAGAAAGCAATCTGTGGAAAATTAAAGATTAACAAGTTTCCTCCCTTAAGAAATTACTTTGTGCCAATCAAACATGACAATAAAAGATCATGATCATAGGAGTTACTTTATGATGAAGACACAGTACTATGTAATTAAAGACTGTGTCTAAGTGACTCAGTGAAAGTAAGTTATCCAACTAACCATATCAGTACTTCCCAGCAACAATTAACTTACTTGATATTTTTAAAAGACTGCATATTTCAAAACAGTCTTTTATATAACTTCAGCAAATGGAATATTGAAAGAGAATGTGTTGTGCAGTTATGCTACATGAACAAGGAACCTTGAACAATATTTTACTTCTTTGTAACTATATTTAAGAGGAAAAGTTTTGCATCTATTTTATTTCAAGGAAAAATTAAAATATACATCTTCTGAAAAATATTGTGGACTTGAAGATGTCTTTTTTCACTTTCTACTCTAAGGCTATGTGTCCTGAGAGATGTTCGTTATTCCTCTAGAACAGCATCTCTTGATAATGTTACTTCAGAAAAAAAGAAACTTTGAACATTTGTATGGGAGATTTAAAAATTGTATTTCATCCTATCCTTAAAATGCAGGTAAATAGGTACAGAAAGAGTGTCTTCTGTCATGCTGTACGCACAGATTTGTTTGTGTATGACAGGGTTAAGTATTGCATTTTTATTATGTTGAGTTTTCTGGTGATTGTAAAATAGAGGAGTGAACTGCATTGTGCATTATTTTAAAGCCAAATTATATTTGAAGATCTGATACTGGATTCTGCTGCTACTGCAGTGCATGACATATTTATATATGCAGCCACAGTTACATATTAAAGAAAAATAACTAAAGAGTAGATAATTTCATATTCAGTCACTAATCCACCAGAGAGGAGGGGATGACCTCAGATATAACATACTGATTTTTCAGACTGTGAGACATCCTTGTGAGCTAAATCATGACAGGGGAATTACAAGCCAAAACACTATTTTATTGTAGAACATACAGATCTATTGGTTATGTCTCAGACAGGCATACTGAGCTGATGAGCTGCCATTTGTTTTTCAACCCAGCTAACCAAAGTGCTCATTGTAAATTAATTACCAAAGATACCCAGTTGGCGATGAACTAAATCAAATTGTTCCATAGTGTGTCACAATAAATATTTGGGTTAGGGAATGAAGAATGTGGCTGGTGCTGAACTGAAGAAAGAGTGTGATCACCAGAATATCATTAGTGTTACAATTCTTGTTCCAGGACATTTTAATGAACATAAAGTTTCAGTCCCCAGTCTCATCTGCATCTTGCAGCACTGCAATGTCGTGGCTCCCGTCGGTGCTGTGGCACAAGCTGAGTGCAGAGGCAGAGGGAGTGATGCCATGACCCTGCTCTTCCTCGCATCGCTTATCTGTCTGTCTCTGGGCCACAACAGGCCCACAACAGGTCCTGCTTCCCATGGGAGACCTGCTGGGGTTTCCACACAATGGGAGATGGTTTTTGGGAGGCTGATGTTCAGCTTGCTTTTACAAAAAGGTATGACTCTCTTCTATAACTGTGCTATAAGACCTTGCCAGCTTAGGGCGGTTTCTTGGGTTATTGTGATATGTAAAAATACAGTGTTTTTTAAAAGGCAGTTACTGTGACTGACACAGTAATTTTTGTTTCTCCAACTTAGAATGGGATATAAACTCTCCAAACTTTGTATAGTGAGATGCATACCAGTATTATTTTAACTATCTTACGCTAAAAATTTTCACAAATGAAATTTGAATTACTAGTTTAATAGGTTTTCATATGGAAATAAACAAGATACTGAAAAAGTTTTTCGTAGGAGTCTGTTTGCTCAGGAAAGCTGAATTGGTTTGTAAAACAGAAGGCTTAGAAATGTGAACGTCTCAAGAATAAAAGGGATTTTGAAATTCTTAGAGTGGGAAAGCATGAGATGTGTGTAAAAGGAAATTGCAGCATGATACTTTGTTTAACTTCTTCTGTTTGTGTACAAAGGTGGCCTATCCATAAGTCATGTTCCCTATATGTGTATGTGTGTACRTATGTAGTGTAGTTTAATTCTATATGAAAATGCAATCCTGATCATGGCAGTGATACCTGATTTCACTGTAACATGCACTGCTCAAATTGAATGCAGTTTGGCATATAATAACAACATATGAACAAATTTATTACTGTCAAAATCAAGAGAAAAAGGCTTTATACACACATCACCTCTTCTCTGTCAACCTAAATGGTAATTTTAAAGCCCTTACTTTCTTACTGTAACAAGGAACAGCAGAAGCAAGGGGACATTTCAAACCTGTTGTTTGTTTTTTCCCCCCTCCCTTTCCCTCCGCCTTTCTCCTGCTGGGACGTGACTTGTAGGTGTTGCACGGTGCTGACCTCATTCCCCAGAGCTGGGTGCAGAAAGCAGACGTTGGCTCTCATGCTCTGCATGGGGGTGAGGACTGATTTACCGTGTCCCCCTGCAACCACATGGYGCAGTCCCCATGCCCATGAGGTGCAGATGGCCTCATGGATTGCCAAGAAGAATTTTAATGTGTATTTCACATGGCTGACAGCATGAAAATGAAGCCGAGCAGTAGTCAGCATGCTGGAAAGCTGACTCCGTAGTTAAATTTTGAGGCCGGCAGATTTCCCCGGGCTGCGGGTTGCTAGGCAACTTTGCCTGGCAGCATCCCCACTCCTGGCAGCGAAGGCTGCTGCCTGCTTTGCCTTGGAGAGGGATTTTTCCCTTTAATGAGGAAAACAACCATGACTCAAACAGTCCCTTTCTGAGATGGTCCATCCAAGTTGCATCTTTGGGCATTCCTAGTGGAAAACGTTGCAGCAGTGTACATAAAGTGAACATATGGGACTCATGGGTTAAATTCAGACCCACCTACAGTTTTACAGCAATTACAGCAGGTGTGAATTGGTACCTTCATTTTACTGATTAACTATATTAAAAAAACCCTATTTTTTTAGTTTTGCCTCTTCTTCAGAGCCTTTCATGACTGACTAAGACCTATATTCCTTATGTCTGTTGTTTAATGTTTTCAGATTTTTAATATCTTGCAGAAGGGTGACATCTTCTAGAATTAGAGTTTGAAGGAGTATTATTAATCTTCTGAGAATTAGCAATATGTGCTGGTGAAATGAGGTATGCGGGTATGTAAAATATGCATGTGGTACATGTCTGCAGGATCCCCCACCAGTGTGACAACAATATATGTAATTAGTATTACATATATGCAAGTGATAATTTGTAGATATGACAATTTACTGTCCTGTCCCTATGGTTTCTGCATCTGGAAATAACATACTGCACTTAATGCTGAGCTGTTAACTTGTGTAAATAAAATGGTTTGTTTATTGAAGATATGTGGCAGAAGGTCAAATATGTCATGCTCCAAGTTTTAAGTCAKAAAACTGAAAAACGTTTGAAATGAAAGAACTTGAGTACAGACTGACTAGAGCACAGATTTCTTTAACACATATCACCAGGAGGAAAAGTATTAGGGTGCAAGACTGAATTTTAAAGTGCTGTCTTTGAATTCCTTACTTTATTTTCTCACTTTCACCAGCAGTTATCTTTTTCAGAAATTATGACCAAATAACTGGTTATCTGAGTGATTATGACAAACCACAAGGATTGATCTTCATTACAGAATTACCATGTAAATTACCTGTGTTCCTTTTATACCCAAAGCTTTATCCTGAGGCATGCTAATGCTGTACATCTGAGTTAGCTTCTGTGCCCATAAGATGTGAGTTTAGCTTTGAGTGCTCATGTTTAGAAAATACATAGAATAYGGAAGAGGGGACAGGCTACTTGGGAGGATTATAGGAATGCMRTCAGAGTATATGTAGAGATGCTGTGAGGAAGGCTAAGGCCCCATTGGAATTGAGTCTGGCAAGGGATGTTAAGGACAACAGGAAGGACTTCTTCAAATACATCAGCAGCAAGAGGAGCACTAGGGAAAATGTGGGCCCACTACTGACTGGGGCAGGGGCCYTGGTGAYRARGGATACAGRGAAGGCAGAATTACTGAATGCCTRCTTTGCTTTAGTCTTCACTGCTAAGGGCAGCCCTCAAGAACCCCAGAGCCTGGACATGAGGGAGAAAATCTGCAGAAAGGAAGACATTCCTTTGGTTGAGGAGTGTAGGATTAGAGACCTTYTGGGCAGGCTAGACGTCCACAAATCCATGGGCCCGGATGGGATGCACCCACGAGTACTGAGGGAGCTGGCAGATGTTGTTGCTAGGCCGCTGTCCATCAATTTGAAAAGTCATGGAGAAAGGAGAGGTGCCTGAGGACTGGAAGAAAACCAGTGTCACTCCAGTCTTCAAAAAGGGCAAGAAGGAGGACCCAGGCAGCTATTAGGCCCATCAGCCTTACCTCCATGCCTGGAAAGGTGATGGAACAGCTCCTTCTGGATGTCATCTCCAAGCATATGGAGGAAAAGAAGATGATCAGGAGTAGTCAGCATGGATTCACCAAGGCAAAATCTTGCTTAACTTCAACACGGTCTCCCATAAAATCCTCCTAGATAAGCTCAGGAAATGCAGGCTAGGTGAGTGGACTGTGAGGTGAATTGAGAACTGACTGAAAGGCAGAGCTCAGAGGGTTGTCATGAGCAGCACAGAGTCTAGTTGGAGGCGTGTGGCTAGTGGCGTCCCCCAGGGCTCAGTACTGGGTCCCATCCTGTTCAACTTTTTCATCAGTGACCTGGATGARGGGACAGAGTACCTCCTCAGCAAGTTTGCTGACGCTGCCAAGCTGGGAGGAGTGGCTGAGACCTGGACAGGCTGGAGAGCTGGGCGGAGAGAAACCTCCTGAGGTTCAACAAGGGCAAGTGCAGAGTCCTGCACCTAGGGAGAAATAACCCTAGGCACCAGWACRGGCTGGGGACTGACGTTCTGGAGAGCAGCTCTGCAGAGAAGGACGTGGGAGWGCTGGTGGATGACAAGTTGACCATGAGCCGGCAATGTGCCCTTGTGGCCAAGAARGCCAATGRTCTCCTGGGGTGCATTAGTTAAGASTGTTGCCAGCAGGTGGAGGGAGGTGATCCTGCCCCTCTMCTCARCCCTGGGGAGGCCTCATCTGAACTACTGTGTCCATTTCTGGGCTCCCCAGTCCAAGAGAGACATGGAGCTACTGGAGAGAGTCCAATGTAGGGCTACAAAGATGGATCAGAGGGCTGGAGCAYCTGCCCTATGAGGAAYWGCTGCRAGAGCTGGGCCTGTTTAKSCTGGGGAAGAGAAGCCTGAGGGGGGATCTKATCAATRTGTGTAAGTACCTGRAGGGAGGGTSTCARGKGGAYGGGGACAAACTCTYTTCAGTTGTCCCATGTGACAGGACAAGAGGCAACAGGCCAAAACTGAACCACCAGAAGTTCTGCCTGAACATGAGGGGGAATTTCTTCCCTGTGRGAGTGACGGAGCMCTGGCAGAGGTTGCCCAGAGARGTTGTGGAGTCTCCTTCTSTGGAGATMYTCAAGGCCTGCCTGGATGCCACCCTGTCGAACATATTGTAGGTGACTGTGCTGAGTGTGGAGGTTGGACTAGATGATTTCCAGATTTCTAACCTTACTGATTCTATGATTCTATGATTTATGGGAATAGTGTGCTTGATAGTGCTGACTTTCATGCAAGTAGTATGCTGGATATTTCATACTGGAGGTGTAGACCAGTTCCTCCTAAAGCSTCAGAATCCCAATCTTTTGTATTCGTTCTTACCAGGTTCACAGAGCAACTAAGGTATTAATGCAGCAGTAGGATGTATTGGATTGGACTTGGTGGCTCATATAGCACCCATGTCTGGCACCAGGCCAGACTGCCTAATATGGCTGCATAGTGCAGATACTCTCATTAGAGCTAGGTGAAGTTGCGTACTCACATTACAAGTGCCAAGATTAACTCTGCAGTGAAAGATGGGTCCCAGAACAGGAAGTCCATGTTACTATCTCAGTACCCCTGCAGGGATTCAGCTCCTCTGCTGTCCTTCTCTTGCAGTTGCCCTTCACTCACTTTCTGTGCTGGGTACTCTTAGTAAGTAATCCTTAAGTTTACTTTGCATACCTTTGCATTAGCAGCGGTGGATACTTTGCTTTGATGGAGAAGCAAATGCCAGAAGTTAATCTCAGATAATGCAGCTGCTCCTTGCAATGATTATGGTTTCGTAATCAATCATGGAGGGGGAAAGTGTTACAGTCTTTTGAACATGTTTCAATTAATGCAGATCTTTTAAGGTTAAAAGTATTGTCTTGAACTTCATCTGTTGCTAGGACCTTAATGAAACTATTTTAGAAAAAACGCAACAGAAAGTCAATAGTCCTGATAAAATTTTAGTATTGGAAGTGATAGCTCCACCAGGTACAGAGATGGATACAGAGTGACATGGACTTGTAGCTGTATAGTCTTGCTGAACGGAAAGAAACACAGTCGCAGCATGTCTGCCATAGTTCAAGAGCAAATTCAAAGACCTACTTCAGCCTCTGGGATTTTAAAGTAATTGCAGTATAGTCAGTGCTCAGTTTTCACGTGCTCACTCACTGTGCACTAGCATGCCTTATCCAAGATTTTCTTCAAATACAGTCAAAAAACTATTGATCTGTCATGCAGGTGAGATATCAAACGTTTAGGGAAAAAAATGTAAGAAATCGGCGGAGATCTTGAAAATACCATTTCTCCACTTTCAATTTTTGCATGAATACTTCTGTGAAACCATGTAGTGCTCTTTTTTAGTAAGCAGTGTTGTTTTTCAGTAACAGATGGTACATGTGGTTATGTAAGTCTTTAGTATGTTGGTTTCTGTGTTCACCAGGAGCTTGTAAGTATTAAGACATGAAGTATATTTTCCTTATGGCTACCATTTTGGCCAGACCGTGAGCGTATTGCCAATAAACCCAGCCTGTATAGGAATTTAAGCGGATATTGATTTTGTTAAGAAACAAAGAAAATGGGCTTAGCCCTTAACTGCCTGCTTTTAATAATAGTGTTCATCATTTCAGAGTGAAACTGACAAGGATAGTCTAGAAAATTACCTAAAACCCACAAAAAAACCCAGACTGTCCCTATGCAGAAACTTTGAATCTTGCTCTGCTGTTGTAAATATTTTTAGAAGTCATCTCTTCATATTACAATTCCAAAAATATGTCTTTTGCTTCTAAAAAGACGTATTTTTTGGACTAAATTGAAGAGAAAAGCTTTAAATTGCATACTAAAATTTAGATATTCTTAGAAATCTGCCGTCTTCTTTCTTATTCTCATAAGAGTTTTTAGTAATAAGTCATGAGTTGGTGTTTTTTGTTTCATTGCACGTTTTTTCAAGAGTGAGGTTTTCTTTTTTCTTCTGGCATTAACTGGCAAGGGTGCTGTTGAGAGTATGCAGATGAAAAGTCAAAATAAGTTTTTCTTGATGCCTTTTATCTCCATCCAAAGTTATAAGTCCCAGTAGAAGTTAGCTCTTGGAATTCCCTTTTGCTATTAATATTAGGATCATTTGTAAGGTCACTCACATTTATGCTAATTAATGTGAAGCTAGATGGTTACTGACATTTTAGACTCTTGATTTAAATAAGTGCCTCATCCTGATCAGAAATGAAAATGTGTGAAAATTATCATTCATTGAATATAAGATGCCCAAAGTCGTAAACCAATGAGGAAAGCTAGCCTCACTGTAGCTTTATTCATGTGCCTCTGGTGCTGTGTATCTTTTGTGCTTAGGGGAGTTTTCCCCTAAACGTTGATACCAAATGGTCCAAAATAGCCCAAGGCATGTCTTGCTTAAAAAGCAACTGATAAAATGTCTTAAAAAAGCATATTGCATCATCAGATTACATCTTCCATATTCAGAAGCGTAGCTGACTTTGGAGCCCTCTAGCTCTGAGTGTAGATGGTTCTCATAGGCCTTTCTGTAAAGTCAAAGAAGTAGATGTAATTTTTTGAGAGAGCTTCTAGCCGAAGATATCTTTACCACCACGTAAGTGCAGCTGCACCAAAATTTTTGTAGCACATCTGACAAAATTATGACCAAAGATGATAGGTTTTCAGCTTAAAATGTGAACTCTTTTCTCTTCAGATGTGCCAGATGTTTCAGTGCTTTGTTCAAAATCTTCCTAGCAAAGATAATGGAAAATGTTTTTGTTACATGTGTCTAGCAGCCACATATCCTAATCTAATATTGAAACTGGGGTTTTGGGTTATGCTTATTTATACTAAAGCATAAATAAGCGTAATTCTTAAAACCTTTGCTTCAAACTGTATTTGAATTAATTTGATTTTAAAAATATTTTAAAACTATATTAGCAAAACCACAAAGTTTCTGGAATGCATTCTTGTTTACACACAGTTTGATTCAATTCGGTTTAAATAATTTTAACTAGGTTATTTTAAAATCACATATTGCATATTATGTATTACAGTAGGGCATCTGCATGTGGTAGACAGGCCCTTTGTAACAGCTAGATAATCCATCTGAAGTTCATTTGGAAAGCTCGCTACACATAGTGAAAGAGAATAAAAGACTTGACCTTTACTTTCATACTTAAAAAATAAGAAATATAGAAATACATCTACCCATCTTTTACTCATTGTTCTGCAGGCCAGATCCTCAGCAGGTAAGAGGAACAGAGGTAGCTTCAGCAAGGAATAAGAACAAATCCAACATGTATGGTAACACTCCACTCCTAACGAGAAAGTGGGTTTAGGTGCTCTCCAGGTGCCAGATACCAAGTGATGCAGCAGTGGTATAGGTTAAAAGAGTTCACTGGATTTCAGCTTGGAATCACTCTCAGATTTTAAAACCTACTAACTTTGTGTAACTAGGCAGTATCATTAAGAAGAAATGTGCATTGGTGGAAGAGTTGAAAGCAAAATCAGGTGAAATACTAGAGTGGAGTTGCACACCTCAGTAACTGCAGTGAGTAGCAAGCTTTACATACTTTGTTAAAATGTAGTGCAGACATTGAATTTGGGAGTTTCAACAATGAGAAATTCCCAAGGCTAGTGATTCTTGAGTACAAGTGAGTCCTTATGCTCAAGACAGAAGAAAATGGCCCCATTCCTTTAGGTGAAAGTCAAATACTTGCTGAATAATAAACTGAAGAACTTTTATTTTTTCTTTTGAAGAACAAAATTAAATTAAGAACTATAATTAAGAAATGTAAAAAATAAATATTTTTCTTAGTCTTGTAGCCTTGTTATGAAAATAGATTAATCCATTGTTTTGAAGCACCTAGTTTATGTATAATGAATGCAGTTAAGAAAGAATCACTATGAAGAGTTCAGTCTTTATGCAGGAGTGGGCTTTACTACTAAGACAATTATTCAGGAAGCTGAAATAAGTTCAAAACTAGTGAATTATTATATATCATAATGAATGTAGACAACAAGCCAAATTAAAGCTGCATGGTGTTTTAAGTTATGTCATTTGTTGTGGTTTTTGAATGTGTCTGTAAATCCTTCATTATCTTTAAAAATAATTTTCTGTGCTATTAATTTCTTCCTTCTTATATCTATAAAATGCAAATACATATAGATAGTACTTTTTTAAATAAATACAAATTATAAATCAGCAATGACAAATAATTTATAAATACTAATAAAAATGATTGTGGTTGAATAGACATTGAATTATAAATACTAATTAAATTTATAAATTTTATATACATTTGTACACAGATAATAAATAACTCCTGTTCAAGCAGAATGACTTGATTACTTCTCTGCAGTTTAAGGAATTTTTACTGTTCAGTTGAACAGTAAGAGAAAAGCTAATCTAGATTATAGTTTTAGTGTGGGCTGGGAATGAGTTAGGGAAAAATTGTATCTAAGCAACAGATTTTTAGAGTTTCTAAGTGCTGTTTGCTCAGTGTAAAACCCTTCTCTGAGTGATGAAGAACATCTCAGATAAACCAATTTGTTTGTACACTCTTCATCAATCTGTATTTCTGGTATGTGGGGAATTTCCTCTTAGTTAATACACACCTAATTTATGCCTTTATCCCTAGAGGTCACACATCTCTGGCTTTGAGGAGCCCTTCTGCTGAGCTCAGCCAAAGCCCAGGAACCTCCAGCCGAGGAAAGGAGGATTTAGGAAAGCATGAGGTTCGCCAGTGGCATTTTAGGTTACCCCTTGCTGGGAGAAAACAGGTAGAGGCAACCCGGAGGGCAGCCAGCCTCTTACTTGGCATGGGCTGAGAGCTATTAGTGCTGATGCTGCTGCAAGCCCACAAAACTGTGGTCTACCAGAGGATGACCAACCTAGGTAAAAATCCTGCCTGTGATTTGGTGTACTCAATTAGAGTAAAACTCTACCAATGTAAAAGAAATCTGTTTCATATCATAAGGAATTGCATGTAACTGGAGGAGAAAAGCACAGAAAAAACGAGTGCTGCAGTATATTGGGATCTCATGCCTTGTGGTGCTAGCAGTTTAATTGTTGCTTGAAAGGAACAGCTTAGTCTTTCAGGAACTATTTTTTCAGCTGATTTATTGAATTGCAGAAAATGGATTGACTTTTTTTTCAAGTTTTTTTAGTGTGGGAGCTCACTAAATGGTCTATAACTGATGTCAGGGTACAATATAGAAAAAAAGTGCTCACAGTTAAATTATAATTATTTACTGGAAATCAGTGTACCCTTCTCCTTTAACATGACATGGCTTTAACATGATAAGGRGAATTATCCTGTGGTTCTTAATGCAGAATGGAATTGTCAACTCTTTYGTGGTTTATAGCAGCTAGGGAATCACTTATTTTGTAACCCTTGAAAAAWTTACATGTACTTTGTAGCTCTATTTGAAATCATTTGGTCAACTTTCCCCCCACTGAGTGTTCATGACACAACCATGCAGTGATTGTAAAACAGATGGTTTATTAACCAAAAGGTAAACACCACTATTTAAAGTCAATAAACTTTGTGATGGCAAGTGATAATGTAAAAGCTTCGTTATTACAATTCTTAATGGAGACATGCAGCGTGACAGACATACCAATCCTATGTATGTTGCAACTGATCTATTCTGACCCGTTCAGGTAAAATTGCCTGTGGAAATGATTTTTTTTAAATTGTGCTTTATCTAAAAATAAATGGAAAACTGTTGATAAAATAMGGCTAACTAAAACTGAAAATCCTCTTCTAGTTGTCTCTGCCTGCTTTCTCGTATATCTTGAAGGTAGGAAGCATCTCTCCTTTGACCGTGTTTACTTTGARGACACATGATGACCAATTTTGCCATTGCTCCATTCTTGCTTGTGCAGGGCTGCACTGCTTGGAACTTGCAGTATAGACTCAGGCTCTGGGTATTAATTTTGAGCTCAGTGGTCCAAGTTTGTTTTTGCAGTGTAGAGAGCTCTAAAGGAAGAGCTGTCAGGGCTTAATGACGACATGTAAGTTCCTTCAGGTATGGTATTTTCTTGATGCAGGATTGACTCCTGTGAACCATACAAAGTCATAAGGAAGATTYGGTACCTCCGTCACTGATAATATTGCAACAACAATTGAGTCTTAAATTCAAAACACCAACAGGAGAGAGAGAAAAACAGGGCTGACCTGCTGAGCCTGGTGAGAAACTGATGAGCTGTATTCTATATAACTGGAGCTTACGGAGGTCACTTTGAGCCTTGCAAGTAATGAAGTGCAGCAATGAATCTGAGATGCAGCAAAACCAATAAATCACTATCTCAGGTGTTTCCTGCCAAATAGGCATGTCAGTCTTGAAGCACTCTGCAAGTGATTAAAGTGTTTTGTTCCATGCTATCTTAGAGAGGTTATGAAAAAGCAGTACTTCTTCCAAAAGAACGAAGCAAAATACAAAGCTGCTTCAGGGTTTAGAATCTTATATTACTAAGCCAGAAATATTTTGTAGGGTCAGAACAAGAACTCTTAGTTTCCTGAAGCAAACTTCTTTTTGATATAAAGAAGAATGGATTTAAGACTGAAAGTCCAAACTACAAAGACACAGAAAGATTTGGTTTTGGCTTTTATGTCATCAGTTCTCATAATGGGTATCTGTAGGCAGAGGACTTTCCACTGAAAATGTAAAGTTATTTCTCTTTTTCGAATAGTGGTATGAACAAGCTTGAGTTGCATTTGAATTTCCCTGCTGTGAGAAAGCTTAATGGTTTTAATTTTTACAATGTTGTAAAACCAATGTGAAATACTAKAAATTATGTGTAGAATAAAGAACGGAAGATCAGTCGTGTGAATTGGACTGATGCTTAGGTATTTGAATAAATTATTTCAGAAGAACTGAGTATAAAGGATGATTCTGCATTCCCTGAAGCAACAGGTAGGCAGATGCTGAACCAAATCTTGAAGCTTAGGATAGCATAATATCTATGAATATGTTCTGTGTGATTTATCAAGACCATTAACTGACCTATGTAAAAGTGATTAAGTATCTCAACACTGGTAATAAGAAATTTTTGATCTTTAAGTCACCAGCTTGCATTGAAATGGGTTGAGTAAGTTGAGCTGAAAGTAATGATGCTCTCGGTCTGGCTTAAAGCATTCTCCTTCCCTACATTAAACTATTTAGAAAAATGGTGGAACAAAACTGACAGTGTATAGAGAATTGCCTGGTCTTCTAGCTCCAGGAATGTTGCCATGAACATAGGGAGAGGTAGCAGCTTATAAACAAACTTCTACTGTTATTAGCCTGGATATATGTACAAATTTATTTGTGATTTTTTCTCCCACTCAATAAAGGTGAGACACTGTCCTCGTGACAGTCTGTTTGAGTCSCTTGGACGGTTTATTTGAATCTTCTCTCTCTCTGATTAAAAAAGAACAAGGTACTAAGAACAATGGGTGCCTTGGACAGCATCCTTTGGCCTGTATGGTGTTGTGTGGCTGCGATGTCAGGATTCAGTTCAGTATCTCCGGACAGGTTTTTGCCTGTGCTTGTTTAGAAACTGAACCTTGTAATATAATAAAATGTTCTGGCCCGTTTGCTAGTTGTGACATAGATTTATTTGTGTGATATACTTCGTCAGAGTACAAGTATTTCAGTGTCCTGACTCAACAGTCACCAAATGACAGTACTGTATTTTTCTAATTTTTGTTGCTGGTGGGCCACTTTTATAAAACAAAATTATGAACTCTGCTTTTTCTTTTTATAATTAGTAGTATTGCTGGTAGATTCTAGGTATCTTTGTTATTCAAAWGCATTGGTATTGGCAAGAAGCTTTTCCTGATTTTTTGCTTACACTACACAGTTCAGTATATATTATTCTCTTGTTCTGTGTATATCTTCTGATGCTTCTACCTGTTTGTAGACTGGGCCCTGAATTCATTAATTGGTATGCAAGCCTGCAATTACTAAACGTTACAGGGAAAGTGTAAAGAACTATACTAATTTTCATTTCAACAATCTGATTAAATAGGACAATTAGTTTCACATTTCTCTTATTCCATTCARATATTTTATTCTAATTGAATGTATTTGGGGATTTGGAGCACTGTTCATTTGAGTAGGCTTTTATAGACTTTGTTTGTGGGAATAGCAAAATTTTGGATCAAAAATCCCAAATCAGTGCTTTGATTGTATAGACAGTATTCTTGCAACTAGACAACTAATTGATTCCCATTAGAGGATAGGATTTAGGCAAATAAAACCAACCTGGATATATAGTTATCTAAATATTCAAACAAATTTTAACCTTAATGCATATAAAAATCCATTTTATCATAAAATTGAAGCTATTCAGCTTTGAGAATTGTTGCAGAGTTGCTCAATAGTAGAGAATTGGTGCAAAATGTCCTGAGAGAACTGTGAATTAATTTTCTGGTGAAGTAGGTGAATGTGATGCATGGAGGTACTATATTATTTTGTTAAAAAGGCATCTTTTTACCTATAACTATGTTAGAGTGTCACAGTGACCTTTGCTCTCCGATCACTCCTCTGCGTTTGTGTAGTTAAGCGAAAGTGCGTGACTTAAGTGCTGAAGCCAGCATTTATTTCCAGATCTGAAAACCTATGGATCTACAAAGTGGTCCAGAGTTTGCAGTCGTTTTCTGCAGGGCATGTTATGTGATGTGTCCTGCACRTGGCAGGCATCACTGTGGCAGCCCTGTGGTTTTGTAAAGCTGTTCAGTGAGGAGTGTTGCAAGGTCCACTGAAGAGCTGAGGCCTGGCAGTTATTTAGTGGGTTGGCAGTCAGCTGCACTGGGACACAGGCATTACCCCAAGGCTCTTTCTAACTTACCCTAGGGTTGAAAATACTCTAAAACTTAAGTCCAATAATAAACTTGATTGTGAAATTTCAGGTGTGTCATGGAGAAAGATGTCAGGGAGGCTTTTTGAGCAAGCAATTGGTTGGCATTGTTTCAGTTTTACTTGTGAGTTATGTGCAGCTGTCTTCATTTGGGAGGAAGTACATGTATTCAGATGAGCAGCCATTGATCAGATATTTGAAAACCTAGCAAGGATCAGGGAAGGACCAGAGGAACAGTAATAGGCAGAGCCCTGGTAACCTCACAGGGAACACTCTGAGTCAGCCACTTGCTAAGGCCATGAAATGTAAATTAGACCATTTATCCTTGGTGCAAAACCCAAGATGACTTAAGGGAAGTAAACCTCACCCCAGAACACTTTGCAAACTGAAGGATATTATTGCCTCCTGTTGTATAGGAGTTGCTATGGGATATAAAGAGAAGAGTATTTGTGGACAGATCAGAGAGAAAATTTGCTAAGGGATGTTTTAGGGAGACTGTAGGACTGTGTGACACTTCCTAAACTGAAAGTTTTAGAAGGATACATCTAAAGGATCGAAAGTATTTCAGCAAATAATACTGCTACAAATGCACTGTGCATACTCAGGTCTTGTGTACCTGAGTGCCTCACCTCCTTCTCCTTCCCTGGACACCTGGTTTTAAGCTGTGTCTGTATCAGCTTCATTGAAGGAGGCCTTCCTTATGCTTTGTACCAACTGTGGGGAAATGCTGTTATTTTTGAGGACTCTTGCACAATCTAGTCTGTTACTAGGTTATGATAGATATAGCTGTTTCTGTCACCTACAGACTCCCCATTCATTGCACACAGAACTAGCAAGTATGAGTGAAAATACTCTTCTTCTAGGAGATCTATGAAACAAAAACAGTCATAATGTGCTGCTAAGAACATCACAGAGCGCTTAGCTGAAGGCGAGACTGCAAATGTTGAAGTGCTCTTCCACTTCAAGGAACAGTGGCACTTCAGCTTTCTCTTTATTGCCAGAAGATCTCTTCCATCATAAAAATCAATCAGCAAATATTTTACTGAGTGAAGAAGAGCTTAAAAGATGATGTAAAGAAAGAGGAATGCCTTATGTAATTCTTTATTTGAGCTGATTTCCTGTGCAACTACAGCCTTTATTTTTGTTGTTTAATTTCTCTTCATATTTGCTAGTCTTAACATTTGTACTGAAGTAAAGAATGACAGCGTTATAATGAATCACATCTTTTGTTGACCAACAAACTCTGCTACATGTGACCATTGTAATAGCACAAAAGGATCATGATCCCTAGCTAGAGCCCTCAAGGTTTTTTATAATAAAAATACTCACTTCTAGGTCTGTGGCAGCCCATCCCTTTCTCATCTAGTTCCTAAGTAATAGAATTATTTTACTTCAGCTGTTGTCTTTATGGAAACTGTAACTGAGTCACAAAATGRAAACTAGCCCAGAACATGTGGAAGATTCAATCCTGCAGAATATCTTCCTTGAACTTTGAGAGTACTGCATCACCACTGTTAATCACAAAGATCCTCCTAAAGCAATGGGGAAAGGTGTCCTGCTGGGAGGTGTCACTACATCATGTCCTTGGTGCTGTAGAGCTCAGGGAATATAGGCAGGCAAGTAAAACCTGGTGCTGTCTTTGACTAGCCAAATTCAAACCAATGCTTTTTCAGTACCTGGAGCATTCTGATGCCTGTTGCAAAGATTAATTCAGCTTTATATAGAAGTTTATGTGGAATATGGACATTTTGTTTATACATAGAGATAAAATTCACAGAATCACAGAATGGTTGAGGTTGGAAAAGACCTCTGGAGATCATCTAGTCCAACCCCTCTGCTTGAGCAGGGTCACCTACAGCATGTTAGACARGGTTGCATCCAGGTGGGCCTTGAATATCTCCACAGAAGGAGACTCCACAACCTCTCTGGGCAACCTGTGCCAGTGCTCTGTTCACTCCCACARTAAAGAAGTTTTTCCTTGTATTCAGGTGGAATTTTCTGTGTTTCAGTTTGTGCCTGTTGCTTCTTGTCCTGTTGCATGGCATCACTGCAAAGAGTCCATCCCCATCCTCTTGACACGCTGCCCTTAAGGTRTTTGTGTACATTGATAAGATCCTCCCTCAGTCTTCTCCTCTGCAGGTTGAAGAGGCCCAGCTCTCGCAGCCGTTCCTCATAGGGCAGATGCTTCAGCTCTCTGATCATCTTCATAGCCCTACGCTGGACTCTCTCCAGTAGCTCCATGTAGCTCTTGGACTGGGGAGCCCAGAACTGGACACAATACTCGAGATGAGGCCTCCCCAGGGTTGAGTAGAGGGGCAGGATCACCTCCCTCCACCTGCTGGCAACACTCTTCCTGATGCACCCCAGGAGATCATTGGCCTTCTTGGCCAAAAGGGCACATTGCCGGCTCGTGGTCAACTTGTCATCCACCAGCACTCCCACGTCCTTCTCTGCAGAGCTGCTCTCCAGAACGTCAGCCCCCAGCCCGTACTGGTGCCTAGGGTTATTTTTTGCTAGGTGCAGGACTCTGCACTTGCCCTTGTTGAACCTCAGGAGATTCCTCTCCACCCAGCTGTCCAGGTCTCTCTGAATGGCAGCACAGCCCTCAGCTGTATCAGCCACTCCTCCCAGCTTGGTAGCATCAGCAAACTTGCTGAGGAGGCACTCTTTCAACTCAATGAACTCTGCCTTTCAGTCAGTTCTCAATCCACCTTGCAGTCCACTCACCTAGCCCGCTCTTCTTGGGCTTATCTAGGAGAATGTTCTGGGAGACAGTGTTGAAACCCTCGCTGAAGTCAGGGTACACAACATCCACTACTCTCATCTTCCCAGCCAGTCATTCCATCAGACAAGGCTATCAGATTGATTAAGCACGATTTTGCCTCGGTGAATCCATGCTGAGTACTCCTGATCACCTTCTTTTCCTCCATATGCTTGGAGATGACATCCAGAAGGAGCTGTTCCATCACCTTTCCAGGCATGGAGGTGAGGCTGACCGGCCTATAGTTGCCTGGGTCCTCCTTCTTGCCCTTTTTGAAGACTGGAGTGACACTGGCTTTCTTCCAGTCCTCAGGTACTTCTCCATGACCTTTCAAAGATGAYGGAGAGYGGCCTAGCAACAACACCCGCCAGCTCCCTCAGTACTCGTGGGTGCATCCCATCCGGGCCCATGGATTTGTGGACGTCTAGCCTGCCCAGAAGGTCTCTAATCCTATACTYCTCAACCAAAGGAAAGTTTTCCTTTCTGCAGACTTTCTCCCTTGCCTCCAATGCGTGGGATTCTTGAGGGCTGCCCTTAGCTCTAAAGACTAAAAATTGGCTCCCCAAGAAGAGTTTGCTCCAGTTTCTTTCAAATAAAAGTAGTAGTACTTTTCGCTCATATTTGTCTTAGCTGAAACATAGACAGTAGTTGAAATGAAGACCTCAGAGTAAGATATTTGTGCACGTTTCTCTATCTGACATTTTGCTTGTATTCCCTCCCTACCTGCAAACCATCTGTTAAGTGTCGTTTTTCACTCCCTGTGGGACCCTTCTCCATTGTGTTCTAACCATCTGTGCTGGCATTTGTGGTCCTGGTCAGTTTCAGCTGGACAGCCCCATGCTTATATTGCTTTCTCCAGGCAATCCTTTCTGTCTTTGATTTTGTGTAACTGAAAAGTCTCTCATTGCATCGGCATTTCTTGAGCTTCATGTGAGTGTTTTAGTTGTTCTATTCTTGCTTCTAGGATTTTCTCTTCAGTTTTCTATTTCTACACTGTTTTATTTTCACCACTTATTAGTTTGGTGCTCATTGCTCTTCTTACCTTTTCTTCCCAGCTTTGAGTATTGTTTTCACTGCCTTTATAGTTTGTTCTCTACTCTTTTCTACTTCTTTTTTTTTTTACTACAAATCTGTTTCCTTCCAGAAGGCTGAAAAGGTAGCATTTTAGCTTGTATTTCTTGTAAGTACTTTTATCAGCAACTTTATTGTCAATTTCACATTTGTAAAATCAGATTATAGATATCAGAAATATTGTAGAATAATCCTTGAACCTAGCTTGAGATATTGCTTAGAGGACTGACAAAGATGATGCTTAATGGTTTTATAACAATGCATCTGAAGAGAGGGCGGATGTTACAGTGACCTTCTTTGACCTGCACAAAGGTGTACGTGTTCGGTTTCTGGCTCTTTCCTGATCCACTTCAGCTCCCTGGTTGCTCTGTGCCGCTTGCACCTTCAAGATGACTTTCTGCTTTTCTCTTCCTCTTTTCCTTTCTCTCTCTCTCTTTTTTTAAGGATTCTCATGTAGGAAAAGCATAATAGTGTCCAGCAGCTCTGCTGTTGGTTACAGTGACCTCAAAACTTCGAAGCCTTTGGGCTTTCAGATCATGGTACTTGTACTACTGTCAAGGACACTGAGAATATTAGAGCATGCTGAATTCTCTGTTTGCAATGGCCTGTGACTGATGGCACTGGATTATGACCAGCAACAGCAGTGTCTTTAAGCTAATGCACTCCAGCCATTCTGCATCCTTTCTTGGACAGAGATTACTAACCCTGGATAATGGTTTCATGATACAAGGCAGGTGGTCTTAAACAGTGAGCTTGAAACTTAGCACATTTTTTTTTTATTTAGAAACTAAACACTGAAGTGAAAATGTAATGTAAACACATGTCAGCTCATTGGAAAAGCTGTACCCAGTTAGAAGTGTTTCCATGCACAGTCTTTAATATTGTCTGTCACAGAATGAAACAGGAGGAAACTACTACTGATTTTTCGTAGCTATTCTTTGAAAAGTCTTCGTAATTGTCTTTAAATTTCTAAAAAGTCTTTCAGTTTAGACATCATTAGACATCAGCAGTACAATAACCTTACAATAGGTCTGTGGCATGTCCAAGAGAAGAAAAAGGTCATAATCAGTAATGAGAGAGCTGTGTCCTGGTTATCAGACCCAGCTCAAAGACAGCATGCACTGAGTCATAGCTCTGTTTCTATAGCTGATGAAGCTAACCTTCATTTTGAAATACATTTTATAATCTTTCAGATGAAGTATTAGGTCTGCTCAGGTACAAATACAGCACCTCGCAAAATGAATTTAGGACATGATTCATCAAGAACAGTCTTTGGACAGACACAGCACCTTGTGAAATGTTTCTAATAGCTGCAGCAGACAATAGCACTATATCATAGATATCATACTATGGTAAGGTTGGAAGGGACCTCTGGAGATCATCTACTCCAGCCCTCAGCATAGCCCATACAGGGATTGAACCCGTGACCTTGACATTAGCAGCACCACGCTCTAACCAACTGAGCTAATCCCACCCCCAAACCATGATTGTATACTATGCATCTGCAAAAGAACCAATGTAGAGTTTAACATACTAGAAGTATTCTCAAAGAGAATAAGGTCTTCAATAACAGTATCGCAAGTATCAAAGTCAAGAGATATAACTGCTGTAGATAGTAGCTGGGTAAATTGACAACAGCAGTAACAGTCTGTACACCCTAATTGTGTGATTTAAAGTTTAAACAACAGAGTTATTTTAAGGAATTAGCTGTGATGCAAAGSCTTGGTAATGGTTCTCCAGTAAGGAAGGATGAAAAAAATGTGAAAACAACGTAAAAAAGAGTTTATTCATGGTGAATGTTCCTACTGAAATTTTGGTATCTTTAAGAAATTGTTAGGTAGAATTATGAACATCAAGGAAATATATTTTTGAATTTAAAGTGTAAATAGAGTCCTGGATTAAGGAAGAAGTGGACTAACATGTAAATATAAGTGTGTGTGTATATATATATATATATATGTGTGTATGTATATGTATATTATGTATTTTTTTTTATAAGTAGGTATATCTATATATATGCTTCATAAAGAAGAGTAGTAGTGTTCCCCCTTCCCTGAGAAAGTAAGGCCCAAACAGATTAAGGTGCCMAAAAATATGCAGCACTGGTGATTGTTCTGATTTGGTAAAAAGCATGATCTCATGTGCCTGTGCAACTTCATGTATGACAGAAGTAAAGTGTAAATATGAGCAATATGTGCAGCCAAGCAATCTGAGGCTTCCATGCATCCTTTTCTCACCAGAATAGCAAATTGCATATTTTATGTGCAGGGAACCTTAAATTGTTTTCTTTTGAGGAACACTTGTTCAGTGTTTGTGGTTGTTTTTTTAATGTCACTCCTGCTGCACATGGACTGTTAAGCAGTGAAATATAACTAGTAAAATATTTCAATGATTAGAATTATTGGCAGATAGTTCTTCATTTTTCTACAGATATTTAAGGGAAGCAGACCTCTAAGAGTGGTGGCAAAGATGMATTTGAAGTACAGAGAACTGGAGAAAGTGAGTTTTGAGGAAGGGAGGTGGAAGCAGACATAATGGCTGAGAAGAAAACCAGTTTTGAAGAGTACTAGATAACCTTATGACAAGACTGAAAGCTGCAGAGGACACTCAAGGTGAAAAACAGGGCTCAACAGTCATTGGAAATTTAATTACTGTTTTCTATAGGTAGTGGTACAGTAGAGACAGAAAAGAGAGCTACCAATTGCTAAAAATTCTCTACCTGAACAGAGCTGAGTGTCAAATACTCTTAATTTTGGCCATCTTGAATTTTACAGAGACACCTTTTTAGAAAATAGCTTGTGCTTCCTAGCTAGGACAAGATGAACTTGGACAGCAGTTACCTTAACAGTAACTAGTGAGCCAGTTACTGTACAAAAGCCAAATTRTGATTCATTTTATTTCAGGGTTGGGACTATTTGAAGATGCCTCATAAGTTACCACCGAGAGGTTTGGCCTTTTCTCTTTCCCCTTGCAGGCTGTTATTTTTGTTCACAGCTTTGCAGAGTGTCTTACTTGTGACTTGGCTCATCTGACATTCTCTTAAACAAAACTGAAACAGTAGCTGACCCAGTAATAAATTGGGCAAGCTAGTAACGAATACTGCTGTCCTGGGAGGTGATGGCTASACAGTTTGCCGAAGACTGAAGAATGGTGCTTCAGAGAATGCCCTCGAAGTCCAGATATCGAGGAGAAAGCAAGTCCAGGAGAGTATTTGTCCAATTGCATTCCTGAAACTTTTCTGCACTTTGCACTCCCTTTCAGCCGTGCCTTGTGGTTTGTAAGGTCTGCAGTTGTCCTACCAGTAGATCTGAGATCTCTCTTGATCTCTTCCACAGGATCATCTTCCACAGACCTCTTCCTTTGTGTCATCTACAGATAAACAACAACACTGTAGTGTGCAGTGGTTGCGCTGCAATGGCTTATTCCCTTCTTTAGATACATTAAGTTTAGGGAATCTAACAGCAGATACCTCGCTCACTTTTTCTTTCACTGATACTGCCTGCAGTAATAGTGTTGTAACATTTATTAGGCATTCAGAACTTGAAACATGAAATTCATACTTTATTGGAAGAATCATTACAGAGTGTAAAATACTTGTTCAGAAGTCAGAGTACAAATCAGATTCAGAGACAATTAACCAAAACAAAGAATGTACCTTAAGAGACAGAGCATTTCCTTCATGAATTTTATAACTAATATATTTGCTATGGTTGGTGTGGTCTAGAGTACCACAGCATAATCACAGTGATGATCTAACAGAAGCTTTTGACAGAGATTCACTTTTTACAGCAAATTTAGATCCTAAGCATATCCTAATTTAGCTGCCATCAAAAGCACTTGCAAAAAAGAAGACTAAGTTGTGGATGTTGTGGGTGTGGGTTATGCAGCTGTTTTGGTAGTGTTTTCTGAGAAAGAAAATGTTGTAATGCATAGTTGTACAATTGTACAACTATAATGAAAACCTCTCAAACAAGACTTTCAAATGGAAAACAAATTTAATTCTTAGTTGCTGCAGTAAGCATGTATCTATGTTTTCTGTGCAATAGTGGTTATTAAAGATGCTGTACAAATCTCTCTGTGATGAATACTGTTTTATTTCTGGGCAATCCTAATTAGACCTAACAAACGAGTGTCTTCTGTATGTGAAATCAGCGACACTTAGGTAGACTCCTAAAGTAAAKCATATATCCATTGCTTGGCCTGAATTAGTATGCTTACATGACTTAGTGGCCTTATTTGGCCTGAGTTAGACATTTCTGGGAATAGCTAGTTCTATTTAAAGAACAACAAAAATGTTCACTCTTCTTTGAATTGTGATACCTGTGCTATTTCCTAGTCTTTTCAATAGATATCACTGTTGAATCAGCTTTAAAAAAGTATTTATTTTACAAAAAATGTGTGTAATTTTGGATCCCAGCATTCTCTTTTGATTTTTTTTATGAGAAGAAAGTTCACAGATTATAAATTAGTTCAGGATGATTTTCTATGCTTCTGAACCCTTAAATTAACCAACAGTGCTTGATGATTATCTGCCTTGAAGCCAGCAGATTTCCTTTTGTACACGTATTTTGAGAAGACAGTTATGTAGCTCTGCATGGCCTAGTAATGCCCTGCTGCCTTAACAGCTTTTTTTCTCTTAATATTTAATCTGAGCTGAACTAATTTAGGAACCCTGTAGTACTACTGAAATTCTTATTGAAACTGGCCTAATGCGGAAGTCGGCTTAAAGACTGACAATAAGATAGGTCTCAGGACAGGGTGCCAAGCAGCCTGACCTAGCTGACTCTCCTGGAGAAGGGGTTGGACTATATGATCTTCAGATGTCCCTTCATACCTCAACTGTTCTGTGAGTCTGAAGTCTGTTTTTACATTACTTACATGCAACAGCAGCTCGCCTGTCAAGAGATAGCTCACGTATTAAAATCGGTGTGACATGTGGAAGTTGCCTGTAACAATGATCAAAAGTTAGTTTAACGCAGAGAAAATATTGTCCTTCATCTCTTTAATGTTTGATTTTTTTTAATAGACAAATGAACCATGGTAGTAAATGTGGGCGGTGTAAGTGCATATGTAAATGTTTGCATAATTTGTTGTTTTACATGGAAGGACGCTGTAAACCAAGAGAATGTTGTGAGTGATTGCTACAGCAATAAGAAATAATTCTATCTAATGTTGTATAAAGCATTATATGATTTAATATTCTGCATTTCTGTACACAGTGTTCAACTGAATTCTTTRCTAGGAACACAGACTGAAGTCTAAGACAAATTTGTGGTATGTTTTGTACAACAAACAGCATGCTTGTGTCATTAGCTGTCTGTCCATCTATGCTGATGTATTTTACCACAGATCACCACAAACTGCTATTGCCTTCATAGCTTACCAGTTAATTACACTGATCAAAATTTTGTTTCTGGAGAAAAAAGACTTAATCTGTATTCTGATAATGGTATAATAAATAATTGATTTAGGGATATAGTTGCATAGCTTATTAATTTTAAATGCAAATTTTGGTTGAAAGTTTCTGACAAGTTTTGGTGTGTTTGCATAAGCTGCAAGATAATGTAAATGCTTTCTAGTTTGTGCAGTAAACTAGCTATCTATGTCCAACAGATCACCAGAAATAGGTCATGTTTTTAAAGCTTTTCATTATTCCTCAATATTTCTTGAAACACTGTTGTAAATTAAAAAAAAAAAAGTCTAAGATGAGTTTTGTTTTTCAAAGTTACACTAATAATCAGAATTCTGATCATTCCTGTTTGCTTTCCTTACCAGAAGATTCTTAAATTTCCCTAAAGTTTCTTTTAATTCTAATACATCCAGTACAAAACCAGTACTTCACCATACCTACTTTATAAATACTCCACAGAGCTGCCTGTGGCCCCAGCCTGGCCCGTGGTACTCTTGGTCTCTGCTGGCCCAGGCATGCCTGAACCGTCATCCCAGATGAATTTCAACAGATCTCTATTGAACAGGTTTCTAGTCTTCCCACCTAATTTGTCTGAACAGTGGTTACCCTTCAGTGTATTGAATGGTTCCCACCAGTTTAGTGTCCTCTGCAGACTCGAGAGTGCCCACCATCCCCTTCTCTAGGTCACTGATAAAGATGATAAACAGATTAGGTTCTGGAATAGATGACTTGTTAACAGTCTCCAGGTAGGGTGTGAGCACTAGGCACAACCCTCTGAGCCTGATGGTGCAGCCAGTTTTTTCACTCATCTACTGGTCCATCTACCCAATCTGTGCCTGCTAACCTGAATATAGGGACTCTGCGGGAGACTACATCAAAAGCCTTGGTAAAATTAAGATAGTTGACATCAGTTGCTCTTTCCTCATYCACAAGTCTTTTCATTGCACTACAGAAGGGAATCAGATTGGTTTAGCCTTGGTAAATCCATGCTGGCTAGTTCCGGGCACCTTCTTCTCCTTCATGTACCCATGGCTTCTGAGGGGACTTGCCTCATGGTTCATKTAAGGGCTGAAATGATGCTGTAGTTCCCTGGATCTACCTTCCAGCCCTTTCTGAAGATGGGTACAATATTTGCATTTCTCCAGGCATCAAGAGATTCTTCCCTGATCTCCATGACCCTTCCAGAATGATAGGATGCAGCTTTGCTAAGACATCATACAGCACTCATTGTCCATCTATTTGTGTGAACTCACAGAAATCAGGATTTCTCAAGAGATCCCTGAGTCAATCATCTTCCACTCCTTGTAGCTCCTCTCCTTGAATCCTGGCCCTAGGCACAAAGGTGTGGGAGATCTTGTTCATGAAGATCAAGGCAATGAAAGCATTGAATATCTCAGCCTTTTCTACACTCACTGTCAATAAATTGTGCCTCATTCAACAATGGGCCTACAATTTCCTTGTTTATTCTTCTAATAGAGTGATCTTGCAGGTCTTGGTGTCCCTTGCCAGTTCTGACTTTAGCTGAGCTATGGATTTACCTGCCTGCCCAAAGACATATTCCTGTATTCCTTCTATATTCCTTTGTAGTAGCCTCTCATTGCTTCTGCCTCCAGTATTCATCTTTTTATACTGAAGCTTGATTGTGAATACCCTGATTAGCCAAGCTAGTCTCCTAATACATCTTCCTGTTTTCCTGAATATCGGCATGTATCATTCTTGTGCTTGGAGGTTGTTGTCCTTCAAGACCTGCCAGGCCTGCTGCACAGCTTTGTTATCCTTTATAGCCTCCCATGAGACCATACATGCCAGTTCCTTGAACAAGCCAAGGTCATCAGATCATCTGCTGTACATTGTATTGCACTATGCAGTAGCCGATGAATCTGCTTACTTGGAGGTACCTGAATCTCTTTGGTGTAGAGCTGCGTTATGCAGTGCAGATGTACCCATGTGGCTCAGCAGTGTCRGACAGAAGATACTTGTTAGTAAACACAGTTTTTGCAGCTTCATCAACTTCCTTGGCAAATTTTGTTGCCTCTATCTCATCAAAGTGTGTCCATTCATGAAATAATTGGACGTATAGAACGGAAGAWAAGGCATGAGAGCGAGATACCTGAACACCAGTGTAGTTTTCATTCACTGACTTAGTCCTTAAAAAATTTGATGGGATAATCCTGGGGGATAAACAGCAATGCTATGTGTTACATTGATGCCTTTGTCTAAAATCTCCACAAAGCAGCAAAGCCTGTGTGGTTTTTCTCCATTGGAAGGAATGGCAAAGGTAATGGAAAGTCTTCATTCCTCTGTGAATAATTGGCACTTATTTTATCATTTGGCAAAGATGATGCAGTAAACCCTTTTATTAGGTACACCAGGCTACCACGAAATAGTTCAAACATCTCATTACAGTGCTGTCAAAGTTTATAGTTTGTAACTTGTGGTTACCTACAGAAGAAAGAAGTATCTGCTGTGTAATGAGTGCCAGAATGCCTTGCCTGAGTAAGCAGGACTGATCATTTAACTTTTCAAGACTTATAAAAGAATGAGCTTTTAATGAGTTACTGTATTAAGAAATGTTACATCATTGAGTTCCCAGATAAGAAAGAATTTTTCTTCATATTTTTTTCAGTGTAAAAGGTTATTTTTCTTTTGTGTATATCATTGCTGTAGCTCTTTCTGCTGCCCTTTTAAGTAGGAGTAAGCTGAATGAAATCTCACTCATGTAACAGTAGGACAGACCAGGCCTTTTGTGGTTTTGATCTACTTATATGCATGAATTAGCACTTCTATATTTATAATGCTATCTTCTTACCTGCTTACCTTAGCTTGTAACCAACATGTAGCAACTGTTGTCATGGTTCTCAGTGCTGTCAGTGTCCTGACAGAAATGTAGCTGGTGAACTGACTTGTTACCGACCTTCAGAGCAAGRTGCCTTCCACAGTGTCTGTTAGGTACACGTTCATCAAAGGAATATGATTTGCTTGCCCTGTGAAACCTTTTGGAGACTTCAGAAGATTGCCTAACTTTCATGAAAGTGCAAACAGTTCTGAGGTAGCAGAGGAATTTTTTCTGAAAAAGCTGAGAGCAGCCTGCCTAAATATATCCTGATCTGTTGACTCGCAGATCTCCTGTGAACTGGATGATCTTCTTTTGCAGTTCCTCCCCTTTGTGCAAGTTACCTCTCCCTCTGTCTTATCTCCAAATATTTATGTCTTATGTCCAAATATTTATGTCTTATATTTGTCTTATCTCCAAGCTAGCTTGGCTTTTTTACTAAACAATGAAGAATGTGAGATGTCGGAGATCCATGTTTTAGTCTCTTCTCTGAAAGAGATGGTTGAGGGGCTTGAATCTTATTCCTTGAGTGAGCTTGCAGTTACTTGTTCAWTCAGGTTTTGACCAGAATTTCTGTTTGAGGATAGAGAAAGCTTTTCTCAAATCATACAGAARCTGGCAAACTCATGTCAAGAAAGTCTTTTTAGCCAATTAATATTTCCTATCAAGTAGTTTGAGAAATTCCTAAGCATCTCTAAGCATCTTTGTTTATAGCATCCTGGAGAGTTACTGTTTCTTTCTGTGTGCCCTACGACATAAAAWTCTTGGTGCAGTTATTAAACCTGTTGACGTTTTAGATTCCCAAGTGCCTTTGCAATGGGCATCTGAATCATCAAGGTATTACATAGAAGAGATCCCAAGAAAGAGTTTAAAGCCATCATCATTTGGTATTGTTTGAGCTGTTTAAATAGGGCCTGGATCAGTCATTTCCTGGTCATCTTCCATGAGGTGCCTAGTGTCATAATACTTTTCAGCTTAATTGCTTTTATCTGCAGGGTGGGRTAGGTGATAAAGGACATATATATTGAGGAATGTGAGAGCTTTCTGTTTTTTRGACTTTATCAGTTACCATGGGCAGCTTGTCACTAGAAAAGTTTCGCTACTCCTTGCCTGACAAAATGAAGGTGCATGTCCTCAGTACTAGTGCGTAGGTAATGTCAGCCCATGATCTCAGTACACGAAAGTACATACAGCTAGCTCTGTCAGCTTGTATGATTGGTGTGGCTGCTCCCAAACCTACAGTCCAGGAGGGGAAAAATTTATCTGGATTTTAAATGGGAATTTTTTCCTATGTCAGGACAGCAAAATCAAAACCTTTATTTGTTTTATTTTKGTTTGTTTTTCCAGTTTCAACTTCTGTAAGGATTGTAAAACTTACTACTAATAATGATAAAATTAGTAATAATAATTTTATTATTGGATTATTTATTATTATTGAATTATTATTCAGTAGCTAATCCACATGATAATCCTATTAAAATGTCCATATTTTAGACTAGTTGTATACTGATATTGATAGAGCATAGGAAGAGGAAGCACTCATCTGCAGTTCTAAAGTTCACCTTGCTCTGTTTGACAGAAGCAACTCTGTATGTTAAAGTGAGCTGGAAAAAAAAAGCCTCGCAAAAGAACATCRTACAGCAAATAGGAATTATAAACTTACTGGCTATTCCTAAAGATAAGGACAGTGTTGTTACAGGAGCAAATTACATGCCAATTTGCACTGAGCACAGTAATTCTTTCTTCAATTTCCTCAGTAATTTAAAGTATCATTAGCCTACAGAGAGGCTGTACTGTGATGAGATAAGCTTGAAAATGAGAAAGAAACTGTATGGCAGCACAGGCTTCTCATTCCTCCCCTTTCTGCTAACTGGAAGAGCTTGGTGGTGATGAGAAYGGAGTGCACTGCCAGGTTATCTCAGTGAAGGACATCTATTCTATTGATGTTAAAACTATAAAAATACTATAGCAGGGAGGCTTGTGAAAGAGCTGATGTGCGGCTAGGTTCTGGTGTGATACCTGGTGATCTGAAACAAAAGCAGATGATTGGGTGACCAGCAGGTCTCTCTAGCCTTCACATGAGCTGGCAGTGCTTTTTCTGACATCTCCATCATCAGGCTCATGGGTTTTCCAGTTTGATGAAGAGCAGGAGGTGGTGGGTACCWAAGGCTCCTGTTTTCCCTTAGAAAGGCATGTGCATTTCATTCTTCCTTGAAAAAAGTTGCTATTGGCATTGTTTTTCTTAAGTTTTTTCTAATTCCCCCAGCAGAAGCTTAGTAGCAGCACCAGTCATCTTACAGAACATTTCTCTGGTGCTGGAAAGCACCATTATGGGAGCAGTCTTCCTCCAGGYACCTGGCTCCACATTACTCCTGAGACCATGGTTTGCCTTACTATGTGGCTTTTTTGAAAACTTTAACACAAGCAGAGTGCAAAGGGTAGTAAACTTGTCATGGCCCGTGTATCAGTACTGGAAGACTGCAGGGAAGAAAATTAAGATGCAGAGAGTAAGTCTCGAGAGAGCACCATTGGTAAATGCACCCACAGCAATTATATTTATCTACCCTGATTTGTCAGAATGTGYGTACCAAGATTGTTGTTGCAGTGTTGCTAGTAGGTGGCTTTTGAAAGGCACTGCTAAATTTATGTCAATCTTTTTTTCATAGCTCTTGTTGTTTAGTATTTGTTCATGTTTATATTGGTATAGGGTGGCTAGCAGATGACTTTAGCAGATGATAATTAGAAAGCAGAACATAATTTGTAGATCTCATCACACCTTGTGCGCTCTTACTTTAAGGAGAAGATATAAAAATGGCTTACTGGTTTCTAGTAATATGTTGCACAATAGCTRACAAACTGGGACAAAGAGGAAAAGGTATTCACTGTACCATGCATATTCACAGCAAGGTTTATTTATTGTCYGCCAGTATACCCAGTTTCCAAGTGAATGACATGTTCAACATAAATCATAGAATCATAGAATCARTAATGTTGGAAGGGACCTCTGGAGATCATCTAGTCCAACCTCCCTGCTTGAGCAGGGTCACCTAGAGCATGTTAGACAGGGTTGTATCCAGGCAGGCCTTGAATATCTCCAGAGAAGGAAACTCCACAACCTCTCTGGGCAACCTGTGCCAGKGCTCCGTCACTCTCACAGGGAAGAAATTYCCCCTCACGGTCAGGCAAAACTTCCTGTGCTTCAGTTCTGGCCTGTTGCCTCTTGTCCTGTCACATGGGACAACTGAAAAGAGTTTGTCCCCGTCCCCTTGACCCCCCCCCCCATATACTGCTATATCTTGTCTAGCAGTAGAGAAATGTTAAATTGGTTCCATTCTGCTACTGACTGTAGTCTAGGTTTAGGTAGGTCACTTGGTTTGGATAGTGAAAACCTGTTCTGAGCAGTATTCAAACTGCTAGCAGCATACTACCACTGCTAGGACTGTTACTGGAGCCAGTGTGCTTTGAGCCAGAGAAAAGGTTTTTTGCAAAATACTCCCTAGAATGGGTAAAGCTTTTATGTTTCCTATTGATCAGTCAAAATGGAAGTAATGGCTTTAACAGTAGATTGTAGTACTACGGTTGTTAAATATTGACTGTATTATATCAAACAACAACTGTTAAATAACAATGAAATGCAAAACTGTTGCACAGTCAGTATTTGTGTAAAAGTTTCTCTTTAAAACTCTTTCATATTTGAGTCCCTGTTTGTGCTGGTGTTTCTGAAATCTAGTTAGTACAATATTGCCAACATCTGTGATTGTTAACTTAAGTCTCAAGGACTCAGGGAAGAAGTATTTTAATGATCTGTGAGTTATGAGGAGAATCTAGACATGGATAATACTAACTTAAAAAATGGGACTACTAATAAGCTGAATGCAGTATTTGTTATATTTGAAACCGAGTCACTTCTGTTGCTTTGCTTAATCCTATGTCAATAAGATCAGTGGAGATTTTGCTACTGATTTCTGTGATAAAACACCAACTTTTAAAGTTACTGTATGTATGCTAAGAAACAAGTTTTAGTACCTTTCTCTTAAGCAAAATTCTGTTTTGCAAACATTTTAATTCTGATACCTAGTGAAAATTGGGCTACGAGCTAATTGATCCACCCTTCTGTGTAACATCACGCTGATGTAACATAGGGAAGAATATAAATATGCTGAGATCTGATCACAGATCTTGGCACAGATTCAGTCAATGCCAAGACTGAATGACTGGCAATTCATTCAATGAGTCAATGAGATATTTACTGGAAAAAAGTTCTGATGCCAGTAAAATAATAGAGACCACACAAGAGCTGAGGAGCTTGACTATGGTCAAGGTGGTATGCTACCAGTTGTAATTCAAGGCTTCTTTCCTTTCTTTCTAGAAGGCTATGAAGGTAAACTGCTTTTGTATATTTAAATACTACTTACATGTCAGGCAGCACGATAAGCAGGTTACAATGAAAAACCTGTAATTTTTTTCAGGGCCCAGGCAATTCCTCAATGTCTCAACAAACCTGTAAGTGGTACCGTGATGGAGGCCAGGAGTTTCTGCCTGCTACTGATCTTTCTGTCCTGGTTAATCTAGGATCTTCTCTAGATTGGAAGTTGCATTAAGACAGCTCAAGACTAGCAAAGTGTATTTATACATTCCAAAYTGATCACCTCAGGATGTGATTTGTGCACTGCCTTTGGAAACTAATACAAGCCCACTCTTTTAAAACAAGAAATGAGTAGTGTAAAAGACAGTCAAAATTTAGGATATCTGAGAATTTTGTTTTTCCTCAGATTGAATTACGCTGCTAAGCAACTTCTAAGGCAGAGTAAGGCAATAAAGTATTTATTATTCTTACATCTGTATGGCTCTTCTCTTATGACAGTCTCCGGGTCTGAAGGTTATGAGACAGTGCAGAATCTAACTTGTTTTTCCCCACAAAGATATAACTGTATGTATGTAATGAACATGTTAGTTGAGTAATTGCCTGCCAACAAACTGTAAACCTGCACACATGGGTGATTAGGCTAATTACCTGATTACATGAAGAGGCTAATGCTGTGTGCTTATTTATAGTTCTAATGTTTGAACTTTGACGTTGGAAAATCTCACCTGCTCTGTATTTTACGTGATTTCTTTGCTTTTACATCACCACAGAAAAATTTGTGGTAAATTTTATATCAATTATCAATCTACAAAATTCAATTAGATTGCCATAGGGAATCATAYATGCTTTAAATTTTTTTGCAAACTGTAGGATATTTATATGCTAAAAATCAAGATGGATTTTATATTTGTTTAGATGGGGAAAATGGGAAGGAAGAAGGGAAGAATAAGGAAAAGAAAGCATTATCTTTTTCCTGCAATATGATTGTCCTTAAGAACATTTTCCATTAGATTATTTCAAATGCAAGAGAAATGCCTTGTGCTTTAAAAGCAGGATTTTACATTTCCTTTGCGTGCTGTTCTGTAAAGTGTACGTACATACTTTGCAGAAATGCAGTTGGGCACCCCTTCAGATAGGACCCGRCACAAAATAGCTCAGCACTGGCAGCACCGTATATAAGCGCGTGTCCCAGAGTGCAGCTAACAGAGGCAGCCAACAGATGCAGCAGTTTGTGCAGCACTGTCTCGGCTCTGCCTTGAACTTCTAGGGCCTGTGTTGGATATTGTGGTCTGCTGACCCTTGTGGGACCAGAGGACTAGAGAGTGACTCGGCTCACAGGTAAGGGGAGCTGGGCAAGGGCAACTGCAGGTAGCCTTAGGCTCTCCTGGAAGAAGCCTCCGCAATTATCCCCCACTGTTGCTGGGTGCAGCTACTGCTAACGAGCAGTCTGCCTTGCCCYTGAATAGAGGGAGCTGGGGTTTTTGACACTGGTAGCCCTCCTTTAGGGTGGATTAAGTACCCTGTGGGTCAGTAGTAGGGAGAGGTCTATTTAAGAACCAGGCCTGGAGTGCAGCGGACAGAGGCAGCAGTTTGTGCAGTTAGATGGAAGAGGACATCTTTCTTTTCCCAGCGCTAGTAGTGCCCATCCTTGCTAACATGGTTGTAACTTGCCGTAAATCATATTTGCCAGTAGCTGTGGGAATTACTATATCAGCTGTGTTGGACGCTTCAACCCAGACAGAGCCTATTGTAGCAGATGCTGCCCTACAGGTCCCAGGCTGCAGGGAGTGCTTGGAGCYTCTCCAGAAGGCCTGGACTGATGGTCCGCCCTCCTGCTGTTGTTGAGGATTTGTGTCCTCAGGTCAAAGAGTTGCAGGATGAAGTCGGTAGACTGCGAAACATGTGAGAAAGTGAGCAGGAGATAGAGAGGGTGTTCTCAGAGACTGTACAGCTCCCAGAGTCCCAGTCCCCTGCAGCAGGGGAATTGCTGGAGGACTCTGTGCAGAGTGAAATAGTTCAGCAAAGCACTGTTGAAGAAGGCTGGAAGCTAGCTGCTTCTCAAACAAAAAGAAGAAAGGMCCCCAGTCCTCCTGTAGACCTGGACTTACAGTTGAAGAACAGGTTTAGTGCACTCCAGGATGAGGAGAACCTGGACCCTGACCTCAAGGGAAGCAACTGGGCTGCCCGAGCCTGTGCCTTGCACGACCACTCAGAAGAGGCGACGAGTGGTTGTAGTCAGTGGGTGATTCCATGCTGCGGGGGACAGAGGCACCTATCTGCTGACCTGAACCCTCCTCTGGAGAGGTTTGCTGCCTGCTGGGGGCGAGGATACGAGATGTGCCTGAAAGGCTGCCAAGGCTTGTCCGCTCCTCAGACTACTACCCTCTGCTGCTCTTTAAACGTGGGTGCTAACAATACAGAGAASAAACTAGAGACAATGAAAGAAGACTTCAAGGCCTTAGGCATGGTGGTCAAGGGTCTGGGAGCCCAGGTGGTCTTCTCATCAGTCCTGCCCATTAGGGAGAGGTATGGGAGGAGGAGTAGGGAGATTTTCCAAATCAACAGCTGGCTACACCACTGGTGTTGGCAACAGGGTTTTGGATTCTATGACCATGGAACATGGTTTGAAGATCAACAGCTGGTGGGGAGAGATGGGATTCACCTCACAAAGTGGGGTACGTTTGCCTTTGCAAACAGGTTGTCCAGCCTAGTAAAGAGAGTTTTAAACTAGGTAGGAAGGTGGAGGGGGGGTGTCATAAGGACAGAGTAGACAACAAAACACAAGTTGGGTTGGGGGGCCTCCAACGAGTGCATGCAGCTGGGGATGTGCATTCAGGACATGGCTGTGGGCGACCCCTGTACACCCTTCCTGGGAAACCTGCAGGCATGACCACCTCTCTGAAATGCCTGTACACCAGTGCACACAGCATGGGGAACAAACAGGAGGAGCTGGAGAGCTCTTTGCGATCGCAGGGCCATGATCTCATTGCGATCATGGAGACATGGTGGGATAGCTCACATGGCTGGAATGCTGCCATGGATGGCTATGTGCTTTTTAGGAGAGACAGGCCAGGGAGCGAGGTGGTGGAGTTGCYCTTTATGTGAGAGAGCAACTGGAATGCATCGAGCTCTGCCGAGGGGGGGAGGAGGAGGAGGAAGCAGTTGAGAGCTTATGGGTAAAGATCAAAGGGCAGGCCAACATGGGAGACACTGTTGTGGGTGTCTACTACAGGCCACCTGACCAGGAAGAGAAAGTTGATGAGGCCTTCTACAGATAGTTGGAAGTAGCCTCACAATCACAGGCCCTGGTTCTCCTGGGGGACTTCAACCACCCTSACATCTGCTGGAGGGACTACACAGCAAGGCACAGACAGTCCAGGAGGCTCCTGCAATGCATTGATGATAACTTCTTGTCACAGGTGGTGGAGGAACCTACGAGGAAGGGTGTCCTGCTGGACCTTGTCCTTACCTACAGAGAGGGACTGGTTAGAGATGTGAAGGTTGGGGGCAGCCTTGGCTACAGTGACCATGAGATGGTGGAGTTCAGGATCCTGCAGGAAAGAAGTAAGGCAACAAGCAGGATTGCAACCCTGGAGTTCAGGAGAGCAGACTTTGGGATCTTCAGAGACCTAATTGGTGGAGTCTCATGGGTTAAGGCCCTAGGAGGAAGGGGGGGTCCAGGAGGACTGGCTAGTATTCAAGATCACTTCCTTCAAGATCAGGAGTGGTGCATCCCTATGAGTAAGAAGTGCAGCAAAAGGGGCAGGGGAGACCTGCATGGGTGAGCAGGGAGCTCTTCACCACATTCAGATGGAAGAAGAAAGTACAGAGAATGTGGAAGAGGGGACAGGCTGCTTGGGAGGATTACAGGAATGCAGCCAGAGTAGGTAGAGATGCAGTGAGGAAGGCTAAGGCCCAGTTGGAATTGAGTCTGGCAAGGGATGTTAAGGACAACAGGAAGGGCTTCTTCAAATACATCAKCAGCAAGAGGAGCACTAGGGAAAATGTGGGCCCACTACTGACTGGGGCAGGGGCCTTGGTGATGAGGGATACAGAGAAGGCAGAATTACTGAATGCTGCCTTTGCTTCAGTCTTCACTGCTAAGGGCAGCCCTCAGGAATCCCAGAGCCTGGACAAGAGGGAGGAAGTCTGGAGAAGGGAAGATTTTCCTTTGGTTGAGGAGTATAGGATTAGAGACCTTCTGGGCAGGCTAGACGTCCACAAATCCATGGGCCCGGATGGGATGCACCCACGAGTACTGAGGGAGCTGGCAGATGTTGTTGCGAAGCTGCTCTCCATCATATTTGAAAAGCCATGGAGAACAGGAGAGGTGCCTGACTCTGGAAGAAAACCAGTGTCACTCCAGTCTTCAAAAAGGGCAAGAAGGAGGACCCAGGTGACTATAGGCCGGTCAGCCTCACCTCCATGCCTGGAAAGGTGATAGAACAGCTCCTTCTGGATGTCATCTCCAAGCATATGGAGGAAAAGAAGGTGATCAGGAGTAGCCAGCATGGATTCAACAAGGGGAAATCGTGCTTAATCAATCTGATAGCCTTGTCTGATGGAATGACTGGCTAGGTAGATGAGAGGAGAGCAGTGGACGTTGTGTACCTTGACTTCAGCAAGGCTTTTGACACTGTCTCCCAGAACATCCTCCTAGAGAAGCTCCAGAAGTGTGGGTTAGACGAGTGGAGAGTGAGGTAGATTGAGAACTAGCTGAAAGGCAGAGCTCAGAGGGTTGTCATCAGTGGCACAGAGTCTAGTTGGAGGCCTGTAGCTAGTGGCGTCCCCCAGGGCTCAGTCCTGGGTCCCATCCTGTTCAACTTCTTCATCARTCGCCTGGATGAAGGGACAGAGTGCCTCCTCAGCAAGTTTGCTGATGCTACCAAGCTGGGAGGARTGTCTGATACAGCTGAGGGCTGTGCTGCCATTCAGAGGGACCTRGACAGGCTGGAGAGCTGGGTGGAGAGGAACCTCCTGAGGTTCAACAAGGGCAAGTACAGAAAACTGCACCTAGCAAAAAATAACCCTAGGCACCAGTACGGGCTGGGGGCTGACGTTCTGGAGAGCAGCTCTGCAGAGAAGGACGTGGGAGTGCTGGTGGATGACAAGTTGACCATGAGCCAGCAATGTGCCCTTATGGCCAGGAGGGCCAACGGTATCCTGAGCTGCGTTACGAGGACTGTTGCCAGCAGGTGGAGGGAGGTGATCCTGCCCCTCTCCTCAGCCCTGGGGAGGCCTCATCTCAAGGCCAGTTGTGGGCTCCCCAGTCCAAGAGAGACAGGGAGCTACTGGAGAGAGTCCAGTGTAGGGCTACGAGGATGATCAGAGGGCTGGAGCACCTGCCCCATGAGGAATAGCTGCGAGAGCTGGGCCTGTTCAGCCTGGGGAAGAGAAGCCTGAGGGGGGATCTTATCAATGTGTACAAGTACCTGAAGGGAGGGTGTCAAGGGGACGGGGACAAACTCTTTTCAGTTGTCCYRTRTGACAGRRCAAGAGGCAATGGGCAGAAATTGAAGCACAGGCAGTTCTGCCTGACCGTGAGGGGGAATTTCTTCCCTGTGAGAGTGACGGAGCMCTGGCWSAGGTTGCCYAGAGAGGTTGTGGAGTYTCCTTCTGTGGAGATATTCAAGGCCCGCCTGGATGCCACCCTGTCTAACATGTTGTAGGTGACCCTGCTRAGCGTGGARGTTTGCCAAGATGATCTCCAGAGGTCCCTTCCAACCTTACTGATTCTATGATTCTATGAACTGTAGGCCTGGCTGAGGTGGCACCACCGCAGAGTGGACCCAGTCCGAAGGAAATAAGCATTTGTGAGTCGGCTGTGAGGTGCAGGCAGGGTCTCTTGGAGCAGGTGCTGAAGCTGTGTCGCCTGGCCTAGCAAACACAGCACTGTAGTTTTGATTTATGTTACGTTATAATCTGTTTTCCTGGTGATTATGAACCACTTGGTGGGATCATTACTGAAGCATTCTGTTTGCTCTCCAGAGGAGTTTTGTGGTCATTCTTCTCTGTTCTGGGTACCTCTTAGATTTTCCAAGTATCACAGTACAGCAGGTTCAGCTCTGCTTTTTGCTTAGTTCAGATGTTTGTGAAACTGCTTAGACTTCAGAGTAAGTAATGAATTACAATAATGGTTAGGTCAGAAATGAGTCTTGAGGCTTCTGTTCGTTATACAGGTTTTATTTCCTTAAATTTTATAATGTCCTTAGTTACTGCTGGCTGGTACACACAGTGGTGAAAGGGGATAAAATGGTCACTTCCAAATTAAAACAGTAATGCCACAAGGGTTGTGACTGTGGATTAACTCAGGTATGAAAGGGTGGCCTGGCAGACCACCACGCTGAGCTGTGCTGCAGCTGCAGAAAGGCAGCTGCATCTCCTCCCAGCCATCGCCATGTGCAGTCTTCTCATGTGCAGCACACCAGCCAGCTAAATGGTGGCCCACATTGTCTCCATCATTTCTTAAAAAAATAAAGCTGTTTTGTCCAGTCCTAATTTATCCAGTCCTCCACTTTCTTTTCTCCTCCCTCATCAGGCCTACATCTCAGAAGTCTGAAAAGACTTGCCACCGTTTCAGTCACCGGCTTTACATCAGAGACACCCAGCGCTTCTCTGAGCATTATGCTCCCCTGCCCCTGAAAACAGACTGGTGCTTGGGCGCATAGTGCTTTCACCCAGTAAGTGAGCAGGACAAGAACAAAAGGGCATTCGACTTAAATGATGTAGTGCTCATGTAAAAAGGTTAAAGTTTTAAGAGGTAAGAACATCCTTTAAACGGGCTATTATTAATTAGCCTGAAAGTCATGGTTGGTTTTGGGGATTTTGATTGCTCTGTAGTTAATAAATTATCAACTCTACCAACAGAATAAAAAAAATACACAAATGTTCTGGATTAACACTRTGTCGTGCTCTACACACTCTGCAGCCGTCTAGACATTGTGGCAATAAGAACATTAGAAATGAAATGTGGCTTACTACAAGCAGCAGCTTGTAGATGTGCCTTCCTTCCCAAACTCCCTCTAACTTCATGTTTTTTGTCAGATAACAATTAGTTCACTGACAGAGTGCAGCAACTGCACTTCAATATAAATATATATTTAATAAATATATTGTGAAGAGGACAACTTCACAATAGGAGTTGGTGTGACTCCTATTGACTGTTTAATCAGTAAGTCATATTTAAGCCATATTTTGTTCTCTTGGGCTTTAACAGCTTCTGAATGTTCCTGGCATTCTCACATTTCCAGATGTTAAGGACTAGGCTGAATCTTAGCCAGCAAAATGCATGTGGACTGATGTACATCATGTAGAACTACAAAATATTCCTTAAATTAGATTTAGCTGCTGTGAATTTCTCCTGCTGTTATTTTAGTTTTACTAGGCCTGAGCATTTCCTGTTTATTTCTGCTAGATTTTAATTCATTCCTGTACTGAGAGAGAAAAGTATAAAGCTTTATTAGTCTATAAAAATGGGGAGGACAAATTGACTCGCCTAACAAAGTTGTATGTATTAGACTCAGCTTTACTGATCAACAGTACCTTTGTGTCACTGCTTGCCTAATGCAGATGGGGCATTTGGACACTGTCCTATGTGGGGATCTTGGCAGGGTGTAGAATCTGCACTGGCATCTTCATGTTATGTCTGCATGTGAAATACTCTAGTATTTTGCAAGACCGTAGTTTAGTGTGTGCAGATTAGTTGGGTTAATAGCCAAGACTAAACGTTTGTCTTCATAAGGAGTGAAGGTGGGCACTGCCCCTCAGCTAGTAGCTTAAACCACTGATGTAGGAAAGTAACTTGTATAATTTTTTGCTGGCATGAGCTGAGAAAATATTTTCCAAGGGAGCAGTGTGGGCAAACAATGATCTTTTTATCCTTGTTTCTCCTGAGCTTAGAAACTATGTGGATGGACCGAGCATGTGTTACTGTATATGGGATGAATAAGATGGCACATCTTATAAGATGTCCACAGGCATTGTCCACAATGTCCACAGGGCCACTAAAGGGACTGTGTCATCGTACTATTACCATCAGAAATACCGTAAGCAGTAGATTTTCTGTTCCACTTTCTTACTGCGAAAGAAGAGAAGATTGGCACATCCTCTAGCTGATATATCCAGCTTTTTAATGCCAGTTTCTTCGCTGCTGCTAATACTGGTTGTGTTCTGGGAACGCAGAGGCAGTACGGAAAAGCACAGGATGTTCTCACTGTTCTCAGCTCTCCGACAGTTCTTGTCAACAACTTTTCTATGCCAGTTTTGGAGGTCACTCTAAGCTGCAAAGGTGCTGGGGTTGTGACTGGCTTCCTGGCTGAACATTAGTTTCGCATAGTAGAGGACCCAGCTCCTGCATGAGTTTAAACATATGTATGAGAAATGGRTTCTGTTGGCTGTCGTGGAAGCACTACATATCTCATGTGTCAGCACATCTCTGTAAGTGCAAATGTGCAATACGGATTTAGTTTTGTGTCTGCCCTGTGGCAGTACGTAACTTCATCACTCACGGGGGGTGCTTCTATGCAGAGACTTTCCCTACAGAGATACGGTGCAAGGCACTGCTACACCAGCACTTTCTCAGCTGCAGTTTGCTTGCTCTTGCTCTGCTGTATTTCCGTCATCGGACAGCCTCCAATGTAATGCAGTGGCATTGCAGCAGTGGCTCTGCAGTGACTGCTGTCAATGTAGCAGCCTGCAGAGGGGYAGGCACGCTCTCTGCTGTGGTGCGTGCTGATGCTGAATCTCACAGAATCACAGCATGGTTGAGGTTGGAAAAGACCTCTGGAGATCATCTAGTCCAACCTCCCTGCTTGAGCAGGGTCACCTAGAGCATGTTAGACAGGGTTGTATCCAGGCAGGCCTTGAATATCTCCAGAGAAGGAAACTCCACAACCTCTCTGGGCAACCTGTGCCAGTGCTCTGTCACTCTCACAGGGAAGATGTTTTATATTTAGGTGGAATTTTCTGTGTTTCAGTTTGTGCCCGTTGTCTCTTTTCGTGTTGCATGGCACCACTGCAAATAKTCCAACCCCATCTTCTTGACACCCCGCCCATAAGGTATTTGTGTACATTGACAAGATCCCCTCTGAGTCTTCTCTTCCCCAGGCTGAAGAGGCCCAACTCTCACAGCCATTCCTCATAGGGCAGATGCTGCAGTCCTCTGATCATCTTCATAGCCCTGAATCTGAGCAGCTCCCTGCACAATGCAGAAACTGCAGCAGCTCTGCATCATGGTCCTTGCTAGTAGGCTGAAAGTAAAGCAGAGAAATGCCTGATCCAGGCATCGCTCTCCTCCCCCCCCCCGACCTTTAGCTCAAAATGAAAAAAGCCAAATTACAGTATGATTTTAAATAATGAGAGGAGGATCACAGGACAGGTTCACATAGGGTTATTTCTTATACTGTGATCATGCTAGAGGTGGAGATCTTGTTCTCTTATCCTACTTAGGAAGAAATAGTTCCACTGAGCCATTTTGCCTTTGCTTCAAACCAACGTTGGCATCACTGAGGTGAGAATCTGTCCCACAAAGATTTTCCTTCATGACTCTACAAGCTTTAGCAGTAGCTTGCCTTTAGCATTGCCAAGTCCTAATTTCTGTGCTCATCACAAGCTTTACAAACACATTTGTCATTTCTGTGGCCAACTTTGCAGGCTTTCAAACCTGCCCCCAAGCTGTCAGTAGGGCTTTTAACAGGGCTATGGGCCTTACTTGTAGCAGCTCTGAGGACTAGCAAGGCCAGGCTTTGTGCATTTAGAGATTATTTAGAAGATACTCTACAAGAAACGAAAGCAAGCTGTCTGTAGTCCTCCTATTAATCCAGTCTTATCCTTCCCTTTTCTCTTGAGCTTTCCAAATTCAGCTCACCATCTGATGTTGAACAGTGAACTATATTGCTGTGATTCTTCATCCCACTGCTGCAGGGTCAAGGTATGTGATAAGACCTTTAGCATAGCCTAGGTCAGCATTGGATAAACTTACCAGGCTGGTGTGGTGCTGAGGTGGAACAAACCAGTGATTGCAGTGCTATCAGGGAAAGCAGTAGGTAGGGAGTATACGATTTTCTGATTTAATACATCTATTAAACAATAATAAGGAAAAAGAAATGATATAACTTATCTGGCAGATGCTTACCTTAACTACATCACTAAGATTTCTGTTGGATATGTGCCTGATGGCAAGTAATAACAGGTGCAAATTAATGCTAACAGTTTTACCATGTGGTAGGCAAATGTTTTTCTTCATTTTGCCAATGAGAAAACAAAACCTCAATAGCGTAATCAAAGTCTCAGCTTGAGTGAAATGCTGGAGTCCCCTGGAGACTTTGGTCTCTCCCTTTTGTTTTTCCCTTACTGTCTTCATGACCCTTTATAGCTCTGGCTGTAAGCAATGGAGTTGTAGTACTCACTGCTGCAGGAGAATGATCCCATCTTATACAGCTCTGCTAATGATCTCCAGCTGGTGTTATGGGCTACTCCTTTTTTTCTTTCTTTTTTTTTTTTCCTGATTTTGGATCTTTTGGCTTGTAAATCAGAACTTCCCTCACCTGGACAGATGATCCTGAAAACCTTGAGTAAGATCACTCTACCTCAGTTAAATCACATGTTAGTTTCCTTTGTGATACTGAATAAGGTGCTGTAAACTTGTGGCATTTACTACAGCCTGTTGGGTTTTCTGAAGATGAGTTATCATCATATTAATCTAGAAAAGGTGTCTCTTTTCTTTTGTATYCTATTGTCAAGAAGAGAAGTTCCATATACAGCTAATTTACTTAGACTTTTGAGGGTTTTTTTCTTTTTTCATATTGTAATTTATCTGAGTTTACCAGAAAATCTCTCTTGCTTACTATTACTGCTGAAAGTGTGATTTGCCACAAGACTTGTGCCCAGTTGACTGTAGAGAACCAAGGCCATGATCATAAATTTGGATACCAGACAACACCATTTTTCTGTTGTAACAAATTCTAATATCTCAAGTACCAAACTCTGCAGCATCAAACAGATGGAAAAATTAGCCTGCAAGTGGCAGTTGTCTTATTCTAGCATGTGAAGTGACAGAGGGAATAAAAAAAGTCTTGACTAAAGACTGTGCTTTATATAAACGTTCTTTTTCAAGTGTTTACTCTTTCTGAGACGCCTACAGTGTTGGCAGATCTTCACCATGTTTACGCAGAATTCTTCTCATTAAATTGTATATTTTCCACTCTCTTTTGCATGCCATCTATGTCTTTCTTGTGTTTGCAGTGTTAACAAATCAGCACAGCACTTGGAGTCTGACTGAAAATCTTAACCTGACGATGCTTACTGCTGTCACCCTGCCTCTAGAACATGAAACCTTACAATGACAGATAAAAGTCAAAAAGGCCAAAGCTGTGTGGAAGAACTATAGAAATCTGTGGAACAGATACTTAGAGATCCAGAGAGACATCACAGGGTAACTTGTATTTAATAGAGCTGGGCACGAACTGAAGAGGACATTATTTTTCTGCATCACAAATTTGTAAGCTCGCTTCACAGCTGTTCTCTGTAGCTTTTCATATTAATAAAGGTTGGTTCTTAAACTGCTGGGTGGCAATTTGGTAGAAATGCAATGTAAACAGCCTTCCTTTTTAGGGATGCAGAAATTATTCCATGTAAACTGAACTATGCTGCAAGAATGAGTCAATGTGGAAGGACTGACCTCCAAAATACTTGAATGGGAAACTGAATCTGGGATGGCAGTAATGACAAAGGGCATTCAGAAGAAAGAGGAGTGCTAGATTAGAGTTTGCGATGTGCTATATAGGAGCAAAAATGTTGCAGTGCTCTCTATCTGAATGCCACAGAGAGACTATCACTTATACTGGGGTAGCTGTCTTGCGAAGRTGGTGTTCAACTTGCCTCATAGCCATAGTCAATGTACTGTGGTGGCAAAACATCCAGACCTGGCTTTCTGTCTCTAAATGGAAGCAAACCTGCGCTGTACCTATGCTGCCAAACTGCTGTTTCATAAAATAAGTAGAGCTGAAGACTCAGGTGACCTGAGTAACTGTGTAGTTTGATGCTGATTTTGCAGTATTGTCAAGTTCAGGTTTATCATACTGTACAAGTAGGGGGAGATTTGATAGATAATTGTTTGAACCATGAATTGTTCAGAAAGCAGTCTAATACGAACTGGTGTCATAGTAATGAAAAACATAATTCCCGTGGAGTAGCTGCTTAATGCACATTTGATTTGCATTAATGTCTTGTGAGCAGTGACAGATGACAGTGTTGGATTGGTATGATCATTAGTTAGAAGACTGCTTTATGGGAAACTGTAAAAGTRATCATCAGTATATTCTGTGAAAGGCAGTTGGCATTTTCAGTGTATCCATAGTGACTGCACAGGCATTTTTTTGGCCTGTACAACATATCGCCAATGAATCAGCAATAGCAAGAAGATAAATTGTACAACTATATGAAAAAGAGAACAAAAAGCTTCATAAGTATGACCAAAGTTTTGGTGTTTCACATCTGCTGCATCTACCAAACTACATTCCTGGTGTTCTATATACTGTCAGCTTCTACCAAAAACTATGTTTTTTAAAATTTTCAGAGAGAAAAAAGCAGGGTTTCCTTTCCTCGCTAAAAGCAGGACTCCTACCACCCTTGTAGTCTCCACTGAAACCATTCTGACCAACAGATGTTAGGTTAATATTCTGCATGAGTGGACACAGGATCCTTATGCAACTGGACTTTGCTCCAAGGCACACAGTGCTTGTTTTTGGTTGTATAATATACGGGATCAAGGTTTTAGAACATCATGATGTTAGATGTAGAAAAACATCTGCAAATTTTTGGTGAGCAGCAGACCTTTTCATTACATATTCCCCCCACCCAAAATATGCTTGTTTGTTCAAAACTTTTTTAGTAAGGTTTTAATAAAATATATTTTTTTTTGGTAATTTATTGTGAAGGCTTTGGAAGGCAGGATGGAATAGTTAATCAACATTTGAAAGGGAAGGTTTGATCTAAAATTGCTAAATAATTTTAGCCCTGATTTCTGTTGCAGGAGACCCAAGATTAGGTCTTGGTTTTTCTGCGTGCTCATGCCCACTGGTCTAGCAGGAGATGTATTATCACCATTTTAAAAACAACTTAAGGGTCCAATTTTCATTTGACTGTAAAACAAGAAGCAAAATGTTGAAACCTTCGCCTATATGATAGGGCAGAGGAGACTTTTATATTCTCGCGAGCTGTATCTGTTTGCTGAGAATTTTGCAGACTGCTTCTGAGAGCAGATGAGAGCAGATCCTCAGCTGATGTAAGCTGACATAGATGCATGACTTCTCATAACCAAATCTGATAATTTCAGAGAGAGGATTGTGGAACAGCAGCCTTAATTAAGTACTTTAACAGTTGTTTTGAAGCCTAGATGTAGAACAGTTAAATAATATCTCTGAATTTTGTCAGTACAGTGATGACAGAGGTGTGGGCTCTGCTACATGTRCTTATGCTTTTGCTGCATATGCCTTTGTCAGGCCCACAGCTCCCACAGGACGACTTTAGATTATGGCCTTCCAATGGGCAATTTAATATCCTCCTCTGAGCAGATTTCCCTCTTCTGACTTAGAGACGGATTTAGCTCTTGACGTCTTCTTTCTCTTAAATTTGAATCTTTATTTTGATTGCTCTACTCTGACTAGTGAGTGCCTGTGGCTTTCAAGAAAAAATAATAGTTAAGTTTTCAAGGAGGATTGTGGTTCAGCTGCTCTTTTCCTGTGGTCTGTCAGCACTTTTCCAAACCAGATTTTTGCTTGGATGGTGATGGTACTGCTCTGAAGGCCTGTGATGCAGGTGACCCCCAGAGAAGAGTCACCCAGACTGAGAAGAGCTAGAGACTTTATGGCTCATCTTTCTACTTTGGCTCATCTCTGTTGCCTGCAGTAGTTGACCAAGAACTTCACAAATGAAATTTTTGTGCGGGACTTGGATGTTCTTTGTTATCTTAAATCAGTGAGTCAGCTTTTTTCATTTGATACCTTAAAGCAAGGAGTCATAAAATGAGATTTGAGACAAATATGGACAGAATGAGGATTTATTTAAAAAAAGGAAAGAATACTGAGAAAAAGGAGGGATGCATTGCCTTGTTGTCTTGGCGGTGACTGCTCCTGCTGGCTGTGGAGCAGCTTTACTAAATGAGAGTCTCCTGCATTTCTCAGTGAGAAGAATGATGGGAAAGAGCAATTGCAAAAGTTTGTAGATCTGAGATGGGTTCTTTAGGGGCTCTCTGGGGATGGTGAGCCATATCTATGCAAATCCTCATCAACTGTGAAGAGACCTCAAGCAGGTAAAAGATAAAAAAACATGAAGATACAGCTAAAAGAGCTGAAACATTGGTTACCTTTGCGTGCTTGACATCTTTAGAGGTCAACTTCGATTATTCAAAATCTGTTTTGAATATTTAGGTAGTATTATGTTTGTTTCTTGTCCTTTTCAGAGACTTGAAATCTCTGTGGTAGAAAGCTCCTGTGCAGATTTTGCCATCTCAACYGTAGTAGGCAGTACATGTGTAAAACATTCATTCAGGGGTTGATGAAGAAAGTTTCTGACTCGTCTTTTATGCTTATTCTGTTACCAAGTTTCACGGAAACTGCAGATGAATGGCAGCTTTTAGGACATTCAGTCCATCCCTTGTCCATTGCAGAATTGTTTGTAATAGTACTGAGTTTCAAATCTAGGAATTTTTGTTGCACTTCACTAATCTCTGTCAGGCACGAGTTCAGTGATATGGACACAATCTCATCTGCATTCAGAGTGATGACAGGGAAGTATCTGCAGAGATTTTCAAATCCATTCTGTATCRGGAAAAAAAGATAGTAAAGTTCTTCTGTTGTTTTCTCAGGAAGTTTCCAAGGATTGTTGTCTCATTAGTAACTTGAATAAGCTTTGCTTCATTAATGCAGCAGTCTGGTTAGTGAGAAGTTGACAGAAAACAACAGAGGTGAGAGCTCTTTCCCATTGTACAGAAAATAATGGTCTGTGTTAATAATGGCCTGGCTGTACTGCAATTGCAGTTTATAGAAGTGAGCAAATTTGAAATTAATCAAATGCCTCTKTTTTATTCACGGAAGGGGAGTGATTGCCCATATGTCTGTCTTCTCTTTATATTAAAAGTTGTAAAAAAGTTAACAGAATGGTTGTAACCAAGAGGGGAAAGAGTGCAATTTTTCTTTCATTTATGCTTGTGTAATGCAGGAGTCACTTTACAGAAGTTAGCAGTTACACTCAGTTAAAACCACCTAAGGAGGATTCAGAGACACCTAGAAAAGTATGTGAAATTAAGTAACGTTCAATATAAAATGCTGAAAATGGGAAGAAAACAGAAAGTCATGTGTCTGATAAATTTTCCATGACAAGTACCAGTGCAGAGGAAGATTACTATRTTGACTGGATCATGTGCGTCTGACTGACTTGTGAAGTTACAGAGCTAAAACACTTCGTGACTAACAGTTCAATTGCTAAAAATCCGTTTTGACTATTGCTGCATAGCAGTCACCATTTTAATCTGTTATTGTCCCTATAGCTGACAGTAATGTGAAACTCAGTTCAGTGTGTTCAAGCATGAGTCAGAAAAATGAAATGGTAACACAGAATCATTTCCTAACTGTCTTTCAGAGAATTTTACAAAAAATGGCAATTTTTCCAACRATATGATACTGAAGTTTCCTTTTTTTTGTTTGCATTTGGACTGTTAACTAGGTGTTTTATATATAAACCATGTGGCCTTCAATTCTTTCACAATGTCGATGTAGGTTTTTGTAGGTCTGGTTTTAGCTTGAGTAAATTTGTATCTAAGGGTTTTTAGCTGTGGGGTGTTTGCTGCCTGTTGCCTTCGGAGTGATTTAGAGTCAGGGCTTGGAAGCGTCTTCCTGCTCTGGCTTAGGTATGATTATTATCCTTGGTGTTGCATTAAAATGTTCTGGGCAGTGCAGCTAAGGGTATTTTTTCGTGTCTGATGAGGTCCTTTTAGTTTCTTGCATCCTTTGGCCAGTTCATTCCATGAAGACACCTCTTTTTTGACCATGGATATTTCTGTCTGCTGAGGACAGTATTGTTATTGTTGATTATTGGTTTGGTAAGTTCAAGGTGTAGATACTTACTAGAGAAGGAAGCAAAGGTGTGATCCTGCAAAGATGTGGCAGTATGTAACTCTTCTGACACCACCAGAAGATTGGATCTCTGACAGTTAAACGCTAATATATATTTTCTTAGTGTTTAACATGAAATGAAGTGTGTTTGAAATAAGTTTTTCTGAAATAAAGAATAGCACCTCTGAGTGTTGTGAACTTACAGAAAAACACTTTCCCATGAAAGTTAGATTTTCAGTTACTGCTGAATCTGTTATTTTTTTTCTTTTGTAACTACAGAAAGTGAGTGAGAAAGTAGGAGGTGCAGAAGGAACCAAGCTAGATGATGACTTCAAAGAAATGGAAAGGGTAAGTTTGAATACAGGTATGTATATCCATTATTATGGTTTATTTTCTTTTCTAGGATTGGGTTTTATAAGCTTTTGTCCCCAAGTCACTAAAGTAATTTTGGAAGACTCAGCTTTTTTTCAGCAGACTGAGCTTTCGGTTCCWTGGCCCTTTTCATTCTATGATCAAGAAATACTTAATATAGATGCAGTCTGTAAAATGCCAGTATTTCTGACTTAGACTAATGCCAGCTACAAATTAGCTTCAGGTAAGTGTAGAAGATCCCTAGAAAACAGAGAAAACAGACACTCTGTCTAAAGGATGGCCAAGATATTCCTTTCTTGCTGCAATGCAAGYGCTGCAGTGTTGTTTTCTCTCCCTCCCCCTGTTTTCCATTTGAAGTGCATGCAAGTACAGAAATTGCCATTAAAAATTAAGTTACTAAAGAAGATTTAGAAAAATGATGTAAGATTTAGAATGGAGAATAGGACAGTGCAAAGCCAGGAGCGAGTCCCACGCAGAGCTTGTGGGCGACGCAGGATGGTGCCCAGGGATGAGGGAGGAGAAAGGAGCAGGCTTGTGGGCTGCCTCCCCGCTCCCACTTGGCCCTGTGCCCCCGTGTCCCTTGTCAGCTCTTCCCTCTGTGGTGGATGTGTCCCTGCTGCCTGTCCYCAGCCATCTGTTCCCTCACCCCCACTCCTCTCCAGCCCTTTCTGGGCTCCCCACCGGGCACTTCAGCTATTTCTTTACCCTCACAGCCAGTCCTCTTCTGCTTCTTTGTGTAAAGCAGAGAGCAAGACGTGGCAGGTGGCAATGGCAGCGGAAAACAGGAAACAGGTCAAGAGCAGCATGCTGTAGTCGGCTTATTTCAGGGCCTCACTTCGAAAATAGGAGCTCACTTTTGTTGCAAAGTTTGCTCTGTGGGACACAAACTAGCTGGCAGAGAAGTGCAGTGTGTCTTCACGAATGCAGAGCATGGGAGAGGCTAAGGAAATCCCAGATACGGAGAAGTGACATTTCTTTCTTTGAGGCCTGATTCTAAGAAGGATTGGATTATCTGCTGGAAGATGCATAAATCTCGCAGCTCCCAACAAAGTCTGTGGATACAGATGGTGTCCAGAATCTCTGAGATGAACTGTGATTGCATACTGTTCCTCTAAAGCATTAAGCAGTTTATTGAATGCAGGGTAGTTGCATACTTCAGTATATGTAACTTAGAAAGCTGATGCAGAAAGCCTTTTAAGAAAGTAAAGCGGAAAGAAATACTGATCTTCAGTTCAGAATAGTCACTCTTATTTTAAATTACTAAATATAAAGTAATTCTTTATTGATTGAGCCCAAGGAAATAAAAGGTCAGCAGCTCCATGGTGACAGATTTCTTGAGGTTGGATGCTGAAGGAGACCTATTCTTCCCTATCCCAATTTTACCAAAACTGACCTTGAAGGAAACAGACAGCTCCTTTCGTCTCCGATGGGTTGTTTTAACTGACAATTACTTTCTCTTTGTTTTTCGAGTTATTAGGAGACCAAAGAGTACTAATACTTCCATTAGCTTTCAATGACCTTTTCTAGGCAAAAGTTTTTGCTTTTGTGGACATGTCTTCAAGTGGTGTACACCTCAATCAGTGCAATGCAGTGAACTGTAAGAAATTCCCCGTGCAACCTGAATTGCTCTGTACTACTATTCCTTTGCAGCCTGAGTAATGGTCTCACTTAAAGAGTAGTTCTGCTACAAATTGAACAATGGGATCATGATTTCAGTAGTTTTTCAGGCATGCTTCATTATCACCATTCTGGTACCAGTGTTGAATTTAGTCAACAGCAATTCTTAGGGACAGCAAAATAAAATAATAAGAGGAATTAAAAGAATTTTTAAGAATAAAAGAAGAGAGGAAAGAAAAATCTTCCTTTTGTCTAACATCTTTTCATGTTTCTTTTTGTTTAATTCTCTCTGCTTTAGAAAGTGGATGTCACCAGCAGAGCAGTTATGGAAATAATGGCCAAGACAATAGAATATCTTCAGCCCAATCCAGGTATTRTAATTTCACAGTCTCACAACACTTGCAGCAGCACTTGGTTAAAACATTTTTTTATTCACTCATGTACCGTCTGATGGAGCTCACCCTTAGTGTTGCATTTAAGATTAAAACAAAGCCAGTGGAGCTACTATGAAGTGAAAAGAACTGAGACAAGTACAGGCTTCTGCATTAGGCAGAAGGAGCTGTTTTTCTTTTGTGTGTCTGTGCTTTAAAGGAAGGGACATCATGTGCTTAGTAACACTGTGTTTATTAGCAAGGAGCTGAGTGCCAGGGCACTGAGCAGGCTGGCAGATCACAGGTCTGGTGGTGTTGGTGGGTAGCAGGGCCTGACCTACCACTTGGGAGGGAGTAGGGCAGCCAGGGGCTGTGCCTGCAGAGATTCAGGTGCCTGCTGTAACACAAAATAGAAACAGTGCTGTTAGTCAGGTGGAGTTGGGCAGTTCCAGGTGCTGTTTTCCCTTTTTTTCCTTTCCTATTTTTTTGACAAAATTCTGAGAGATAGACATGAGAAAAATACTGTTCTTGTAAGTTGTTCTGGAAATACATAGGACTGGCACTGCAAAGGTATGAAAACCTGGAGAAGATACAGCTCAATTATTGTAGCTGTGCGACTGAAGGGATGACCTTGAGGCTGTGATTAATAAGCCATTAGACACTAAAACAACCAGTGAGCTGTCCTTAATGCCTGCAAAGCACTGACAAAAGCGTGCGTAAGACCTTGATTTGCTCCTGTGTGAGCATGGAGGGCTAGACAGCCCTTTTGCAGATTGCTGAAAGATGGAAAAAGATCTAAAATAGCCTCCTGCGGTGAACAGGGAAGAGACAATGTCCGCACTATTCACCTGACCCTCTGAAAGTTTCCTGTCCTCACTAGAGTTACTGCAAAAGAGCTGATGATGGTGAACTGGGGAGCAGAGTAGACTGTAGACCTAATCAGAAGTGACTRTATTAAACCTTCAAAATAGAATTAAATGACTGGTTTCCAGGAGGGGAAGGACTTTGTGGTCGAGCTTATGGAGACCTGCTGAATGCTTCTTACAAGGATCATGATGGGAAGCTGTAGAGGTTACTAGGGAGCCGTTAGATCAACTTAGAGGATTCCATAATAAACTGAGAATGGAAGTTTTTTTACACTGGCATAAATCAAAGTTAGTTTCACTGATGAAGTCAATGGAGTTAAACAAGTGCAGAATGAGTGCAGAAATAAAATTAGGTCCTTTGACTAGCATTTTAGAGTTACATTGAAGAACAGCCAAAATTCAGGGGGAGCAGTCAACATTCATTGGAATTCAGCTGGAAGCAGATTTGAACTGATAGGAAATACTTTATCTCCAATGTGACAGATGAGAGAGTGGTGCTAGTATAGCTTAATTGGTGATATTTGTAAGTTAGATCACAGAGGGAAAATGGATAATCTGATGCTGCTGCCAATGGATGAAAAAAAAGGAGAAAGAATATTTATAAGTTCGAGAAGTGTTAAAGAGAAAATAATGATGAGTAAAACAGTTTCTATGTCAACAGATGGAATACTGTTTGTGACTTCGGTCCAGAGCTTCATGGCTCATGATCAACAAGCACTCTGCAGGAAAAGCAATAGGCTTGACAAACATTATGGGGCTAGTGATAAAATTGTTAACTACTGTCAAGCTGCCGTTGTGCAACATAGTATAGATTGAGTAATAAGCTTTGGCTGTTTCATGCTGCTCTGGCTGCCTTCCTGACACATCTGAGTGATTATGGTTGCTGTGAATCACAAAAGAGGCTCACACCACCAGCAACAAGCAAAATTTCTGGAAGTAGCTCAAGGTATGGTTTCCATCACCTGAGGCTGATGCAGAAAAGAGCAGCCCCTGTACCTCAGCTACACATCTTCCATCTGCTTGCTAAGCATGTAAGAAGGATTAGAAAATTAAACTGGTAGTAAGAATGAKGAATATTTATTTTTTATCATATTGAATGAAATCATGTTGTTCATCCCACAGATGAGCAAAGGCAGCAGGTACAGTAAGAGGAAAGCAGGATTGCCTCCCTCAGCTCTTGCCTGGTCTTAGATAGGTTTAGGCCAATTGTGAAATTGCAAAAAGATGCCCATAGTGACAGAATTACTTGGAAAATGAAGGAAATTCTTCTCTAAATTTCTCCCTGAGAAATTAACTGAGGCAGCAAAAATTCTGTTTGCTTTCTCATTTCCTAAAAAATAGAAATACTAATAGAAATATAGAAATATTAATAGAAGTAAATATAGAAATATTAATATTAAACAGATATTCCTTACCAGAAACACTTAACAGAATATTTTCCTTAAAAGCTTATCTCTTTTTAGTAGGAAGAAGAGGTTTTGGGATGCAGTGCKCATGGACGCAGAGAGCGTCCGTATGCAGGATATTCTCTGACAACAGCAGTATGCTTGGGTAATAGAGTACAGACGTGCTAGAGATCATTTGGCTGCATGATATTTTTGGAATCAGTAGATGAGGCATACAGTATTGTCCAACTTTACTAAACAAGCTTTGTCGACTTCCCAAATATGGAAAAACCTGCAGGATGGCTGAGAATAACTAAGATTGAACATGGTGAAGGCTCAGAGCTTTTCTTGAAGATGTACACAACCATGATTTAAAGAAAAAGAGATGCAGGATGAACATGATTGAGAGTATCAGGAATGAGCAATGCTGAAGTTTGCTTCAAACTCTCTTGTGGCAGCCATTCTTATGATTCACCATGTTAATACTTGATGCTAAGGTGAATCATTAGTGATACCCTTAAAGGCAATGTAAAGAAAGGGCATGCAACTGGAAAAAGAATCAGGCATTCACATCACTTTCGTGTGGTGTTTTGTACATTTCTGCCTGTCCTCACTCAGGTTCAAACTTAATTTAGAAAAATAGTTATTTGGCACTAACAGAATAAAGCAACAGAACTCAAATGACAAGGGGTTGGATTTCCAGATGGACTCCGCACAAGCTTACCTCTGCTCCCGTGGAACCTAATGGAATCAGCTTTGCCAGAACCGTGGAGTGAGGCCACTGCTGAATGTCGTCAAGAACGCCCTTCTAAAACAAGATTATTTGGGGCATGAGATTTCCACCAGGAAATAAAATTGACTGTAGAAGCCAGATTTGATACTTAAGATTAGATTAACTTTTCTTGCTTACAGTAATGTTTCTCATTTATTTCTTGCCCTCCCTTTACTATCTTTTTCGCTCCTTCATTCTTGCCTGTACCTTTTTCTTTCTACTCTTACCTGTCTGTCCAGAATATAGCCACTTCCTTTTTTTTTTTAAAATGTTCTGTTATGTTTCTGCTTTCACTTGTGAAAATTTCAACTTGCTRCCCTTATTCCCATATTTTTGTTCTTATTTTCTGTTCCCTTGGTTTTATTTGTGCCTTAGTTTCTTCTGTGCTTCTGTATTTCCTAACTTTTTGCTTTTGCTCAGCCCTGAGCTCTTACTTCTCTTTCCCTCTCGTTATACCTCTGGTAACATAAGGGCTAACTATGCCTTCCTTCTTTGCAACAAGCCTCCATCATGCATGCTCCAAAGCAAGTCAGTGTCAACAGGAGTCTTTGTGCTGATTTCATTGGGTTCTGAATTCAGTAGGTTTTTGCCCTAGGAGTGCAACACATCGAACGGCTTCTCCTTGAGCAATATTAGGAGTAGCTCCTTTTCAATCCCATTTTTAAAGGCCAGACACTTCATTAAAGTACAATTTCTTATACTGAACAGTCAGCCAGTCTGTTGCCTTTAGTTTTGTACCACACTAGAACAGACGGCGTCAACAAATTCAAATGCAGAAAAGCATGATCTGGTGACACCCAGGGGTAGTGAGGAAGCTTACAAAAACATAATTACTGTATGTTAAAAATACATTACCCTTTCATAAGCTGCTTCTCAGGCAAAATATGTATTACAACAGTTTCCTCATTTTCCTGTGTCTGTTTGTGTGTCTCTGTCTGTGCATACATATCTGTGCCACAGACTGAAATATGTTCAGCAACAGGAGCCATCTCATGACGTACAGTCTTCAAAACTAAAGTAAGAGCGAAAGGTTACTGACTCCAGTCGGCTAATGTTTTACCATGTTGCAGAAATGTGTGCAAGGTTGAGTTTTGACCAGTGACATTTGCACACATCAGTGTAAGTCACTGATGTTTTGTCCATGGAAATATTGACTCATCAGAGTAACTACCAAGGTAGAGTCTTGCAGTAAAGAAAGTAGAGCCATTCATAACTACCTTCCTGTAGCACACACAGTAGTGTGGGTAGAAGCACCCACTCTCAGCCGTCTCTTCTGGCAGCAGGATTTAGCTGGCGAAATTTGAAGTAGAATGTAATTACTTAATTCGTTCTCTGAAGGCCATTCCCATTCTGTAGTTGCAAAAATTTTCTGTAAACACATCATCAGACAAGTTTTTTATTTTTTCTTAYAATAATTATGTGTGCTTTCCTCTGATCTTCAGACTTCTATCTGAAATAAAAGATAAACTAAAGTACAGTCAGAAACCATATTGAATGAAAAGTTTACCAAAATTGTCTTAAGAAAAAAAGGATTATTTTAAAGGTCATTTAGCATCCTGTTCAGAAACATAGATTTTTTTTCTATTCTCTAGTAGAAAATCTTGCAGAAATTTAAAAAATGTGGGACGCTACACTGATATGTCCACTCTGGACTTACCCTTGAGAGCAAAAGTGGCTCAGTCKACTTTCTGTTTGGTACCCACAATCTTAAGATTGAGAATATGGAGATGAGTTAATGATTTTTCTTTTTGAGTTTTAACACATGTCAGATATGCTGTCTTGAGGGTGTTTCTTGGCTTTCTTTTGTCCAAGTGACRTAGCTTGGAGTTCAGAACAGAGCCTCCTCTCTGACTTACCAACAAAAGAAAACTGCAAAAGTCAGTGACAAACAACATTTCAGGTCTTCACTCTAGAAATCATTCCTGAAAATCAATTGTGAAATGCTTGATCTCAAGTTAAGGTAGTTTAGTTTTTTATTCTGCTTCAACATTTCTGGGTAAAGCTGATCATTCTGTTGGCTTACTGTAACTGTTTTGTGTTTGTAACTCTGTCACTGCCCTGTTTCAGCTTCCAGGGCTAAACTCAGCATGATCAACACTATGTCGAAAATTCGAGGTCAGGAAAAGGGACCAGGTTATCCTCAGGCTGAAGCCTTGCTGGCAGATGCAATGCTGAAATTTGGTCGAGAACTTGGAGAAGAATGCAACTTTGGTAACTTGATTGTTTTCCTTACAATTTTAATACAAAAAATTGTAATTAAAAATTAATATAATTAAATATAATTAWTTAATCCTATAAAGGAAGAGCTTCTGCAAGAAATTTCGGAGTTCAGCTTYGTTAGACTTCTCCTCTAAGGTTGGTCTAGGGCTATTTTCATGATGAGATCCAGTATCTTTTGGGGATTTGGACTAGAGATTATTTTCCTATGAGCAAAAGTCAAGATGTTTCCATTTGGAACCGTGTCCCTATAGACTTTGCGCTGTCTCTCRTAAATAATATTACTTGGGATATACTGTGCTAAAAGGTGTATGTTTGGAAGAGGTACTATTATCTATGTGTGTGTACAATAAAACTTGTCTGTTCTCAGAACCCTTATAGTTGATGTTTCTATCTTCACTGTAGGCACCGAATAAAGACTAATAAGTTTCTTAAAATCCATTACTGAAAATGCTCACTCCTTGCACTCTGGCSTTTTTTCTGGCCAACTTCCAAGTTTTAAGGCACGAGAGAGTACTCTTGTCTTACCTGTAACTTCTCACCCTCTCTGCCCTGAATGAATTTGCAGCTGAGTTAGAAATGTTCTTTATTCTGTTCTTCCACAGTAGAGCTCTAATTATAAAAGATCACATTCAGAGCAGGACCTTTTGTCTCTGCATCCTATTTGTGTGGAAGTCTCTGCAGCCATTTTTATAGGGCAATACTCAGAACACTCAAGTAGGACCTTGAAAATTCTGTTTCCTATTTGAATCTTCATAAAATGTTGCTTGAGCATAAAGACATCTGATAGACTGATCTCTACTAAAGATTGCTGAATTGTTTTTTAATTGCTTGCCTCTAACTGACTAAATTTCAAACCTTTTTAAATGGAAAATGAGGAAGTAATAAAATTCAGTTTGTACAAATTGCTGCATATTCCCTGATGATTGCACTGGCACACAGCAGAATAGATATGGCAGTAATTGTCACATTCTTAACTAATAGTTAGCAGTAAATTAACTAATAGTAGCTGGTATGGCTGGCTGTTACCGTTCATCCTGGTCTGATAGGCTTTCTGGTTTTGCAGTATGTTGTTCCCTGTGTGGGAGATAAAGCTAAGGTTTCTTGTGCTTTTTCACATTTAGATTTTCAGACCCTTTGTATTCTTTGAAAGTAAGGTTTCTTCCACTGTCCTAAGTCTCAAACCAGAAAAGTATTTTTGAGCTTCCTGCTGTTGTCTCTATGCTGAGGAAGAAGGCAGGATTATAWTTTTTGTGGTCCTCAAGTGGGGCTTAGAGAGAATCTCAGAAACATAGTCAGCTAATTCTTATTGAGGTTTTGTCTCCAAGGGTGTAACTGCGTGCTAAACGTGTGCAAACTCGACACTTTCTTCAAAAAAACAGTGGAGAAAATATTAATAATTTTTCCTTTTGAAATAGTCACACTGATGCAAACAGGGAGACCTAGACTCCTCTTGTGGGTATTATGGTGGCAACACTGCAGTAAGTACAGGTACTTCTTTTCTAGAAGGTTTGTTTTACCAGTGTGAGGGATAAGCAGACAATGAGGTGTGGGGATGGGCTGTTTTGACGCAGTGTGGATTCTCAGGTTAAAGTGTGTTAAAAAGTGAACTCTGGGGGCTGCAGAAGTGAAAAATATGTGTTGTCCTTTCCACATGGTGCATCATATTCTGTTTCCTTCCTTGAGGCTGAAAATGAAATGTTAACTGAAATTTCCGTGGCTAAGCTTCATTCTACAGTAATTTGAACTGTGCTATTTTAAAATAAACTGGGCATATTTTCTTTCAGGACCAGCACTTGCTGATGTGGGAGAAGCTATGAAGGAGCTTTCTGAGGTCAAAGACTCCTTAGACATGGAAGTTAAACAAAACTTCATTGACCCACTTCAGAATCTCCATGACAAAGATCTGAGAGAGATACAGGTATTGCCATCAATGGGGCATTTTAGTAACACAAAAGTATGTTAACTGTATGTATTTCCAAAACATATTTTGATTCTGTAGCTTAAAAAAAATCTTTCAGATTTATAGATGATCTGATTTTAGTCTCTTCTGATTTGAATTTTACTTTTCAGTTCTGTCTCTGTCATTGATGATTTGCAAGGAGAAAGATCAAAATACTAACATTTTTTGACAGTAGCATAGTCAAGTTTGAAAATCCCATTATTTTCCAGGCATGACCACAGTGTTCTAATTCTGCCATTTGAAAACTTTTTTCACTATCTGAGTAGAGAATAGCTATTTACATTCAATTATTGTAATGTATGACATGAGGAGGGTTTTGATAGTTGACTCTAGACTGGCATTACTCTTTTTTTCTATATGAAAACTGTACCCAAAACATTTGCAAGAATTGAGAACACAAATACTGTTTGTTTTACATGAAATGTGTAACTAGCCATCCAAGTACCACCTGTCATTTATTGAGAAAACTTATGTGCACACGTACTTCTGTGGACCCCCCTAATTTTACATTTTTGGAGGTAAAAGCAAATTCAGTAAATGCTTATCTGTAGAGTATCTRTTCTTCTGAGCTCACTAAGGCTTTCAAATGGTTGAGTATGAGCAGAGGATGGGTGTCCTTAGGCAGCTTAGTATATTTTATGAAGCTGATGCATGAATTTATGTAGAACGTCATAGATGACAAATTGATTCTTCTGAGTGAAGGTAAGCACCTAAAACACTCTGCTGGTGCTAGTAGCATTAGCTTTTGGGCAGCCTGACATGGCAGCTGCTAAATAGATTAAATGACAAGACTGTTATGTCCGTTAATAAACTAGAAAATCTTAAGTAGATAATTTCAAAAATTAAGATCTTTTTGTGCTTCTGTGAAAATGAAAAATATATTTCGTATGTTGATGTTGCCTTGTTCATCRAAACTCTGACATAGGCAAAAACATACTAAATTATGCTTTTAATGGAGTTTTCCCCTAGAATTCCAGGGGAAAACCAGAGTGTGCAGATAATTCCAAATCAGATTTTAAAAGTTAGAAACTCTTATATCTTCTGTACTGGTGTTAACTATAACTATCCATTTAGTATGGCTTTTTTTAATGTTGAAGGTGTATTCAATGGCAATGCAAAATGGTGTCTTAGATGSAATGTAAAACCACCTCACTGCTGTGTGTTTTTTCTTCTGCAGGGGAGAGGTGATATATTGCAAAGAGACAGCCCATATATGTAAATGTATGTGGGCTGCCAAGTTATAATGCAGTCTTAAGAGAAAGAAAGGAGAGTTTGGGAATGGTTTCCATTGTGTGCTTGCATTTGCCCTTCTGTTTTTCAGCATCACCTAAAGAAAATGGAGGGTCGACGCCTGGATTTTGATTACAAAAAGAAAAGACAGGGCAAACTCCCTGATGAAGAACTTCGCCAAGCTCTGGAAAAATTTGATGAATCGAAAGAGATTGCTGAGTCAAGCATGTTCAACCTTCTGGAGATGGATGTGAGAAATCTGTTGTTTGTGCTTTGAGCTGAGCCTTAGGTTTAGAAAGACGCTGGGACAGTGGTGAAGGCAGTAATCTAAAACCTAAAGCCTTTTTAAATCTTGCGTAGCAATGTGTAGAGTTATCTGTAGCCAAATACAAAACATCTTGCTGCTTAGAATTTATAAATTTAAGTCACGATTTTTACCTGGCTGTGGTTTTGGGGTCTGTTTTGAGGCTTTTGTTCAAGGGTGTAGGCTGCTAGGAGGATCACTAAAGATCAGGAATTAATTTCACAGCCTCCAGGTCTCTGTCCTAACTAAATGGAATGAGTAGGAAAGCCAAAGTTAATGTGACTGCTCAAATCTGACTCTGCAGCCTAAGTTCTGCATACAAACTAGCTGAGGTTTTAGCAATTCACTGTAAACCTGCAGGATTGAAACCAAACCTATTAGATCTTTTTTGACAATTTGTAAGGTCAAAACAATTTGTAAAATCAAACAATAAGAAAAAATACTTCTGTTGGAGGAAAAAACAAGCCTTTTGACTGAAGTCTGTTTTATAAAATATATGGCAAAGGAAACTACAGTACACATGTTTCAGGTGAAATAAATGAGTGGATTTATATAGGGCCTATATTTACACCTAATTTAATACYTCATTTTTCTGGCAGTGCTTTAAGGGGGCCATAATCAAACTGAAATACTTGCATATTGAAAGTGAAATATAGCTGTGCTGAAATGAAACAAGCAGAATAATTTTRTAGTTTTAATGCTTGTAGTAACATCTAGCCCCATATAGCCAGATGGTTCAGGCCTGCATTAAGTCATTGTGTCATTGCATATTGTGGAAACTGCTGGAAATTGCATTGTCCCCACTGCCCCCAACAGTTTTGGATGATTTTCCCTCATGAAGTAGAATGTCTGCATTCACTACAAATATCTTGCATTTAAGACTGTCTTATATTTTCCTGTTTTGGTCCACTCTGCTGACCACAATACAATAAAAGCGTAACTGTAGAATTTACAGTTTTGTAAGTCTCAAATGGAGGAAGAGGTATATTACACTCTAATTACAAACCCATTTTCACATTTGTATTTTCTGAATGAAGTAGGTTTGTAGGCTGTTGTTTGTGCAAATARCCTGTAGGTGTGATCAGCTGAGAARAGCTGCGGTTACAACCCTAGATCTGGTCATAACCAGACATGATAATTAACAGAGAAAGCATAATTGATACATAATGATTTGCAAACCAGAAAGATGAGCGAGCTTCTCAGAGAAATATGTAAAGCTGCCTTTGCAGTGTCACTGTGGTGGTGTTCTTCACATGCTATTGCTCAGCTGTTAGTACTGACTTAAAATGCGATGTTTTCRTGTCAATTCTCAGATTGAACAAGTGAGCCAGCTTTCTGCTCTTGTGCAAGCCCAGCTGGAGTACCACAAGCAGGCCACACAGATCCTGCAGCGAGTTACTTCTAAGCTGGARGAGAGGTAATACCTTTTTTTCGTAAGTTTGTCAAATTGTTTTTTATGTTTTGCCAAGGCTGAAAAACTTACGATTAGTGCATGAAAAAGTTACCTTCTGGAACTTCTAAAGTTTATAGTTATGAAAACAAGGTCCATCTTGTTAAGCAACTGCAGGTAGAGGTTCATCTATTTTGGAGATGAATATACTTCTGAGCATGACTGAACGAGGACTGAGTTCAGGAAAGGGTCTCAGCCCGGTAAGGCTATTAAATGTGTTTTTAATTGAAAGTATGTACTTACAAACACTGTAAATTGATAGGACTTAAGACTTTGTTTTTCTGTACCATTCCTGCATTACTTCTAAAACAGTCTTTTTGAGAGATGTTGTTAATGACTGCTTTGGAAGATCTTGTATTCTCTTTCTCCTGCAGGTAACCTCCCTTGGCCAAATAGGCAAACTCTTCCTCCATTTGCAAACAGACTAAATGCTCTTCTTTTCAGCTTTATTATCAGGACAGTTTTGATAAAAGGCTTAACTGAGTTTACCTCTTCCATCCCCTCTTCTGTAGCTGTGCATGCTGTCTCAGAATTAATGCAGTGACTTTTTAATCTTAAGAAATGTGTTTTCCATCAACATGAAACAGATTGAATCCTCTTGAATTGAGGAAGATAATGTTTTTTAAAAGTTTATCAGCCTCCCCCACACACATGTCCTTCTTGAAGCAAAATAGCATAATGGAGAGATTTCTTTATTCCATGTAGTTCTGGATGACTTCTCTTAAAAACTGGCCATAATTCCCAGCAGCAGTCAATGTTTATATATTGTGTAGAATGAACATAAAGGCTAAATTTTAATTGCATAATGTTTCTTTGGTGTTTTCTGATGTCATTAGTAGATCTAGTTTCTGGTACTGCTAGCTCTTTTAGTGTTTATTTTCTCTGAGCACAGAGGCTTTTAAGATTTATTCAATTTTAACTTTTAAACTTCTCTGTCCTTGGGAGGAGCACTTATTTTGGCAGGCAGGCTGTCCAGCAAGCTTTTTGTTGGCTGAAGTTTTCAGTATAGCCTAAACAGCCAACAGAAAGTGATTGTCAGAGCTTTCCAAATGAATATTACAATTCACTTATTATACAGAAGCACTAAAAGAACCTCAGGAGCAGGTGAATTGTATTCTAGTCMAGAGTGAATATGTCTCTCTTTCTGCTAGAGATTTCCCTTTCTGTAATGTCATAGTTATCTTTGGTTCAATTCAGATCATCCTTTGCCCATCTGAAACTTCTGCTAAGTTGCCAGTATTTTCACTTTGTGTAGATCACAGGTCACCATATTTTTAGCTTTTCAACACCCTTGCATCTGTCCACTTCTACAGATCAGCTGGAGTAAATTGACTGCAGAAAGTTATTGTGCATCCCTCGTTGTAAAGAATGTGTTGCCTAAGTCATGGCTTGTCTTCCCCAGTGGATACAGATTAGGGCATTGTGATATGATCACACCAGGGGTTTAGTAGGGTCTTACCACTATTATTGACTGCAGAATTCAAACCTGTCTTTTTGTAGCAGTAATATGCTCAAAATGCAGAATGTGCTGTCCAGGGTTTTGGATATTTTTGGCAATATGTACCAGAAATTAAACAAATCTTTATTTTTAAGTTGACAAAATATGATATTGTTCATGTGCAGAGACCTGTAGAGCCTAGGCTGCCAGTTTTACACTTACTTTTTAAAAAGATGCGAATGGAACTTGTTCATACTGTTGTTTGACATGACCAGTTTCTGCTGACTCCTAAAGCTCTCCCGTGTAAAGTACTGCCCAAAGAGTTAAAAAAAAATTGAGTTAGACCACAAAAACCATGAGAAATCTACAAATATTTTGCATTCTTCTGTTCTTTATGAACCCTTTAGATTAGACTTTAAAACTCTGTTTAGGAACTACAAGTACTGGAAATACAGTTTTTGTTCTGTACATTAATGAAAAAAATGATACTTCTTTAAAATACCATCATTCTAGGAGCTGGGTCTTTAGAAAAGGCTCATGCTGAGCTTTAAAGCAATTAAAACGGCATCATGTTCATAATCTGTGAAAAATGGCATTTACTTCACAAGAGCATTATGTATAATAGAACTAGTTAAGTGCCTTTTTCTTCAAATCATTACTTTAAAAAAAAATCTGTAAAACTGAAACCCAACAAAGCATTCTCATTTAAATTTCTTTTGTCACCCCTATTTGTTTGTTATTTTAGTATGTTTATGTTTTTGTTTACTAAGAAGATTAGCAATCCCTAACAGTGAGGTAGATTGAGAACTGGCTGAAAGGCAGAGCTCAGAGGGCTGTCATCAGTGGCATGGAGTCTAGTTGGAGGCCTGTGGTTAGTGGCGTCCCCCAGGGCTCAGTCCTGGGTCCCATCCTGTTCAACTTCTTCATCAGTGACCTGGATGAGGGGACAGAGTGCCTCCTCAGCAAGTTTACTGATGCTACCAAGCTGGGAGGAGTGGCTGACACATCAGAAGGCTGTTCTGCCATTCAGAGAGACCTGGACAGGCTGGAGAGCTGGGCAGAGGGGAATCTCCTGAGGTTCAACAAAGGCAAGTGCAGAGTCCTGCACCTAGCAAAAAAKAACCSTAGGCACCAGTACRGGCTGGGGGCTGACGTTCTGGAGAGCAGCTCTGCAGAGAAGGACGTGGGAGTGCTGGTGGATGACAAGTTGACCATGAGCCAGCAATGTGCCCTTATGGCCAGGAGGGCCAACGRTATCCTGAGCTGCGTTACGAAGACTGTTGCCAGCAGGTGGAGGGAGGTGATGCTGCCCCTCTACTCAGCCCTAGGGAGGCCTCATCTCAAGTACTGTGTCCATTTCTGGGCTCCCCAGTCCAAGAGCTACATGGAGCTACTGGAGAGAGTCCAGMGTAGAGCTATGAAGATGACCAGAGGGCTGGAGCACCTGCCCTATGAGGAACAGCTGTGAGAGCTGGGCCTGTTCAGCCTGGGGAAGAGAAGCCTGAGGGGGGATCTTATCAATGTGTACAAGTACCTGAAGGGAGGGTGTCAAGGGGAAGGGGACAAACTCTTTTCAGTTGTCCCGTGTGACAAGACAAGAGGCGATGGGCAGAAATTGAACCACCGGAAGTTCTGCCTGAGCGTGAGGGGGAATTTCTTCCCTGTGAGAGTGACGGAGCACTGGCACAGGTTGCCCAGAGAGGCTGTGGAGTCTCCTTCTGTGGAGATATTCAAAGCCTGCCTGGATGCCACCCTGTCTAACATGYTSTAGGTGACCCTGCTGAGTGTGGAGGTTGGCCAAGATGATTTCCAGAGGTCCCTTCCAACCTTACTGATTCTATGATTCTGTAATGTCCAATTAGCAAATACTAATCATATCTTGGATGGTGAAGAAACCCTTTTTATCAGAACCAAAATCACCGAAGTTAGAAGCAGATCTTTTCAGTAGATCAAATCAAAATATGTGTTTTTTGCTTCCAAAAGTAAGTCTGGGGCCTGTCTAGAGCAGGTTAGAGAAGATAATCTGTCCTTAAAATACTGAGGTCATACTTATACATCCTTCCCAGTGTGCTGAGAGAAATGCTTGTGGAAATTGCTGAATATAGGCTACTCTGATTCTGTCATCTCCCCTATCTTGGTTTTTTTCTGGAATCTGAAAATGTACCTCTTCCTAGAAATTTCAGATTTCACAATTAGGAAAATAAATTCAGCAGAATGATATTTTAGTTTGAGAGTCAAGAGTACTGGAACTGTGCACTTCTATGGAATAAGTGCTCCAAATAAACTAAGTCTGAAACTGAAAATCAATACCTTCCCACACAGTCTGCTCACAAAATGACAGCAGTTGGAAGCAGTGTTCAGTTAAGGCTTGTCATCAATAGCAGTAAAATGGCAGGTTGCAATCAAACTAAAAAAGGAGGTAGAGATGTTTGTACAGCCCTTCTCTAAGCATTGCTAAAATCACATCACAAGTTTTTCTCCATTAGAAGCTCTTTATTATTATTAGTAAAAAGAAAGCAGACAAAATACTAATTCCTAGGAAGAGTAACCTCATGACAGAGTCAAGCCCTTTTCTTTTTTTTTTTCTTTTTCTTTTTGGTAACTAACCTTGCAGATAAAAATTACTCTAAATGCCAAAACTTGTTCAGTATTTCTGGTTGGTCAACATGAACTTCAGCCGTGGAAATAAAGGTGTTTGGTGCATCTCATCCGTTGACCAGAAAATAACACTTGACACTTAACTTTCTTCATGTTTTGGCAGAATAAAAGAGGCATCATCTCAGCCCAGGAGAGAATACCAGCCCAAACCCCGTATGAGCCTGGATTTTAGTACTGGCGACAATACTCAGCACAATGGAGGAATAGCCCATGCCACAACACCCAAACCATCAGGTAGGTGTAGCAAAGCTTCAGATACAGTTTTAATTTGGTCGTATTACCACTACAATAGAGAAATTCAGCACACCCTCTTAGAGGTGCGTGTTTCCATAGTGAGGGAAAATGAGCATGAAGACAGTACAGGTGAGAAATGTTTAAACTGACTGTACTGATTCCACTGGCCAAGCAGCGAAGTATATAACAGTATTCATTATAAGTGTTCAGATCTCAAGGTATGAAGACATGGATGGATCATCCATTGCTGTAAATCTTTGGCTTTGGGTCAGCAAATTGCTCAGTCCTAGAAGGTCAAAGAGATGCTGCCAAACTAAATTCACCTTGAAACAGAAGTCTTGGCAAAACAGGCATTTAAAAAGCCCAAAGACCAACTGAATGTTTTCTGTGAAAATATAAAGCCCTAACTTCCTCCCATAACCTAATAATGTTATCCGCCTTTTAAAACAAACTATTACAACACAAATAGCCTGAAACTAAAAACACCTAAAATTAAAAATGAAGCTAAATGAGAGGGATATAAGCAAGGGATGTATGACCATACATAGTCACTTAAATACGTGTTTGTTTCATATCAGCATATACTAAGAAGCCTTATCATTTGTTTCTCACAGTCATGGTCTTTTATCCCACGTTGTGGTAAGGGCTGTCCTTGCTGTGGACCCTGTCATCACGTGCTCCAGTTGACCTCAGTGACAATTCCTAGGACACTGCTCCTTGCAGGATTAAATGTTTTTCACTAGATCTTTAATCAGGATTTCCTTGCTTCCCATCACATCCTGAAGTGCATGTTTGACGTTTTCTCAGATATAGATTGAAACAATATCTCCATTTGGCATTTGGCACCTGCAGCTGGAAACTGTCTTGCATAGCCATGTGAATGCTGAACAGCCTCCTCACCATAGCGATGAGGATGGATGGAGGGGATACCATGTGGATTCCTTCTGCATGAGCATAGCTCGTGACTTGCATGTTAATGCTCTCACTGTCATGCCACCTGCTTTTTTCTTCTTCCCTCTGTTTTTGTAGTGTCGTGAACACTGGCCAATAGACCATTGACAGTAGAGACCGATGTTCCTATGTCTCTTGAGCACTCATGTTTCCCTCCCCAGAGGGACTGGGATTTAGCATTTTCTTTAATAGTTTTTTGTGTGTATGTGTGAAGTGCTCCTTGGTTCCAGAGAAACTCTTCCTTCTTTGAAAATTCATTAGTTACAGTTTGAGGCTAGTTCATTCAAAGCTCAGATACTCGCTAGCCACTACAGCTTATTTACAGTTAGCTTACTAAGACTTACTTTTCATAATTAAGTTGTCTGAGCTTTAATTAGTAGTAATTAGAAGACCAAACAGGCTTTTTAAGTTTTGATGATGCTAACAAAATAGTTTCCGTGACACATAAGGTATGTCCCCTCTTTTTTCTTTATTTTCATTCCTCCAGCAAAACAAACTGAGCCTGATATGTAAAAAAATGAAAGGAGAATTCACTATGGAATTTTAAAAATTAATTCTATCATTTGAAAAACTTGTGGTATTGACATCTTCCCAAAATAGCTCAGCTAGTAATAATTTTGGTTTTGATAGGCTTGAGACTGTAGAGATATGTTTCAGGAGAAAAGATTTATTAATTTCATATAAACTGGCAAAATCTACTAGATACTAATGACTTACTTTAATATTCGTTATCCATCCAGGTGGTTACTGTTAGATTTTTGTGAACTAGCCTAACTGGGCTATTGGCCTATATTGGAAGCTTTCAATTTAAAAGAGGCCATTCTACTGCCCTGAAATTACCAAGTGTTTTACGTTAAAGGAGACAGAAGGTGTTTGGAAACCCGATATTAAGGAAAAAAAAAAGAAGATTATGAGCATTTAGGCCTATTTCCACTAGAACTGTACTGCTAACCTTTCCAAATAGCAACACAGTCACGGCTTTACTATTAAGATACTCCTTACACTACTGATATGAAATACACAAGCAAAGTATCTCTGTGCTAGTATAGCTGGAACTACATTAGAGCTTTTGCTTCATTTTATGTGTTTTGTGAACTAAGCAGATAAATATGAGATCCCAAGTTGATTCTAGCGCTGCTTTTAAGTAAGGGCTTGACTGTAACTTTGTGCTTTTGGGATTCTCAGACATTTACAGGGAGAGTTGCAAATCAGAACTCAAAGCTATGAATGACTGGTAGCTATTTTCTAATGCAATTTAGCAGTGCAAATTTAGTTCTTACCAAAGGACTGTAATAACAGTTTGAATTAAAACAGAAACAGCAGAATCTGTGGTAGATATAACAATAAGAAGGAAAGTGTAATTGTTGAAGTTTTTAAGTGTATCATTTCTTTGTGTTTCTTCTCCGTAGGTGCTCACATGGATCAGCCATGCTGCCGAGCTCTTTATGACTTTGAACCAGAAAATGAAGGGGAGCTGGGGTTTAAAGAGGGTGATATCATTACCCTCACTAACCAGATTGATGAAAATTGGTATGAAGGCATGCTTCATGGCCAGTCAGGTTTCTTCCCTATCAATTATGTCGATATTCTAGTTCCTTTGCCCAATTAGGATGGCTGATTCACCACCTCTCTGTCCCAGATAGTTGTGTTGGTACCACTGCTTTCAAAATGCTGCTTCTTATACCTCACAAGTGCAAACTGCAGTGGTTAGTGTCATCGAGTCCCACTGAGCATCTTTGGTTTGTGTGTTGTCATACTACGTAGTGGTGATGCACAGTATCTTCTGAGCCACCACAACGTGGGTTAGCTCATGTGGCCATGCCAGCCTGGGGGTAACCAGAGCCATTGCTGATGTGAAGCTGGAAAGATGATGGTAAGCAGAACTTAAGGTGAAGTAGTAGGAAGTGGTGGCGATATTAGGAAGGTAATGCCTATCACCACTGTATTACTTTTCAGTCTTAGTTCTCTATAAAAAGAGGGAAAAGTTCTTGCCATTCCACCTTTCCCTTCCCAAGAATACAATTCACACAGGTCTAGTATTGCGTAACCAGTGTTGTGTCTTCTGACCAAAACAGCTTGAAAGCCTGTGCTGATGTTACAGAGACAGAGTAAACGAAGGGTCTCTGGTTTTTCAGAAAGTGAACCACTGTACTGTGTGTCCTGCTGAACTTTGCTAATTTTTTGTATTCTTCATTATTATTAAAAGGCCTGTTTCCATCTATAGGTAACTGTAAACCATAAAAAGACTATTCCTGTGGTAAAAAGCTTGGACTACAACCACATGAATTTCCCCTTCATGATCTCTGAGCATGATTAACAAAAGGCCAGTAGAAGAGCAGGTCAGGGAATAAAACTGGCATAAACGTTAACCTGTTTCTTACCAAGTTCTGATACAAAGTCAYGCTTCCTAAATACCAAATATTCTTTCCAAACACATTCACTGAGGAAGAAAATAACCTACCGAACACAATCCCCACTTCTTTTATTTCTCTCTACCATGTGTTCTTCGAACATCATTTGTGCATATTCTGCCCTCAATGAGGACTAAATAAAATTTATTTCTTTTTGTGTTGAGCAATTAAAGACATGTGGCTGTATACGCAAAAATGTTTCCCGTATGCTTAATTCTTTTATTTTCCTCCTTCCTGCATTTTGTGTGTACCGTGCTGTGCCCAGCTTCTCAGCATTCTTTTGGTAACAGCTGTAAAAGTTCCCTTAGTTTAATTATCCAGAGTTCTATTTATCTAAATTGTACAGACTCTTTCAGAGGTATAATATGCTGCTTTGGATGTGCCACTTCAGTACTGGATGATGTGAAATGAAGACAATTCCCTACTGCTTAATGAATAAACTATATATTGGAAATTATTGATATTTCAAATAAATAACGATGACAGGATAACTATAATAATGTTGTGAATTATTATTTTGTTGCTTTCAAATCGACAACGGTAATTTAACTGACAATTTTGTTTCAGAAAATACATTCCTCAAAACTAAACTACAAATGTGGAAAATACATTCTTTTTCTTAACATTCTTGTAGCCAGTTTTGCTTCTATCAGTCAAATCACATGCCTATGGTGGCCACAATAAACAGAGTAAACTTAACACTGAGCATGTTAAATTAACATCATAATGGCCAGTATGTATATGCCATCTTGGTGAGACATGGTGCTTCTCATTAAAGAATGCTGGAATTGACAACCCAGCTAGTAAAGTTAAAGACACGGTCACTTAAAATTTCCTTTTTGTTTCGCATGACACATTTTATTTCATAGAGTTCCATTTGTAATATTTTATTACTGTGTAAATATCTAAGAGCTATCCCTATGCAATCTAACAAGACATTAAGTCTCATATACAGTTCCCATTACATTTCCTCCTCTTTACAATTCTGGCATAAATCCCAGGCTTGGCCTCTAAATAAGTTTCTGTCTTTGCCTGAACTTAATCTATGTCAAACCCAGACAACCATGAAACTTCAACAGGTGAATTATTGCTGACACACTAAAGGTAAAAACTGCAGTTGATAGAGCCTGACAATCACAAATATCAGAGTGGGTGACGTTGGAAGGGACCTCTCGAGATCATCTAGTCCAACCCCCTCGTCAAGCAGRGCCACCTAGAGCACGTTGGACAGGATCGCATCCAGGCAGGTTTTGAATATCTCCAGAGAAGGAGATATTCCTCTCTGTGCAACCTGTGCTAGTGCTCTGTCACCCACACAGTAAAGATGTTTTTCCTTACAGTCAGATGGAGCTTCTTCTGGTTCAGTTTGTGCCTGTTGCCTCTTGTCCTGTCGCTTGGCTACTGGAAGTCAGATAAATTTATGTTCTGGTATACTTTTCTATGAGAGTATAATTTTCATAATGTTTGTTGAGGGGATGCATGGATGTGTGGCAATTGTCTTGGACACATTTTTTATATGATTTAAAGCAAAAGCATAATTGTGGTGCAGAGCTGTCCTCTTACCCTGTGCTGCCAAGAGATGTTTTTAATAAGGAATAGGGAAATGCTTTATCTTTTAATAAAAGAAGCCAGAGAGAAWGTACAGAATAGTCTTAAATAATATCTATTATATGCCCATATTTGATGACATGGGCCTGGGCTTAATTATTTGCTCGGTTCTTGGCAGTTCAGTGTTCCTCTGTTTTCTATCTCAGGGAGGCAAATCTTGAGGAACACTTTATTCCTTAGGCAGTAAGATCAAAACCTCTTTGTCCAAGGCAGGGCTTCGGAGGATCTCGGGGCTGATAGCTAATGTTTACACCCAAGGCTTCAGTGACAGAGTGMGAAGAAGGTGGCCCAGGGACTGATGGAAATCAGGGCATTACTGCTTGTTGTATCTGGAGGCAACATCCTGTTGTCACTGATGGACTTGCAGTTTCTGCTATCCTGCTTCCTCAGATGTGTTTGGCTTTTAGAAGCATTTAAAAAATGTGATACTGATAACTAATTACCAAATCTGGCTGCAGAACTGCAATGTATAGTGCTCCTTGCAGGGGAAATTCAGAAGTCTTCCAGCACTGAGCTATCAGCTGCAGAATGTATCTCAAAGTATTTTTTCATTAAACCCTGAAAATACACGGAATCTTTACCTTCTTATACTTTCTCTTCTACGTAAAATGAAACTCTGAAAAAACACAGCAAAAAGTCYTGACAGTCTCTTGAGCAGTGCTGGATTTAAATAAAAGAAGCAATTGCAGTCTGCACTAAATGAAGCCTTTTTTTTTCTGTTTTAAAATAACTCCTCTACCTCCTAGAAGATGAGAAAGTAGGTGGTAGTCGCACTCAGATTTTGTATTTAATTCCTGGCTCACTGATCATACAGACAGCTCCAACTCTGCGGATAATTACACAGGCTTTTCCCACATTTACTGCATGGCCAAGACCTGAAAACTGCTAGGAAAACTTCTTGCCTAGTCTCACATTTTAAGGTTTCTCTAATCTTCATAGCTGCACCAAAACTGAGAAATAATTTGCTCCAGGACATGTCCCAGGGTTGCCACTTGCACAGGCAGAGGAAACTGGGTAGATCTGAAAAAGCAGAGWGTGGCAGGTGGGGGTACAACCTGGCAATAAGTCTTCTGGCCAGGATAAAAGCAGGGTGTGTTTGGGATGCAAAAGAAGCAACAAACTAGGGCATGTTCCCAGGTCCAATGTTAGGTACAGCATAGGATGCAGTTTCTTGTCTTCTTCTACCTGCTCATAAGTTCTCCTGATTACTTCTCTTCCAAAAGGAGATATTGTTAACATAACAGCTGAGAATGATTCCACACAGTGTAAAAGGAAATTCAAGTACAACTAAAGAAATTGTCATGATGTGAGTTTATTGCTTGGCTCATTTAACTTAGGGTTTTTCAGAGAKAAATGTGAAATGTTCTCCTTCTCTTGGAAGTTCTGTGTCAGAGTTAAGTTCTCAGGTTCTGAGCAGCTGGGAAAATTGTCCCTTCTTCTGATTGCAAGTGAATACACTTGGCCTTATTCAGGCTCAGGTATTCATTTTGCAACATGTTTTGTTCTCTCTACTTGCTGCCACCGCTTCTGACTAGACTAGAAATTTTAAACTACTRGGATTCCAGGATATAACAGCACACAAAGGTTATAAAATATATGTTGTTAAAATTTCATATTAAGCCTCTCTATAGAAATAGACTTAGTCTTAATTTTCTGTAATGTATCAGTAGGATGTCCATGTAAAAAGATAGATTTAACATCAAGCTCTCTAAGATGTTC
>NW_028185361.1:1232378-1262955 GCF_003343005.1 Rhea americana | reverse complement strand
GAAGTCCAGGCCTGGAATTTCCAGAAGGTTTAGATCTCTTTCCTTAGTTATTCACCAGAAGTGTTGCAGATGATAAATGCAGCTTTGTGGTTTATTCTGGTTGTGAACTGCAACTGTTGTGAACCCCAGGCTCCCCAGTGCAAGAGAGACATGGAGCTACTGGAGGGAGTGCAGCAAAGGGCCACTAAAATGAGTGAAGAGCAAAGGGCATCTCTCATCGGAGGAAAGGCTGAAAGAGCTGGGGCTGTTCGGCTTGCAGAAGAGAAGGCTGAGTGGGAGGGAATCCTACCGATGTGTATAAATATCTGAAGGGACAGTTTCAAGAGGATGGGGTCAGACTCAGGAGTGCCCAGCCAGAGGGCAAGAAGCACGAGGCATAAGCTGAAGCACAGGAAAGATCACTGACACAGGTTACTGAAAGAGGTTATGGAGTTTCCATCCTTGGAAATACTCAAAAGCCATCTGGATAGGGCCTGGGCAATGTGCTCTAGGTGAGCCTGCTGGAGCAGGGAAGTTGGACTAGATGATCTTCAGAAGTCCCTTCCCCCTCAACCGTCCTGTGATAGGATGCACCCCCCTATTTACACTAGGAGGAAGAGCACAGTGAGCTAAAGGCTCACAGAGGATCACAGCCCAGGCCTTGCAGCTGCAAGCATGCAAGCTGTTCACCTGCTTCTCTTTGGGTGGTGTGGTGTGCTCCCCAAGTAACTCTTCCCAGCTGTGTAAAACATGTCCAAGCAGCTCACAGGCATACCCAGAGGACAAGACCACCTTATTGCCACCCAGGCTGTGGGTGGCAGCTCTGCCGGAGCGCGTCGGAGGGCTGGGATGCAGCAGAGCTGTGGTGCAGTTTCCTGCACGCTGGCTGTTCCTGCTGCAGGGGCAACCCATCTCTCTCAAGCATCAGGACCTCTCCCTCCGGTTTTAAATTGCTAGCTGAGTGGTGTGGGCCAGCTCCAGGGATCTCTCTGTGTGGTAGCCTGCTCTGGCTCCACAGCCAGCCGTCATCCAGAAAGCAGGAGCAGGCCCTCCACCCTGCAAAATTAGCACCCCACAGTGGATGCTTGTGGCAGGGAGGAAGGGATCCTGATTACCCCCTTGCAGAAAAGCTCCTGACAAACACGAAAGTTGGTGGTTCTCACTGCAGTGGCTGTGATCTTGACTCTTTTTTTGCTGGCAGAAACAGATATTTAGCAATTCTTTCCCTGTGAGCATATCATTGCACTATGTTGATTATATAARCTAATATACTAGCTTTTGGGGTCTGTAGAAAGTTTGTCCTCTGTTGTTCTTAGTTAGGTATTTTGACTCTGTGCATCTGATCTTGATTTCCTGCAGAACTTAAAACTATCAGTAAAGATATTTTACAATGGTTTTCTTCATATTATAAATCAGTCTATATTTTTGTGCAGCCAAAAACTTCTAATAGCAAGGCACAACTGAACAGCATTTTATACAATTGTCCATGACAATGTGCACCATATACAGTCCAGTATTTAAAGCAAATCTTTATAGTTCAAAAGAAATGGAAACTTCATCTGCCGTATATTTTAAAAACTTTGAAAAAATATTCTTGCATCTTTCATGTTCAAATCCTGTTAAATAATATACTGTTTTTTGAGCTTTGAGCTTTCTAGCATCTGAATAACTCATTTTCTTGCTTTCTACTAAGAATAGAATTATTATTTATTTAATCTAGTATCTTGTCCCTTAAAAAGGCCACTGCTGGATACAACAGAGGAAGGTTTGAATTCTCAATATAATTATTTGTATGTTTTTTTGTAGGATTTGTTTTTATATAGAGTTCTCCTAAACTATCTGGCTATCAATGGCCAGATTCTTGAATTTTGAGAAGCTGGCCTCTATCTCCGTGTTAGTTTGTGAAACAAATTTTCCCTGAACCAAAGAAAAACTTCTGTTGGGAGAGACCTCTGAAGGTCCAGGTCTGATTACTGAATCTGATTTACTGAGTAATGAATACCACTCAGGGCTGTGTCCAGCTGTCTTGAGCACCTCCAAGGCTRAGGATCCCACAAAGATTTTGTCAAAGTGGTAGAGCATCCTTAATTTCTGCTGAAATTAATGAAGTTACAATATTGTAAAAATTAGCTGGTAGCTGCTCTGCATGAAAACACGCAAATGTCCATGGAGCATTAGTGCCTACTGTAGTGTTTGCCTCCAAAGCTTGGATGCTATGTGTATTGAGATGGAGAGTGTTTAGTTTTGACTTTGTGTAACAGCTAAGATTGTAATGCCTGACAGCAGGAAGCACTAGCAAGGTGCTCAGGCACCTAATGGTGGAAATGACAATAGACACCTTGCGTGATTACGCTGATTTATTTGTACAGGGTGAAATTCCACAAATACCTTGGCTAGGAATCAAGGATTTTACATCCACCGAAAGTGGCTTTGTCTAAGGTTTGGTTTCTCAAGTGTCCAATGAGCACCACTTAGCCTGGTGCTGATTACATTTTTTTTGTTTGCAAGGTTCCTCAAGTGTCTACATTTCTTATCCATAAGCACTGARGTCCTGGCAAAACTTATCTGTGACCCTTTGCAACTGGCCAGTTAGATAATCCTCTGCCAGTAATACAAGCAGAATTTGGTCCAGTGTGCAGCTTCAGATTTTTTCAATTTATATCACAGCCGGCTGGCCTGCTGAGTGATTTGATTTTTAAGCACTCTCAGCAAAAAATGTAGCACTAATTTGAGCTGAACACTTTTTGTTCCCTTCTATCTGGGCCCTGCAGCAGCTCCTTGAGAAGCTGGGGAACAGCAGCAAGCCCAGRATCTTCTCCAGTAATGCAGAAGGCATCGTACATCTGCTGTTTCAGCCCAGGTATCCTACCTTACGAGCAGTGGAAAGGGTGTTCATTCTGCTGGTGGGATGCTTCAGAGCCCTAGTCATTCTCTTCTGCCTCTTCAGATAGTGCTGAATACTTGCTAAACTTCTAGGGAACAGAAGAGTACTCAGAAAAAATAAATAAATAAAGGAGGAGGGAATTTTTATTTATCTTCTCCTGTTAGCAGATATGGGGGCTTAGGTTCATGGAATTTCCCCTGATTTTAACTTGTAAATGAAATGTGATCAGAACTGCTTCCCTCAGTTCTAACACAAAAACTGACTTGAGGAACAAAACAGGYGTAAGCATACTTTACCTCTACGTGAGAGAAGGAGGTAGCCTATGACAGAAATCCCCATGCAGCAAGCAGAGGCAGCTCACYGCTGTCTCACAGTTGCCATAAAGCAAAACTGAACCATCAGGGAAAGACAGAACACATGAAGGACTCCAGCACACATCAGTGATGATATCTGAAGGAAACAGTAGGTCATCAGCTTTATTCATCATTATGGTGACGTTCTGACTGACTTCAGTTTCTGTGTGACGAGTGGGGCATGGGAAAGGATTTTAGTTCTGCTCAGATAAAGCATAAAGAGGCTAGCACACAATAGAGAAATAACTTACAACTCACAACCTCCACTACAAAAAGGAATAGTAGCATTAGCATGTGCAGCTGTGCATAACACTAAAATAGCTGTGTAAATTGCTAAACCAGGAAGGTTATAGAGATATGGGACACTGAAGATTCCTCATCCCAGAAACTTTTCTCTGCTTTCACTGCAGAGCAATGTGAATTCACTGTTTTGTGTATCCTGGAAGTCTAGTAGAGGGTCTCATGGGCTTCCCCCGCCATCCTACAGTCCTACCATACTACAGCTTCCATGCTGCATGGAGACTTTCTGTTTACAGTCCCAGGATGGGGCTCTGGGTTGATTTGATTTGCAGTGCTGTCACAGATTTGTTGCCAGAAATTGGGCAGTGCATTTAGTTTCAGTTCTCCAACTGCACAGCTGATTGACATTAGTTCACTGTTTCACAGAGCTATTGAGAATATACATTAACACGCACAAAGCTCTTAGGCTGGGCTGCCAAAGCTGTAGGCTAGACACTGTGGCTTTGAAGAAAAATCTGCTCAGTTTGCTCTGTGCAACCATTATATTAATCCAGCTAAGTCAAAACTTCTACATTTACCCAAAGCTAGAAGTTTATGAATCTGAAGTGTTACCTCAGCCCATTTTAAGATCATTATTAAATAAGTGTTAAGACCTCCAGGCTGAAAATGGAATTAAGCTGAAGATATCCTCCAGTGAATATTGGATGATATTTAGCAAGTAGAGATTTTAGTGGTGCTGCAGTTTCATAGGTTGATATCTGGAGATTACGACTTCAGCCAGTCATTAAACTATGAAGACACCTGCAGATGTCCTCTTCTGCACCTTAACGTCAGAGTACCTACCGAATAACTGTAAAAATACTGGCAACTGTCTTTATTCTTCTTCTTTTTGTTCCTGATTGTCTTTGTTCATCTTCTCAGTCTCCACAAGCAAGAAATAATCCCATTAGATTATTTGTTTTTAATTTCTTTATGTCTAAAGGAAGTTCCTGGAACTGCCAGTTGCTCCCAGATCCTTGCACTCCAAGAGAAGCGCCAGTAAGTTCTCGCTCTCTGCTGCTCTCCCTCTGCACTATTGCACACAAAAAGATGGGAAGAAACAAGCCTGCTGAGCTGGTTTATGATATTATGTATGCACTTCTAAAGATTTCATGAAGCAAAACTGGAAGCATAGCCAAGTTTTGAAATGCATTGTGTCCCTGCTGCATGGGACACTCCTCATTGAAGGTCAGGGATCACCTGCTGACTCATCTAAACAAGTTCCAAACTATTTCCAGTTCATGCATGAAGTTTCTCACCAAGTGTCTAAGGCGAAGAGCTCCCTCCTTATCATGTGCAAATATCAACCCGTTTCCCAGATTTAATGTAGGCCAGAAGCACCCTTTYGTCATTGCTCTTGGAGGGACCTCTAGCAGGGAGGAAATTCGTGCTAGAGCCAGAGTTTCACAATCCCTACTGAGCTTGTAAGGTCCCAGGAGATTCATAAAATGTAATAGGACGTGCTTTGTTTCTATTTTCACATCCTAGAAAGCATGTTTTCAATTGGTGCCACATAGCATCTCAGCTGCTTTGTTGCAGTATTGACGTGGTTTACTCCACCGTGCAGGCAGCAGCCACTGGAGAAGCCAGTCAATTTCTTCAAATTGCGTACAGCATATGCTGCCGCCACCCTTTCAATATGTGTGGGAGGGACCCAAATCTGCTTTTAACAAGTCCAGCATGCTTCAAATTAAATGCAGCTGACAATCTTCCGTTATATTTTGGCACATGACTTCTGCCTGGTTACAAATACTTGGATTTTGTTATTGTTCGATCTGTGAGCCAGCAGAGGGCACTCTGGCACTTTATTTTAATATCATTAGCTTTAAATAGTATGCTTTCTTTGTGAAATTTAAAGTTTTGAAAGATACTGTTAGTAAAATTGGGGATTCTTACAGATAGGACTATTGTACAAAGTTAACTGTGAAAAGGTCAGAAAACATACTTTCTCATTTCCCCCAAAACCTGAACATTTAAATAAAAAAAAAAGAAAATTGTTAGAGCTCATCCTACCTACTTTCATACATTGTGTGCTTTATCTTTGTGTAGTATAGGAATTTTTAAATGCAGATCTTCAGACTAGGTTAACAAAATCCATGTAGGAGTTGAAAAGTCCAGTAAAACAGTTGAATAGCACCCACACAATCACATCATCCATTTATCCCGAATAAAGTTATTTTTAGCAGTTTGCTAGCTACAGATCCTTCCAATACAGAGCTTTATGATTTCAGTCAGGCACACACACACACTTGAATGTAGTTTTTTCTTCCCTCCCTCTCCCTCCTTGTAAAAAAATAAAATTGCAGATGCTCACCTTTAGAAACATAGAAAAATCAGAATAGCTTCTGAAAATGTTCATTCAAGCAATTCTTCATGAAATACGTCTGCCAGTCTTTAGCTGGAAGGAGATTTGCACTTATTTTGCCCAAACTGTTTCAGGAAAGATATTATAATATGAATGTTTTGACAGTACATAGCACCTTTCATCTTAAGTTCCTCAAGTGTTTTATGTATATTAATTAAGTTCCTTCCTGTAGCAGAATCTTTTATTATACTCATTTTACATATAGGACCTTGAGGTATGAGTGATTAACACAAATCTTTTCCAAATTGTACCTGAAGTAGTTGTTTCAGTGCCTAGCTGTGCTTCAGTAGGCTTAGGGGAACTAAATATCTCAGAATTTAATCAGCAATAAGCACCAGAAACACCAGAATAAACACCAGAAAGTAGTTTTCAGTAGTAAAGAGAGGTTCTCAAAAGACATTCCAAAAGTTATGCATGTTGGTGAACAGCTAAGCAAAAAAAGGTTCCGTTAAAATATTGAAACAAGGACTCCTTGTTGTGTTGTCTTAAAACCATCCTCAAAAACAGTTTGTTAGAAACAACACCTTATGTACACAAAGAGGAAATAGAGTGTGGGACAAGGGGGTAACCTGAAGCAGTATGGTGTCAGGGGGACAAGGGCAGTGACAGCAGAGCCCCGCTACAGGCGCCCTGTTTGTTGCTACCAGAAATCTGGGCTGACACCATCAGCGAAAATACTTTCTAAAATGCATGCATTTCCAGGCTCTAATAAGGCTCGCTGTTAAGTTACTGGGATAAGTTACTGCACTGGGGAAGGGTAAAAAGAACAGGAGATATTTTGAGGACTGAAGCAGTGAGCCTAAACCTGGAAGGGAGGTGGGGCAGTGGCAGCTGCATGTCACTCACTTGCTGTGGCTTTACTGGGATGGGCAAGGAACATCAGGGCACTTTGCTTGCTGTCAGAGAAACATCGGTGTTTGAGATATTCTCAGTCCATAGCTGTCGTTTGGACCCTATATGTTGAAGGGAAAATAAAAGAGGCTAAAAGAAAGGCCTGACCAGAAGACAAGCAAAGAACGCAGGTGTGCGGGAAAAGCTCTGCAAATACGTACTTCTGCTTCCACCTAGACACCAATGGTATAGAAAGGGTGTACAAGTTATGCTGCAAGCATGACAGTGTCAGTACATTTCTCACAAGGATCTTAAAGGTAGAAAATACAAAAGTTTTGTTGACAAGCTCAGGAGAAAGTCTTCCGAAAACCAGTCTTGCTATCTTTATTCCTAGTCCAGCACTTCTTCAGGCAGAGCTCTGTTCCGTAAGACCTCAGGGACTTCCTAGASGTTATGCACATCAGGATTACAAATCATTGGGTTTCTAAGGATTGGGCAGTCTCAACTCCAAATGATTTGAATGTTCTGTGTTCTGATGGATTTCAAGAGTTTCTGGGTGATACAGTGACAAACATTTTTGTGACGGCTGAATCTTGTGATACACTTTTCATCAAATGTATTATCCTTCAACTATTTTATTTATTTATTTATTTGTCTCAAAATCTCTTTTATCTGTCATGGGAGCATCACAACCATTGCCCTGCTCAAGAGTGAATAATTGAGTTAATGAGTTGTGGCTGGCAGGACAATGCAAACAGAAACCAAGTGTGATGAGCCTTGAAACTGGCCATACATCAACAAGTGACAGGAGTGCAACACCTTGAACTGCTGGGTAGGCATAGCATGAAATAACCATGGTCTGATCTGACAGGCAACCTGGGCCAATGACCAGCTATAAAACTTCCCACCAACAGAGATTTGTGGGGAAAGCACTGATGTGTGGGTATCTGATGCAATCTAGAAGCAGAGAACCCAAGATGCCAAGTGCCTGGCCAGAACTGCATGGATTGCAGCTGGAGAGTACTGTTTCTTCCAGACTTGCTGGAGTGGTAGTTGAGGTCAATATCATATATATGACATATATTCAGTTAGTAGAAGTAAAAGTATCTAAAACAAAAAGCTGAAATAATATGAATGTATCTGTAGCTTTGAAAAAGATATATAAAACATTTAAACACATACTTCCCAGCTATTCTCTTCTGAATAGCTATCCTAGGAAAAATGTTACTGGAAAAAAATTCTAATTAAAATTCCATAACATTTTTTTCTGACAAAAACAAGTGCTGGCAAAGAATACTCAGTCAGCAGCTCATGAGTATCTCTGCAACCGAGAGAAACCATCTAACTACAGAAAGCCTACTTTGGCCAGGATTAGGATGTGCTGGGTGTTATGTAAGATTGTGCCATAGATTTTGAAGTTTAATTTGCAAAATCACTGCACAGCTTCTACCAGGCCCTTGCCCCTCTAACAGCTTTTCATTCTACAGATGGAAGCAACAGCCTCTGCTTTTGGTTTATTTTTCATTTTGTTTTGTTTTTTACTGAGGATACCTTTCATTTTCAGGGAGGATACCTGCCTATTTCTTTAGAAGTTTGTGTGTAAGATGGTAATTTTGATAAAGATAATACCAATTTCCAATTCTCTGCTATCAAGATTCTTCTTGTTTCTTTCACTTTTTCTATCATCACACCTTTCTCCTATACTTGTTGTAAACCTTGCACCTCCTATGTGCATTTAGGTGTGCATTACCAAGTAATAGCTGTGTCTCCCCAGTTTTCAGCTATTTTGGTTCCATGACTACACAACCAATCATCTGATTTAACTCTATTTCTACAGCATTTAGTACAGGAAGAGAAAATCATCCTCAGCATTATTTTGTGAAAGCTATGCCTGATATTTCTGAACATATCTTCTAGGGTAGCAATAATCATAATATTTACAGACCCATAGAGATGGAGGAACTCCGAGACACTATCTAGGAATCAATCTTTTCTCAAGAGAGGCTCAACTATGCTTAATAGAGCTTGCTTCAGATTTGCTTTTATAGATCTCCAGCACTAAGGGTGGTAATGACAATCTAGACCGTAATGACAGCCTTTAGATGCTGCTGCTGCTCACATGCACACACAGAGAAAACAGATAACAACCTAAGTATTTTTCAGTAGCAAAGTTTAGGAACAGCGGATTCCATGCAGTTCATGTCCTTGGGGTAACATCCCATGGACAGGCAGCAGCTCATGGGGCTAGATGAGGTGTCTGCCCACCTTGGTACAGGGGGAAAGGGACCAGGATGTAGCAGGCTCGAGTTCTGCTGGGAAGCTCTGAGATAATTGGAAATTCATGACCAGGGAGCATCAAGCAGGATGGTACCCCTGACCCCTGCTGGGCTTGACACAAAGGAAATAAGGGAGGCAAGAAACTTCTCACCAAATGCTCTCCTTTTGGAGCAAGAAGAGGTAAAGCAGCAGAATGTTTCCTTCTCTTCACACCAAATCTGAAGACACCACCATGTGTGAACATCTCAGTTTCTTCTTTCATTATTTCCAGTTAAGAGCAAGAAAGCTAAACTTTCCTACAAAAGTGTTGACGTACCAGTCCAAATATTTTGTGTAAGCTTCTATGTTTTGTATGCTTAACATCATCTCTGACTGTCTTGAAAAAGACCTCAGCATAGATTACCATATTGATAAAATGCTATAGGTGCTTTTAGTTTTGTAAAACTTGCTTTATTAAAAGAGAATGGCTACATTTTCTGATTAGCTTCCCTAATGTTCCCTAATGTGTTATAGCTATATAAATCCAGAAACCTTTCCCAATAATTCTTTGCACTCATCTGGCATTTAATTATAGGAATTAATAGTGACAGCTTAAGGTTATGCTTTAAGAAGTAACCAAAACTCCATTCCTGCATCCCCTCGCAGGCTATCAGAAATGCATGAAGACATGTGAGCTTTCTTTCCCCATCTTATGCTATCTCTACTCTTTACCTCTCTGTATGATGATAATGATCTGCTGGCCCAGAAAAGAACTGAGGAGTCTGTCCCATTCAAAACTGAGTTTCTTCTTCTGGGCTGCTGTTACAGGTTGATAAACAGAGCATGAAGATCAGTGTAATAATTGTAATCTGAGGTGACAGCACAGATATTAACAGTAAAATATGGACAGAAAGGCAAGGTCACAAACTTTTACACAAGAATGCATGATGAGAAGCTTACTTGTGTCAGCTGCAATATTGTGTCACTGGGGAGGAGTGTTCAGAATGAGGCCTTGGTTGTAAATTCTAATGTCTAATAGCTGATGTATTATCTAATGCACTAATGTGCTATCAATTTGCCACCTCCTCAGTTGCATTTTCCATCTGAAWGACATTTCCAGTAACTTGCTAAGATATGTAAAGAGACCAGTAATTAGTAGACGCAGAGAAGTGATTTTAGTCTAATATGCAGTGTTTGTGAAGCTGATGTGAGGATATTACATACAGATCTAACATCAATATTTACAAAGAATCTGAAAAAAAAGAAAAAAGAAAATACTGGAAAATAATTGCTAATAGTTTGAATGCTGTGGAAACATCTTGTCAAGACCCACTCCCTTTAGCTTAATGAGAAAATGGAAAAGACTTAATTTTGGTATAAAAATATATGTATTAGTGTAACTAGTATCAATAGTGAACATAGAGGGTGTACTAAAGAGCTCTTAAATATAATGGAGAGAGGATTTTGCCCCAACACTAAGGGAAGAAATGGACTCATAGCAGCTGAGTCCCTTTCAAGAGGCATAGTACAATTAAGCACAACTTATGGGTCAGTTGTGGAATGGTAATTGGGTGAAGTTCTGTGACTGGTTTAACTAGTGGCTAATACCCCTACGAATCTGAAAGGCAAGAAGCTGATGGTGAAGAAACTAAGGAAAATGGACAACAGAGGAAAAAAACAGCAAGCCTTCAAAGAAGAGACAGGTGCAAGTAGAGCATCATCATAGTAGTGACTTTGTCGTGGTTAAATGAGGAACATCAATAATTAATTAATAGAGAGCTTTTTCTGTAACGGTATAAATAATGTTTTAWGTGATACCTTCTCCAAAGACTGCTCTCTAAATTCCTCCCTCTTGAAAAAGGGATCCTGAACAGGTCACCATCCCAGACTGCCAACAAGTCAGACCAACAAGGCAGCCTCAGCTGAAGAGTAAATATTGAAATGGATTTGAAAAAACTCACATTTTGTATCTCTGGTATGCTGTCAAAAAGCTGCTAAATATTGTAGTCTTTTATTATATCAGCTCACTTCAAAACTAGTCTTTAATGGTGCTGAAGTGCAGAGAAAATATGGTATATTGAAAGAATGCACTTTGAAACTATGAAAATATGGTGATATTTAAAGTATTATTGTAAAYTGCGATTCCAGTTCAAATAAGTTTCAAGAAAATAGGCTTGTAATGGGTTTTTAACTACATAGTTGCCTGGATTAGTTAAATGTGACTTGACTCACTACAACCAGCAGTTTTTACTCAAGTGCTTGGAACAAGCAAAGAACTGTGGGGAATGGCTGAGATGTGGTTAATACTTTAGATCTGTTTTCTAATATCTATAGTTAATAGTAACTATGCAACATTCATATTCTGGAAGAACTTCTTTCTGACTGATACTGAAAATAAAAATTAAGTTTTACTCAGAGACTAAAGGGAACTATTTTCCTAAAACTTTTAGATTTAGAGATGCCCTTTCCTAGGGAATTTACGGCCAGCTCCCCCTCTCTCATACTTGCCCTTTTCTAGCATTCTTAGAAGCCGGAGAGTCACACTTGCATGTTTTAAAAAGAGAATAAAACAATGCTGCTAGCAGAGACAGCTATGAAAATCATTCTATTTCACATTGTAGAGTCAAAACCTCCCACATTATACCCCCATACTCCTTACACTGAAAATTTACTTGATTTGGTACTAATTTAATAGTGCAGTTTTCCTCAGCACATGGAAAGTAGATTAATTTACACACATGATAGATGATTTCAAAGTTTTTAATAGACTTTAATGGAGTGCTAATGGACAGTTTTAAGTAGCTCTAAAGTATGCTCACCTACTGTATTTGGATGCTTGTAACTGCAGGTTAGGCCTGCATTGTGAAATAGAAAAGTTATCACATTTGAAATCTCTGCCTAACTTGTGTACAAGTGCTTTCTCTTTTCAATTTTCTATTTTAAAAAATACATTCCTAATGTCAAGCATTATTAGCACACCTCTAGATTCTCTGCATATTTTCACCTTGCAAAAGAAGCTGCATTGTCCTAGTTCTTTTCCGATGTAACTAAGGAAAGAAATTAATTCCTTCTGCAGTTATATATATATATATATATATACACATATATACATACACACACATATATATATAGTAATAATTGACTGACCTTTGAAATATGGCAAACAAACTTCTTGAAATAGCATAAAGGGGCAAAGTATATCACATAAAGCTCATACAGGCTTTGGGCTAGAGATACACAAAACAAGCTGATAGATGACAAGGAGAAATTTTTTCACAGATGAACTGTGGGCTCCTTTTCATGCAAAGCTAGGAAGGCTTTGTCTTCCGTATCTTCAGCAACTTTGAGCAATCAACACCAGGCCAAGGCAGAAAGAAATGGATACCTACAAATACCTTCAGAGCAACGAGAAAGGGCTGCATACCATCCAGTCAAACTGTCTTAGAAGAATCTCGGTGATGAAGAGGGAAATACTGTTTGCACTTGAAAGTGTTTAATAGATTGCTTCATTTTTCATTTGTTCTCAGAGAGCACCTATTACAGAGTTTTGTTTACTTTATCATTAATACTTTGAACTCAGCGTTTCTCCTCCAAGGGTCTCAGAAGTGGCTCATGAAAAGGTAAATTTGAGTCAAAAAGATTGGAGCACAATCTCAGGTACTGAGACGCTGATGGAGCTAGCCAGAATATTTTATCTGGTTTAGTGGCCCCCAAACTGTCTATTAGAGCCCGTATTATAGCAGTCTTGTGAAGTTTCTGTATTGTCTATCACTTCAACTGACTTTCAAGTTTTCCTACTGTATTCCAAACATCTTAGAACCAAAATTCAACTTCATGCAAATAATGCTTTCTTTCAAAATAAAATCAATGTCTTCCTTTTGTTATTGATTCTAACAGATCCCTATGTGACTCTGGATTTGCTAGTGCAAAATACTGAATATTGAATTAACTTTCTGCTTAACCCAACTAATTTCAAATTTATGAGGTGATACATTTTTGATTTGTATATACCTTTGTTTGATTCATTCTGTGCACTTGAGTAAAATGTATATTCTCTGGATACCTCAGGAGCACTTGTTAACTAAATATCGTTAGTATTGCTGGCTTTCTTAACACAGCTGCCTATGTGACAGTCACCACAGCACTCACTGACATCATTCTAAGCACCAATTTGCTGTGGTGAGAGTAAAATGGTTTTCAGTGGCACGGCTATAACAGTGACAAAACCTGCTACAACGTGCACTTATTCATTCACCTTGGATAATAAAAAGTATGAATTTAATATCTGTTTTCCCCTATTTAAGGAAAAATATTTATACCATATTTATACTGGTTTATACTGGCATCTTCCTAACTGAAACCTGAAGTAGTGCTCCAGTTTGCACCAGGACCTGTGCTGTGTATAGTGATGCACCTAATCGAACTCTTCCACCTCCAGAAGCTTTAGCAAGAATTGCTTGTGAAAGCTAAATACTTCAAACACTTCTACAGGTATCTGGAAAAGAGTCTTCTAGAATGTATTAGCCAAAATCCTCTTTAGTCTGCTTATAACCATTGCTCCTGGTTAGGTTCAAGTACAAAAACATGAAGTAAAATGCCATTTGGTTCATGCTTCAGTCAGCATGGCATGGAAAACACTTTTTACCTTCCATGTTTCAGTGAATTAATAGAAAATACTAATGAATGTTGTATTTCAGTAGAAGATAGATTATGAAGCTCCTTGAAGATTTATTTATGCTGCTCATCTTCAACAAATGAGAAAAGATGAGATTTTGCAACCCCCTAAGAATAGTTTAGCTTGCAGTTACTCTCCACTGGTGCTTTTTCGGTAACATCAACCTATCGTTTACTGGGTTTAAGAGTCTGCAGGAGCTCAGGGACCAAGGGGAGGGGTAGGAGCTCAACCAGTGCCACARGCTATCCTAGCTGGTGTCAGGACAGTAGGATAGAAATGTATCTGACAGGTTGACAACCATTTGTTGTATGAAAACATCTCGAAATATTGCAGGATGACATCTTGGGTTTTCAAAGTCCTCTTTTTATCAAAGAATCAGGATTTTTCTTCCTTSCTCTCCCCTTTTTTCCTTTCTCTTGATTTCAAACTACCTTTCAGCAAGATTTTTGTYGTAGATAAATAGGGGAGTTCATTTTCTACCTCTTCCTTTGGCCTGTGAGATGCCTATTGACAATCACTGTTTTTCAGCTTTAGGATAAAAACAGTCATGAAACTTTACTCATACATAAAGTGCTTTGACACTAATGGTGAAAAGTGCCATGCTAAAGCTCATCAAATATGCCTGCTTTCAGACAGTAGTTACTTTGTGGTATACCTAATGAAGGGATTCATTTAGTAATATTGTCTCCTTTGTGCTTTCCCATTTCTCCACCAGTATAAATGAAGATACCACATGAAAATGGCTTCTTTGTAGAAGAAGGTGTTGTACATTGGATAATTTGAAAAAAAATAGGCAGGAATTATGATTCAGGTATTGCCCTGGGAAATGAGCTTAAGTTGTGAAGCTTCCTGGAGTGAGATGAGGCAATGCAAATGCAGGAAAGTTAAGAGAAGCCAGAGAGATACTAACAGTCTCAGTCATCTGGAATGCCACTTCCTAAAAAACAAACAAACAAACAAACAAACTTGCAAATCCTCTGCAAATAATGTCCCTTTATTTTTCAGTGTTTATATTCTACCTTCAAACCCAGTGAAATGTAGATGTTTTCACCTCTAGTGTTCCTTTAGTCTGGCTCTTTTAGATGCTCTTGTCTCATTTTGGACTTCCTCTTCTTACCTGACATCGCTGTGCTTTCTACTGTCTGCTGCCTCCCCAAGCCCCCAGTCTGTGCAGGCTCATGCCTGCTGGGGGGCACCTGCCCAAATGGGGCAGGATTTCTGGAATCGGTGTTCCAAGGGCTGACCGTGGCCGTCTGTGTGCTCAAAATGCTTCAGAATTCATCACAGCCCCAACCCTCTTTTCTATGCCACGTCTTGATAAAGGTGGTCTAGCCTCATCTGATTTAAACGCCTAGTAGGCCAAGAATAGAAAACTCACCGTGGAGTAATATTTCTTAGGATTCACTATCAGTTCAATCTAGAAATGACTTAAAAAGCTTTTAAGGCTTCTTGCCAAGCTTCTRTCCTTTAAATATTAGCTTGTCAGTTGATTCACTAAGAATGTATGAGAGATATTTGGGTCATTTTCAGCATATATACACTGTCTAACTAACTGCTTCTGAAATAAACAGATCATTTTCTAAGAAAAGGTCTTCTGTAAAGAGCTGCCACTGAGTATCCTACTGTCTGCATCCATTCCAAATTCTTTTTCTTTTTAGGTTATAAACTTGTCTTCTGCTAGATTCTGCCTTTTCAAAATCAGTAGCAGTTTTTGCTGTGAAAAGGCTATAAAAGGAGAACGAATCAGAGTTAGCTTAGAACTTTCTAAGCTTTGAAAACAAGCCTACTCACAATCTTGCCAATCATTTTCTGAAGATGCTCTTGCCCTGTTCACTTATTACTGCACGTAAAAAGCTTCGCTCTTTTCGAGTTTATAGCATCCTCCAACTTGATCCAGCAGTCTAAGTTACCGTAATGCTGGATTTGTGACATTACGTTCATTTCTATGGTAACAAAATGCTATGTCACAAATACAGGATTATGGCTGTCAGCAAAAACATTCTTATCCAAGCACAAATATGCCAGATAATAAATAGCAAAGGAAATATAGAAAATGATGGGCCAACTAAGTTATTCCGCATATAAATATAAAATATATGTCTTCAGTGACTACCCAAGAGAGCAGCAAAGACTGGTTGCCTAGCAGTGGTTGTTTTAATTAGAGGTCAAGTAAAACAGCATTGGAAAACTTAGGGATGTTTTCAAGTGGTCACTTAAAGCAGGAAGCTTCCTACTGCAAGTGGGATGCTTGGTACAAAGCTTACAATATTCTATGAAGAGGTCTTGGTAAGAAAGACTCTTTAATAGAAAGACTTTCAGAATTGAAAATCCACTCTTGCAAACAATTTATCTCATAATAGAATGTTCAAAATTCTATCCTAAAAGAAATTGTTGCATAGTGGATTGGTATGATTATAAATAGGTAAGTCTTTGAAATGAATCCCTCTAAAATGGGGTTGATCAGCACAGAAGATATTGTTTAACTTCATGAGTGAATTCCTGCTCCTTTTTTARCTTCTCTTCCTCTTGGAGTGATGAATAACTTATCTGGAAGGAAGTAATAATTTCCATTCACTTAGTGTGAGTACAGTCAGAAAGGCCCTGCTATATCTAATACCCCTTTAGGTCTCCTTCTCACAGCAGCTGGCAAGAGCTGTGGCTGGTATGTTTTTATACTCCTGACTGTTGGCAGTTACTGAAGATGACTCTTCAAGGCTTAGTGTCAGAGCAAGTTTAAAATTGGCCTTATTCACTTAGCAGGTCAAAAGCACTTATCTCTGGAGGGTTCACGGGCTGTATAAATCGAGGTTTTAGATTTTCAGGTACAGCTTGGGTAGTTCTACACGAGAGAGCTAAATACTTGGTTGTATTTGGTATCAGCTTCAAAGAATGTGAGGCTTGGACCCTGTGTCCMGTGTCAGAGTCAAGTACTCCTGGGTGAACGTGAAAGTACAGGAGACATTTATATGTTCTTTACGTAGTTGCCTCTCCCTTAGTCTAGACCCTACAATTCCCCAGCAGTGCTTCTGGGGGTCTGCAAGTTCAGTACTGGGATTTGATTAAACAAAGCATTCAGCAGCCTTTTGTCAGGACACAAACCAKGGCCAGATCTCTGAGTTATGCTTGGTCCTGCTGTAGTGTCAAGATAACTGAAATACCTGAATCAGAATTGACCTTGAATTTGAATCAGGAATTGCAGTTTGATTCTTTTTTGTCATTCTTTATATTTTCTAAGACAAATATCTAGCAATTTTATGAGTGCTCATGGTATTTGCCCCCCAACAGAAGACTGGGAGATGTTAAATAATTCTGTTGACTGAAAAGACAGAGAAACAGATTAGGATTTAATAGTGCAAGTGTGTAATCATGTAATAATTATATAAATGGGGAACTCACTAGCTGGAGACAGTTGAGGAAGAAAGAGACCTTGCTATCTTAGTCAACTGGAGTTTGCCTATGAGAAACCACTATGTAGCAGCTACAAAAAAATCTTATAATTCTATCACAAGATATTTTTCATAAAGTCAGGGAAACACTGGTGATATTATATTTCATATAGCTGCCATCACTTATGTTGAAGAAAGGTGAGCTGGAATGGGAACAGGTGCACTGAAGGGCTTTATAAGGATTCATAAAACAGAGTATCCAAGGAAAACGAAATGCTTTTTAAATTAAGGGATAGTAAGAGTGCATATTCAAATGGTCACACATTAGTTATGGCTAAATTCATACTAACTGAATGCTAACACACTAATTGAAAAGTATTATAACAGTATTGTAATCACTGAAGGAGGTGAGATCCTGTAAATACCTTTGCAATAGGATAGAGGGGCAAGAAACCAAAATAGTATTAATACAGAGTTTGAGAAACTTATGGTCAGGGTTGTATGCTTAGATAGGAGAATTCCTAGGAGATCAGAAATGAAGTTTTGGATATGTCAGTTCATCGAATTCCAAAAGGAGTTTGAAAGGAGGCTGGATTACTGTTTGTTTGCAGTCTGTCTTTGCTATATTAATCTGTACTTTGAGTTCCTGGAGGGTTGCTATGGAAGTTTATTTCCCTGCCAAGGAAAGAAGACTCTCTCCTCCTCCCTTCTGCTCTTTCTCCCTCTCTCATCCCCCCCAAAGAGCTCTTAAAAGATCAAYTGCTGGGCATTGTCATCTTTCTCTGTATCTGAATCTGAATCACTATCTTGAAAATAAAACAGATATCACTAAACAGTGATGATGGCCTAGAGATGGTAAATTTTATTTTTATCTAACTGGTGTGATCAATTGATACACTCACAATTTAATTAACTACCATATTTGAAAAATGCAAGTAATCTCTCCTTGAAATCAAATTGGAAGAAAAATTATTATTTTTCCCCTCTCTCTTACACAGCGTAGAGCATGATTTGCTTGTGATGATCACCTGGGAGCTTCGTAAGCCAGTCCCTGGTAAATCAAGGTACTGTAAGATTAGAGAGACCTTCCATCTTTTCTTCTCTCTTCCTGTGTTGCTTTACAGCTATGGATGTTTTTTCATTTGTCTTTAACTTTTTATCAGTGTGAGAAGTGCTTTGGATTCTGTGGTGGCATATAGAACAGAAATCCTGCAGATAGGCCTCTAAGCTGGGTGTTTTTTTTAAGAGCATCATTTCATTCCAGGAACCGGTCTTGACAACCCGTCCGGTCCTCTTCCAATCTTATGTTTCTAAAGCAAGCTTATTATTGTCTTATGGACATGCTGCAACCCTAGGCTTTAGGGTTATATCTAAAAGTATCATTAAATCTTCAGTCATTCAACTTAAATTGCCAGTATGGRTTTCAATTAAATTTGATTACTACAATAGCTTAGGAATCGGACTTTGGTTTAGCTATAAGAAGCACTACATCTTATTACCAGGCTTGTGAGATATCAGTCTTTAATAYGATAGAATTGAAATACTTCATTCCTGCTGCTTTTTTAAAGGTTATCTGTGATTCATTTAAACAGCATTTATTCCACTTGTAAATTAAACAGTTGCAGAAATGAGAAGTGAAAGAGACATGGTCTCCCTTACCCTCCTTCTCCTCTCCTCTCCTTTTCCTGTGTCTCTCACAACTCATAACTAAGTAGAACTGTAATTTAACCACTAGTTATAGGTGAGTATCTATTATTTTAATGGGCAAATAGGGGGTGGCCCCCCCCATCAGCACAGATGCCTGTTATCCTCTTAGTTTTAATCACGGTTCCTAAGGATCTGGATTTCACTCAAGCAATCAAAGCTTCAGAGCAAAAAGTGCAAAGTGATGTCCCATCTCTGYTGCAGTGTGGAAATCTTCCAGTCTCTTTCTACTGTGATTGAAAACACTAGGGACAATGTAGAAGGACCCTTTGAAGCTAAATTATTGATTCGTTACTCTTCAATAGTCCCAGAAATGTAAATTAACTTACAYGCTTTGGCTCACACCAAAACTTCAGACAATATAAGCATAAGTTTATGTTAATACTGAATCTCTTGGTGCAGTTTTTAAATCTAATTCACAAATGGGTGAGGAAGGGTGTATGAATACGGAGAAGTAGTGTTTAGGATCTTGTTTTGAATCACTGTCTGAGACTTGACCTCTGTCTAATTATTCTGACAGTAGACATTAAATCCTGAGTATGAGCCATAGARGTGAGAAAACGAGTTAGATTATATTAATTGTTCATTATATGGTGTCGTTTCAGCTCTCCTGTCAAATTTCAAAGTTAAGCCTTTCTTCTAATACCTTATGCTTTATTTAAAAAACTCTAAAGCCTAGATGTGAATGGTAAAATGAGAAACCTTCTAAGTATGTTTCTTGGCTACGTAGAAGCTAAGACTATTGTTAAGACTTCCAGATGCTTCCTAAAGACTAAAATAATCGGGGACAAATAAAAAGGACATCTCCCACAGTAAAGCCCAATGATTTTTAAGTGCCTTCTGTTTTTGAGTGTCAGCTTCTGACTTTAAACTGCATAATGTTAACAGTGCTGCTTGATGTATGGCTCTCTAAGTAGGTAGGAGAGACAAAAACATATCCTAAAGAAAACAAAATTCTGCTTCCCTGAACTCTCAAGTAAGAGAAAAACTTTGCCTGCCAAAGGTGTTCCTGTCACCTTGCTGCTGTTTAGCCTTCTGGGTGAAGAAGCCTACAAAAACACAGGCCCATGGGGTTTTCTAGCCACAGCTGATCAGCCTTACAGTCAGTGCCTGCAGTGTGGGTGGGATTTGGTCCTGCAGGGGTGGGATGGGGCCCCACGGAAGTTTCTTGGAGAGGAAACTTCACGCTGCAGAGGATATGTTTTCAGCAGATGTTGAACATCATTAGTCCTTATGTGGATTCCCCACACTGAATTTCCCTCTGAAGGCAGAGAGGAACACTGAGCGTCTTCCAGATACCAGAAATACTTGGCAGGTCCCAGGGTTTTATCAATCAGGTTTGTTCCCTGAACAAAGAGACAGAAGCAGTGAATGGAGAATCTCAGCCACAGGTTTCTGCGTGCCGCTGGGAAGGGGAAAGGGAGAGAAACAGCAACAACTGTTGCTGAGGTGCTGAGTCCTGTTTTGTGACAAAAGCTTAACCCTCTAAAACATCCATTTCCTTGAGAGGTGTTTGGTTCGCCCCCCCTGAGATGAACGTCTCCCTCAAGGCATCTGCAAGCGCCATGGTTACCRTAGCGGGACTCAGACTTTTATACCTCTAGCCCACAATAGTGATTTTCTGAACAACTGCTGTCAGGTGCTTTTTGTTTAAGTACTTTATGTCAACATTCTAACTAAAATTATTAGCCTTAGAAGCAATGGCATTTGACAAAACCACAGCTCACTCATCTGTGATCCAAAATGAATGAATCTGTATGCAAGCAAACAAGGAAATAAGGAAGCGTTCTTTACTTATATTTCTGTTCAAACAGAAATGCTTTTTAGCTTACAACTAAAAACATTCTTGTGAATATCAAAGATCATCAAGATTCTGAAATGACATACAAAAAATGTGAAGAATTTTGATTGATATGTGAAGAATATGATTGCTATGAGAAACCATGCTAGAAAGAATTAATCAGTTCAACAGACTCTGCTTTGTGTTAACCCAGCTAAGTAATACAATATGCAAACTAAGTATGATGAAAAGCATTTAGTTGCCTCATAAATGCCCAGTACTCTTTAATATTCATGAACCACACTGCTTCTCTGTAACTTAAAAGGTGGAATAAAGAACAGTTTAAAACTAATTGCCCAGATTTCTTACTACGGTAAAGCATCTCTTAAAATACATTTTAAAATGTTTTGTTTTTCCAAAAAGCTCAATCATGTTAGTGGCTCAGACATATCTAAAATGCATTTATTATAACTTGGCCAGAACTGTAAATTCAGGTCCAAATCCAAACATCTTTAAAATTCAGATATGGTCAGATCCAAGGTTTTGGTTCAGCTCATTAAAAGACATCTGCAAAAACTGGATTCCGATGCAGTAACTTACTCAGAGTTTGCAGTGTCCAGATGTTCAGTGGGGGGATGCTGCTTGTTTGGTCCATTCTATCTGTTTGTTTTTTGTCTTTCATGACTTTATATTCTTATGTTTTTATTTTCGTCTTATGTCTGACATATTTCTTCTGATACAGCGAGGTTTATTCCGCTATTGAGTTGTATTTTGGTCATCATTTCAGGTGTATAAAGCATTGTATCCTAATACAATAGATCTTCTAACTCTAGCAGTTTAAACCTATTCTAGGGAAGTAAAGTTTTTCAGATAGTTTTATTTTATCATTTTCTAATTATTTTAGGATTAAATTCAAAACTCTAACATACTTCTATTGCTGTTTGTGTGTGTGTGCGTGTGTGTGTGTGTGTGTGCGTGCRTGTAATAGAAACAGGATGAGCATAATGTTGTATGAAGACTATGCTGCACTAATTCATTGTGGGACTCTACCACTGGCTTCTATCTTGGATTGGAGTGATCCAGTGTATCACATCTGGGATTGGAAACCCTCAAATGATTGTCACTGGCTTACAAAAATCAGTCAAGCAAACCATTGTCAATTTAACATATGAAGCAAAAACGTTTTTCAAATACGAAACTTCAGTTTAAATATTTATCTCAGCAATGCAATTGTCTCAGATTTCTACTGCCACAAAGGTGCCATTTGGATAAAAAATTCAAGATTTTTTTATCAAAACTGTTATCAAAACTGGAACCATAATGACAGTGAAGACCACCCAGCTTGTCATATATTGGCAAATTTAGCATTTTCATGTACTGTTATCAAGTTATTGTCTCTCTTTTCTTCCTTCTGGAATTGTAGAACTCCATCAGATCAGCTCCACTCCCCATTTGTGAATGATTTATTGCTTGTTCTACACATAATAATCATTCCAATGAGTTGAAAAGTGTCATTTTACTTGAATGATGGTACCTTCCTTGAACTGTTCATGGAAATGAGCCTAGAGGGGTAAATCTTTGTGGTTTAAACTAACGAGATCAGCAGAATACCTTAACCGTAGCAGACTACACTTCCAGGAGCTCTGTTTTGTCTTCTGTTGAAACCAAGCTCAGATGCCAAAGACACAGGTGGATTTCTGTGTTGGCTTGCCTAATTTAAGCAATAAATTTAAGCAATAAATACCCTGTGACAATAAGCAGTTTTTACTAAAACCAGTGTCCAGTCTGCCAYCTCTGTATCGTAGGCTGTGCAGTAGGCAGGCCTGGGAGAGGCTGTTTGAGGAAAACTTGTTCTGTGGCCTCTAGACAAAAATGAGTTCCCTGCTTCATAACCATGCTCACATCCTGCAGAAACCTGCTGCAAGCGGCGACCATCAGGAACCACAGCAGGCAGCACCCCTAGGCAGAGAACTGGCACACGTGACACCGGTGAGCTTTCTTGCTGCGGAGAGCCGCTGCCTGTGCCGGGGGGCACCGGGACGGGAGGCTGGGAGCTCAGCGCCTTCCCAGTCCGAGGGATGCTGGCACAGCTGGGCCCACGGTGCATGGGAAGAGCGCGCGGACGAATGCCTGGTGCCAGCACTGCTCCTGGGCTCCTGCGTTTTAGCTGCCRAAGGCCGGTGAGGCTCCATGGCCAAAACTACAGTGCTCTGGCTATGCACTTCAGAGTGCCTGGTTTTACCCTAGGTATCGATCTGTGCCCAGTGCAACCTTCTTCATAGTGTGCTAGGACGAAGGGGCTGCAGTGCCCCGCAAGGGATATAAATATTTGCTTACACGGATCTATTAAAAGAGGGCATGAGACATATATTTTTGTCTAAAAAGGGCTACTTAGGTTGCTGTATGAGCTGAGCAGGACTGCTGCAACGCAAGATGGTCTGAAAGTCTGTCTACTGACTAAAGTGCTGCAGAGCTTCGTAATATCAGTAATTTAAAAAGGAAGGCTYAAGGCATTGTGTGCCATCTTTACTGGCACTAGAATGCAATTCTGTTTCACAACAGCTTTTTTGAAGTCTGAGGGCATAACTGAATGGGAAATTACTATTCAAAACACRTAAGCAAAGCAAAATAAGACTCGAAACCAGGGCCACTTTACAGTCTTGGGGAATCCCAAGTAAGTGGGTCAAGCAGCTGCTGCTCTTTCTTACAGTCCTACTTGTCTAATCTGTCTCAACAYGCAAGGCCTAGTCTGCAGCATTTAGTAATAATATCAGGGAGAGTAAAGAGCCTCTTCCAGCTCCAGAGGAGAAGTAGGAGGGTCCTCATTTGCCTTCTTTAGGGTTGCCTTTTAAAGAGTGCCTCTAGTGCATCTGGCACTCTCCATTCACCTACATGCAGGGACTAAAGCACATTGTACTTCTTCCCATCTTGTTTCCCAGCAATCTACTCAGTAGTAACTTTTGTACTCCCTTTAGCACATGAGGAAGATCAAAGGTGACATTTTGCTTATTTTTTAAATTAATTTTTAACTCTTGTAATAATAAATGTTGAACATTTTGCAAAACAATCATATGTGTGTATGGTAGTGTTATGAAAAATGGACCCTTCCTTTTCCTGAAACATGATAGTGAAGCACAGAGAAAGGATGGAGAACTGCTTTGGTTGATCCCATGGAACAGGGCTGGGAGTRCTGGGGTAAGATGATAATAAAGGGAAATCAGCATGGGCTGAGCAATCAGGAAAAGTCCTTAATGAGTTAGTATCCTGAGAGGCACAGGGAAAACCCTGCTATATGGAATGTTTTACATGTCATGTTTAACCTGAGACTGCAAAATGCATTGAATGAGGGGATAATACTGTTCTGGCAGAGGGAGGTATTATAACGTGACTGATATTTCAGGGCCAAATTCTCTGCTAGCATAAATAAGCAAAACTCTGCTGAAGTTAAAGGAGACCCAACTTTTCATGCCAACAAAGGATATATTCTTCCCTGCTACTCTGCATACAGCAGTTTTGAATGGGAATCATTAATCCCCATGAAGCAGAGGCTTGTGTGACTACTTGGCTTTCCAGGAAGGCTTTTCTTTTCCTTTTCTTTCTTTCTTTTTTTTTTTTTTAAAACTTTTTGAGTATGATGAAAGCCTGAATAAGAAAAAAGCAAGCTGTGACATGCTTTCTTTAACCCGCAATGTATGGTGTCTGTTGACCCTAACAGCAGCCTTTGTCCTTGCTGTGCCTTCTGAGGCTGTGTGATTTTTCTGAATCAGATACTGCCAAGCAGAATTACATTCACCTAAATCTTTAATTTTCTAATGAAATGTTTGACACAGCTAAAGACATGAAGACAAGGAACCAGCATTCCTTTTGCACACAAGTTACCAAGCTCTCTTTGTTTATTTTGTGGTCCTTCTTCCTTACTAAAGCTAAATATCTCTTCCCTCTCTTTTTCTTCCCTCTGCTTCCACCAGCTTTATTCCAAAAAGTAATATGCCCCAATCTGGGTTTAAGATGATGTATCCTGGAATATCATCTAACCTAACACTTTCAGACCTCCAAGTTTCACATGCCTAGCAGCAATTCACAATTTATTTGTTCTTCTTGCTAGCTTCTTTGCAAGGCTTTAGGGAATTATCAGGACTTACTACCAATTGCAGTGGAGGACTTTATAGCCAAGAATGAAAGTTGCTGTCATCAGGTAAGTAAAATCTGGTGTGATTTAGTCAGAAGCAAAAAGCTGCGCCAGCACAAACCTGCTGGACTGCGACCTGAGTCTACCCACAATGCCCACAGGGATTTGGTTGAGTAGGCCCTGGTGGAGCGTTGTTAAAACCCTAGAGGGAAAGAGCCAAGTGTGATTCAGTGCATTATGCAGGCAGAGGCAGCACACTATTTTGTAAGCTAATTAGAGTATCTTTAATTCTAGGTTTGGGATCTGAATGGGCTTGAACCCTCGGGCTGTTCCCTTTCAGTCTGGGTTGGATCATCACCCTTCAGAAATTAAAAAAAAACTTGCCACAGATTGCCACACCAATGGGAATAGGCATAAGCGCCGTACAGATATCGCATCCCAGTARATTTCATCTTATCTTGAATTATTTTGAATAAATGCATGTCTATGCCACTTCAAGTAACTGCTTGTTTTAGGAAGAAGTGTTTCACTGGCACTTCTGTTCAAGACGAATGAAGATAAAAACCTTCACTTTTCAGGACTGCATGGAAGAAAGACAAATTATAAGCGTATAGTGCTTTCCATTCACCTTATAATATGTGTTCCAAAATGGCAGCAGAGTAGAAGCACATTTTGTTACAAAGCACGTTGCATACATTCAAGCTGCCCAAGACCTCCCAGCCTCCTAAACCCGAGCTTCCTCTCTGATTCCAGCATGGTGTTTTACAGGCTGCACGTTTTATTTCGGYGTGAGTGAGGAGGGCTACGCTGCTGCCAGCCTCCTGCACAACTGCAGTAGGCATGGATGTGATATGCATGGATGCAGTAGGCATGGATGGATGGAGACAGACCTACGGGAGCTCTATCTTTCTACTCAGGGGTGTTTCTGTCTCCTCGTTTTGCTTAACTCAGGTTTTAAAATAACCTTGCTCATGCTCAAACCTCTGACCTTCAGCACAAGAGAAACACCAAGCTGCAAAGCACAGCGTGCCGCAAATGCAGAGTGGTGTCAACTGCTCCACTATCCAGGTCATTGCAAAGAAACCCATTTTTTCCCTGTTTCTTCCCTTGCCTGAGTGACCGCTCTTGACAAGGGAAGGGCTGGCCAGCAAACTGCAGCACAAGTGAAGATGCCTGTCTGTACAAAATTTTATTATTTGTGGGAGGTTTCACTCTTGTGAGCAAGAATTATATACATATTATATATATATTTTACAGGCTTTTCCTGTAACTGTTAGGGTGCTATGGTGTCCCTTACACTAAGTGATGTAGTATCTTAGCTCCTGGAGTGAGGTGTTGGTTTTGTGGAACTTGACAGAAAGAACAAGTCCTCACTTTTTCCTTTTCCTTTTGCCTTTCTTTCTTCTCTTTGTACTTTTTTTCTTTCTTTCTTTTTCTTTCTTTCTCTTTCTTTTTTTCTTTTTCTTTCTTTCTTTAAGTAGAAAAAAGAAAAGGGACTGACTTGAACAAGCAAGCTACATTTCTCCAAAATGTTCTATAGTCTTGGAAAAAATTGGGTGTATAAGTTGAAACTGCCTCCAGGCAGCTTCAAGTTGTAGGATTGGCACTTACACAACTGATCGTACTAGGCCTTACTGAATTTGGCAGCCGTATAGGGGTTATATTTTTCACATGGATGAACTGTTCTTGAACAATTTCTCCAATGTATTAAGCACAAACAGGCTTTTCTTCAACATCAAGCATGCAGGTCTCCCCTCTCTCTTTCTCGCCCTTCCCTCCCCCTCTTGTCCGCCTAACAACAAATGCAGTTATTGTGGCCACTATGGTGGTGGTGCCATGGATTCTGTCCAAAACACAGAAAAATATTGCTGATAGTAAGGTACTATTAAGAATAGGGAAATGGAGAGACGTAAAATCACTTCAGGCTGGGTTGCAACCCATATGATTGTGCCAGAATGGGAATGTACAAGGATATTCCCTCTATGCCTACACATGCTGTAGGAGATCAGCAATAGTTGCYGTCCCCAAGGATTAGCAATGCTCCAGTATAAACAGTTAAAATCCCTTACAGGGTGGAGGAAATATTGCTGGGCCCCTGTGTGCTTTACAGTGCACCAACCTGCASAGTGCACGGGAACGGCTGCTCTGAGCTAGGAACACGGAGACCTTCAGCACAGCCCACCCGGTGCAGCCGTACGGGTCAAACCATAAAAGTGGGGCTCAGAACCTCTTTTGCTCCTTACATCCCAGGGTCCAAAAGGCACAGGAATGGGGCAAAATCCCCATAATGTGTTGTAAATGGCTATGTATATCCAACCCTCCTGTTGATCATCTTTCACTTTGTTTTCTAAGTTCTTCTGTAGTTCCCACTGTATGAACAGCTCAGAAAAAAGCAAGAACTCTGAAATTCTGAGAAAACAGAAACCATAATTACCGTTACATTTTGAGAGAGGAAACTTCTGCTGAAAAGAGTGCTATATAGCTACAGTAGGAGGAAAGGAACATTMATTTTCCAAAACAATGGTGTCCAAATAAAACTCCAAAATGTATATTCACCATTTTTTCATTTGAGATACCATCAGAAGTACAGATTGGGAGGGGAATGATATATTAACTAGACACTGTTCTTAATTAGTCTGAGCTAACAATAATAAGAGCTAACAAAACTAGCATTTCATACAAGATTAACACAAGCAGTGAAAACCTGACAGCCTCAGCTGAAATTTCGTCTCAGACTTTCTGTTCTGTTATTTTACTACCTGAGTGAACACAAAAGAAATTTTGGATCTGATTATATTTGAGCTGATTTTCCTCATTTATTAAACTCTGGTATTTTCTGCTAGATTTCTTGTGCCTGATTTGTTAAACCTAGTAGTTCAATCTAACATCTATTTGCGTGTGATGACTTTTGCTTCTATCATTCACACTGACTCTGAAGGCACCTGTTGCCCATGTTTTTTTGATTTTGACATATTAATGYGCCAATCTCCTTTTTTAACATGTGGAGAATCTATGCTACTAAATATTATCAGAAATTAAATATTGAATATCGTTAATAACCATGAGTCTTATGGGATGAAGAACAGCCTTAGATTCTTGTCTTTACTTCTCTTTTTCCAAGGGCGACAAATRTTATGTGCAGGCATTTTGCACGACTCTCTGGTTTCTAGACTTCCCAAGCAAGCTGGCTATGGGGACTGTGACTATTTATTACACATGAACTAAGGACAGTCTGTGATGGAGGAGGTAAATATTGCAGGAGGTCCTACACTGTGCCCTCTGCTAGTCTAAAACTAGTCTCCAAACYGCTCTAAATGTGGTATAGGACCTGGCACATTCAAACCCCAGCCTGGCTTGACTTCAGACCCCAAGCTCAGCCTGTGTGCCACCACAAAGATAGCTCTGTAGTAAACTCTATCTTCTAARCAATCAATATTGTGCTTTATGTACCAAAGTAATGGGAGTGATTCACAAAGCAACAGCAGTGAAACAGTGGTGAATTAATGACCTGGTTTTCAGAGACACTGTGTGAGCCAAGCTACTCACAAGAAGCGCAGCAGGTGTTTCTGTACATCTGAAAATCAGACTATAAATTGAGAAGAAAGGAAACACAGCAGATTTAAGGAACATCTGAACGCAAAATGAATGCAGAAAGACACTTCCTAAAAAAGCCCATGCAGTTGCGCTTAAATAAAACTGTTCCTTGTTGAATAGTGGATATTCCCCATAGGACATTCTAGCAGGATGATGTAAAGTAGTTCGGGTGTGGGAGGCCATACCATGAAGCACAGGAAATAGTTGAAATCTTTTGATATGTTTATAATGCTAAATAAATGGGAAATGGCTACAGCTGAGGTTGCCAACCACTTCACAGTCATTTTTACTGGCAGATGGTCACTTTTCATTGTCAACATTTCTTTGAAATTGCATATACATGCAAGGTATGTAGGTACATTCTGCAGTTAGTGCTCAGGATATGCTCTTAAAACAAGCTGCTTTCAGTTTAAAATTTTTCCTGTCATTTCTCTGCTTCTTTGCAGGGCTCCTGAATGTTCCAAACACTTCAAATGTTTAAATGGGGGGTCGTTTTTTTCGTCAGAGGTGTTTAGATGCTCTTTACTGTACAACACGTGCTTTTAAAGCAGACTGCAGCACCAGCCAGGATAATCTTAGAGGGCACCTCTGCCTCCTCTCTCTGCTGTGTAAAACTTCTTTCCAAGCCACTGATGACATGGCAGGAGATTTTTTTCTTTTCTCTTCTTTGCTTTCTTTCTTTTTTGTTTTTGTTTTTGTTTTGTTTTGTTTTTGTAAAAAGCTAGCATTTTTCAGTGCATTCCTCTATAGGATGCCTCAGTGGAAATGTTTGTGCTTACCTCTTCTGTATACCTGAAAATATCTTGCCAAAGAGGCTCTTTGAAACCTTTGGCAAGCAAAGTAAGTTAGAGTAGTCTAGGAAGGCTCAGGATCAGGGGCCAGTGCAACACAAATTTAAAAGCACTGAGGCCCTGATCCAAGAAAATGTCTTCAGTTAGTAGGATGTACTCTCAGCTTCTACTGAATCAGTGAGCCCCTGTCCAAAGCTTAAAGTTGTGAGTTTAGAATTCACACTTCTTATTCAAGTATTCAAACATACTGTTTCTGAACATCAGGTTAAATCACCTTATTTTTGACCCATTGTAAAGCAGGAATTAAAAAAAAATCACGATATGAAATTCTGACCAAAAAGGAGAGTTTTCTGCATAGTTTTGTTCTTTCAGTTTCCACCACCACCATTAGGCGTGTACGTACAGGGCTTGGCCATGTAGGTGTTTGGCAGTGCTTATTCCTATGCTATGTGGCTGGTGCACATCACAGGCTTGCACCCCAGGTCGATAGAAGAGTGAAACGGTCCATCTCCACCTCCTACACTAGCTTTTCCCTCAGAGGCAATCAGTGTCTTAGCAGCATCTGGGAAGTGGCCAGGGTATGCAGGCAGATCTAGGAGCCTCATCCCTACTTTAAACATATTTATTAAGTGTTTTTCAATCCCTAGACAGAAGTAAAAACTAAATTTATTCTAACAGAATTAATATATAGTGCACATTAAGACAATACTTCCTTACATACATAAGCAAATGTAAATACTAGGAACCTATTTGGTACATTAGAGAGGTTATATGCAACATTGAATTTAAGATTAAATCTGAGATTGAACATATAGAAAGAATTCTTAGGGCTTATAATATATAAATTTTCTAGAGCAAACAAATATTTTCATATCCCAAGCTATCAACATCTGCAAAGATCTCTGCTACTTCAGTTTAGAATCGTTTCTTCCCTTCTAAGTTTAACTTGCAAGTGAGCAATTAATCATCACTTCAGATGAATATCATTGCTATGGTTGGGAGACAAAAGTATCAATGCTTCATGAACAAGAGAAAGTAGTAGTTTTTTTTCCGTGAGATTTGGTGACTTAAATCTGAAGCACTTTAGACCTTGCCTAATCTTACACTAGGTAGACATAAACAACAGTAACACAAGTTTGCCACAGTTATATTTTATGTGCTCTAGTTTTGCTCTATACTTTTTTTCTCTTTTCTTCTTTAAAGAACAGCCTACTTCTTTCCCAAACCAGATGTCAACAAAAGTGAACTAGTGATCCAGAGGTTATCAGGCTCTGACTGCCATTTTCAGACCAAAAGTCTATAAATACTTCTGGATCCCTCTTAAATTGAAAGCTTGTTTAATTCAGAACAAATTCTTGGAATTAGTAAGAGTTTTGCAAGCTCAATCAGATCCTGAGGGCTGGTCCATTCTACCTGAAACTCTTACCTATAATATAATATTTGCTCATAAAATAGACTGAAGGGAAAGGGTACTACTCTGGGACTTTAAAGTCCAGGAGAAGGAGGTGGTTCTTAAAAAGATTCTCCTGAGAAACTCATAATCTTTTTTTTTTTTTTTTTTTTTTTTTTTT
>NW_028185361.1:1218165-1232362 GCF_003343005.1 Rhea americana | reverse complement strand
CTCATCTACATTTTTTTTTTTTTAACTCTACATTGAGTCTGTTTCAAGGCATTAAAGGAAATGCTACCTACAGTCTACAGAAGTTAAATTCTATGGTCCAAAAGGTAGACATAAAAATATTTACAGTTGACTAAAAAGCAAAAATCAAAACATATTTAATTTTATTCAAGCGATTTAGTATAAATGAATTTACAATCTTATCTAAGCTCAGACAAATCCCGTATATATAATATGTAAATAATATATAACATAAAATCCCATACAGAACCTTTTATAACAAGAAGAGCATTCCTGTCATGAAGTTCATAAAATGGCTGTAAGTTTGTGTAGCACCTTTCAGTTTGACTGCAGAAGAGAGTCAACTGTTTAAGTGTTAAGGTCTAACCTAGTCCAGTCCAGCCTAACTCCTATATCTAAAGCTAATCTAACTCCTAACTCCGATGTCTGGGGGTTACTYATCCCCAGTGCAAGAAGCAGGTAAAATTCATACCTGAATGACCATCATGTAGCACAGGTCTCCCTTTAACTATGTGCTGGCTTTCTCTTTTACATGTATACTGAAATCTCAGGTGTGCCTCAGATGAAGGTAGTTTCACTTCCAGTTGAGTACGTATCTCAGAGAATTCTTTCTCTGGGAAAATGTACTTAAACTTAGGAAAAATGTGTAAGTATACTTCAAAAGTATTTGGGGGTCTTTTTTTTTTAGGTATTGGATCTGACTTGGTGAAAACAACAACAATAAAAAATTGGAAAAAAAGATTTAACTAGTTTATGGTATTCTAAAACCATTGTTAGAAACTTCTAAAAGTAGAATCCAGGCAGATACAAACTATAGCTGTTTTACTGAAATGAAGGCTTTACAACAGACAGGATCTGGCACTGCAGGCAGCAGCAATCCATGTTATACTGACTGGTGTTTATCTGCTCTAACCCTGTATTTGTGACAGTTTATGACTCTTAAGAAAGCCACCACATCTCCATATACTTTTTTTTTCCCAGTTTGTGAAACGGGGGTCATTATACTGACTTGGTTTGCAAAGCACATTGAAAACGAGTTATGGAAGACCACTGCCTAAAACATTATTTTGGTTTTGGTCTACATGCACGTATTTTTGTATAGTTTAATACATTTTATACATTTTACAATATCTGATTACTGCCAAATCACTATTTACAAACGCTTGTCTTATTACTTGCTCTTTTTCTAGTTATTATTAACGCAGGATTATAATATTAGATCAAGTTATTTTCCCTATTACACAGTATAGAGMATGACTTAAATCAAGAACACAGTTCGTAACAGATGTCACCTCAGCAACACTGGAGGATAACACGTACACAGAGGCATAGGTAGACTCAGTCCTTGCAGCCGTACAGCTGCGTGCCAACACGGTCCAAAACCGATCTGCAGAGGCCAGAACCCTGAGACCGGCTTGTCTTGCCTTCTGTTCCTGCCATGTCCCTGCCATCAATAAGAGACTGTTCATATTAAATTTTTTCATAATAGTAGACACTATTCTCCAAAAACTGWCCCATATGTAATTCTTAGATCTATTGCACAGCTTTAAATTCCTAAAGTATTAGCATCCTGGACAGATTCAAATATGGTCTCCTGATGTTTCAGAAGTAAAGTCTGAAATTAGAACAGTATATAACAGAGAATAGTTTAACAGCCTGGATTATATCAATATTGAAATATTTCTATATTTTCTGGAGAGATACTATTGTATCGTAAAAGACAAAAATTTGAAAATACAACTATCATACTGTGCTGTTTTTCAGTACTGGAAAAAACAACTTAGGAAATCTTTCCATGACTAAATCAAATTCCTGGGAATATCAAATGAGTATCTCCAAATATGACCTGTAACACCCAGTGTAGGCCAAACATTTAAAACTTCTTTTTTTCCATTACGTCTAAAAACATAATCATTTCTGGCAAGTATGTCAGGCATAACTGATGAAGTCCAAAGAGAAAAAGACAATTGAGACTTTAAAAATTGTCTTCATTTACACTGATGGGCTGTAGGCTTTTAATATATTTTGAAGTTAATATTGCTTGGCAATATAATAAAACATGTCTTTCTTGATTTACTCAGTCTGAATACTAATTTTGATTTAGCCCTGGAGGGATCTGTTCAGGAAGAAGTTATGCACCTTTCGCAATATTTGTAGGCTTTCTTAGGAAAGTGTGGAATGCTGCACAAACAAGTAGAGTCACAAAGACGCCTTATCTGTTTATATTAACCCTCCAAGCAAACTGCTTTCCTTCCCTCACCAGTAAAACAGGGAATTCATCTAAACTGGATGATTGCTTCATTATGGTGAAGCCTTCCTTAAATGCATATTAGCTTTTGTGGATAAGCCTAATTTCTCTTGGGTAAATTTTCTATTAAACATTTTCAATCTACAAAGCTAATAGCATTTTGCAAATGAGTGTCTAGTTTCATTTCCTATTGCTGTACTCAAATGCAGAGATTAGTATCTTGTGTTGATTAGCCAATTTTACAGAGTAATCATTCATCCAAGAGTTTGTGCCATCTAAGATTCTGAATTTGGGGAGGAACTTACTGCATATATGACTTTTTTTATTTTCTCCCTCCCCAAATTACTGTTTTCTCTGTGTAAGGCCCATGAATTGGATGAATTTGTGATTGAGTTTGAAACATTCACCTATCTCCAATTATTCATGTTAAACTTAATGCTCTTGACATGGATTCCTGGTGCAAATCTTGTTCCAAACAGGCGAGTGTCCATGAAAAAGGAATTGGTGCTATGAATGTCTTAACGAAGAGATTGAAGTCTGTGTAGGCTGTAAAGAAGGAGCCACTTTCTCTCTCCAGTAGAAGTTATTTCTCATTTAAAACTAAACACTAATAGGATCTATGCTTTACTTTATGGATTCAATTAGAAAGCAGCTTACCACCATTAAAAAATCTTTGTTAGAAAACTTTTTCTTCAACATGTAAATGCTCTTTGATGTGTGAGAACAGGTTCTGTTACCATATAAAAACATAGTATCACCTAGAATTCATGTATGATGATACTTCTCCAATTTCTAGTGAACTGATTAATTCTACCTTTTAAGAAACAGGCATTGGCACTATTATGTGGGTTAAGTCTGTCTGAATTTCTTTGAAGTTAGACCCATTTAACAGAGAACTTATGAACAAGTTTTAAGATCATTTTAAATTATCCTCTAAAGCAATATTCAAAATGTACATACAGCTCACCAGGTAAAGATTTTATGTAAAAGTATAGGATCTGTCACTTTGGAACTTTATTTTTTTACAGTGTCAGAACTTTTGAATATGTATCTCAGTAAAAGCTGGGATGTTTCTTCATTTCAGTGTTCTTCAAAGTATTGTTCTTCATACCTTTTTTTGCAGTAGGCTGAATAGTTGGCAGAAATCAGGCCAGTGCTCTTGTGAATAGCTATTTTAATCTGTGTTCAGATGTCTGTGTTTGTGGAAAGTGCTGTATCACAATGTGTAGTTACAGAATTGGTGGTGCCATGGTGTACCACAAGGCATTTGCACATCGGCCTGGAAGGGAATGAAAGAGCCGTACGGGATTGCTGGTTWGCATACTGATTCCTTGACATTTTTGTTGAGACTCATAAAACAGTGTTGGTTGAAACCAGTGGCAGAAATAGCTTTTGTAATATGGATATTTGTATGCTCAAAATAGAGTTCAGAAAACTAGCAGCAATTTTATTATATTAATGATGTGTGAGGACTTCTTGTATTTGAGTCTTTCTCTCATTTAGTAACTAGAAGCTGGAAGAAGATTAGAACCTGTAAAATGTGGATCTGAAGACACATATTCCCCAAAGGAGCAATTTGTTTTTTTATTTTGATAGAGAATACAGCAGGGGATAGCACCTGTGTTCAGGTCCAGTATGCCTGAATGCAAACTATAAAAAACAGAGAGATCTTGGAAGCATGATTTTAGTCCCGATTGATTTGCATCAAGGTAACCAGGATGTATTTGCCATAAACACTGGAGTTTTTCATTTTTCTTTGGTTTAACAAAATGTTTAACTTCTCATTTAATTTTGACACAAAGTGCTTCCCCTCAAATTTAAGGATTTTGTCAAAAACAGGTATCATTCAGTTAAGCATTAATACATGAAAGTGAATCAGTAGTCAATTTTGCCTTCTTAGTAGCTCTTCATATTCACTAAAGAATCTAGCTGACAGCATGTAGTGGCCAGAAGTTGGTACAAGTTGCTATTGTTCTGCTCTCTGCCTGTTCCTCTCCCCTTTGTAATATATGAGTGAATAAAAATGACCTGCGGAGCAATTTTGGAACGGCTATTGATACTGCTATTTGCATAACATCAAAGACATCTCAAGAAATTCTAAGGCAAAAGGCATGATTGAAAATAATATGTAATTGAAGTGCCTGGGAAGGATTGTTAGGGCAGAATATAGTTTGCAAAGTATAAGTCTTAGAAGGAACCATATATTCCAGAAATACCTCTTTTTTTTGTTTCTGTTCAAGAAAGGAAAAAAGAGTTCACGTAGCGTTCATACAAGCAGCTAGCAGTCTCATTCTGTTGTGTCTATGTGCCCATGCTTTGGGGCTGTGAAGCATCTGTCAATCCTATGGGGAGCTCATGGTGAATTGCAGGCTRCCAGGTGGGTTGTGGTCAATGCCACAGTGTAGCCATACTGCGCATGGGCATCTTCTACTCTGTTTCAGAAGAGATGAGTGTAGGTCCAAAGCGGGTCCTCCCCTTCCTTGGTCCTGTGCAATCTTATCCTGGTTGACATGATTGCTGCAGCACAGGAGGAGGAAGCCCAGTCTGCTGCATGCTTCCTCTGGGCTAGGAATTAGTCCCCAGCATCACAAACCTGCAGAGGCCAAGGAAAAGCTGCTGCTGAGCTCATCTTTCCAGTTTCTGGTCTTAAATTATTCATAGGGTAGTTGTCACACCAGATGATATCAGTAATCCGTGTGGCTCAGGTTGCTTTGGTCAGCTGTGGGCAGACCATGGGTGCACATGGCACCTCCGTCACATTTTAGGCAACTGCATGCCAAGAGGGTGCATGCTTCTACCTTGTCCTCATTGGACAGCGGAAGGGTGAAGCGGATGTCCTGCCCCTTAACATGCTTTGCAGTTTTTTAGAAGTCCAGTTCTTTTCCTTGTGTCAAGCCCAATTTAGTTCTCATTGATTTTTAGCCTCAGTGAGATCTTGTAGCAGCAACATGTTCTCTTTTTAATTTTTAAAAGAAGTACCTTTTTTTCACCTTGGAAGAGCTCCCATTTGAAAACTTCATGAGAGAAGGTGAATAGGAAGATTCTTGGTGATGTGGAGCTGAATACTCTCTCCCTGGTTATTAATAAGTGGAAGGGAAGCTCTTAAAAATATTATCTGGGGTTTTATAAAGAGTTTTAGCTTTGGTAAAATGGCATGAATTATCATAAGAACTTYACAGGAATATACGCAGAAAATGAACACAAGCTAGGGATCATAATGTTTGGATRTGGCTTTTTACTTCTGAGTTAGGAAGGCATTGCGAGCTTTCTAGTCAGGCTGCAACTGCTTCCACAATAGCAGGACCAAACATCTCTGACTTCTGAAATGTTATCTCAGAAGTCTGTGTCTGATTCACAGCTTAACAATAGGTTTCAAGGGCCTTGGAGTTAACCTCTTAACATTTGTTAATTTTTTTTTAATTTGTTTTCCATCTGAAACATATATCTATTCAGTTTTTGAGTCTTACCACTGTTTCAGCAGTGCCTGGCTTCGCCATCCACTTTTATGTTAACGATGTACAGAAGTTGGTGCAGCTTCAGTGATACACTGTTCAAATGACATCTCACTGGCATTTTCTGACTCTCTTGAGGGTGGAGTAGACTACATTTGGGCCGTAAAGGGAGGGAGAGTGCCAGCCCAGCCAAACTAAACAGCTGTTCTAAAAGCAAGGAAAGGTGCAGTTTTAAAATCTGATGTTTTAAAATACTTCACACTTCAATTACTTTTTCATTAAATAAGTTAACAGAAAGATAGAGTATCAGTCCATGGAMTAGAAAGGGAAGTGAATTTGCTTTATGGATAAAGCTCCTAACCAAATGTACAGTCTCCATTTTGTTCTTCACTGAATCATCTCAGGATCACAAATGTGAAGTTACTGCAACTACTCTAAAAAAGAGAGATCACTTTTTTTCCAAGCATTGTTCTAGCAAGTCCAACGYGCACCTGCAGAATTTCATAATGTCCTGCTTCAAACTGTCAGGATATAATGTGCATTATTGTTGGCTACTGCTTCCATTTTATACCTAACACACAGTGATAACAGGATTTATGTTTTATTTTACAGTTGCCCTTTAACATTGAGATGTGAAGTATTTCTTGGTGCCAAAGAAAGGGATAGTTAAGACTGTCTAAACTTTCCAGGTGGCTTTGCCCTAAATACTTAGGCCATTCTTCCATCATTACCTGCAAGAAGAGCTTTTGGTTATCTGTGAACGTCATGCATGGGTGAATGTAAATGTTTGTACTATGCATGGACTAGGCAAGTACTGTTAGGTTAAAAAGATATCTTACGCTGTGAATTTTTCTGTAGAACACTAACTTAACTTTCACACAGACAGGCAAGATTAGCTAGAGATATGGGCCAGATTCGTTGCTTTAGACAGTGGCAGATCAGATGTAACTCCACCAAAACCTGTTAAGTTGTTCTGGCATGAAAGAATATTTGGGCTAATGAGTAGCTCTGATAGGCTCAATTTTCAGAAAAGTAAATTGTTTATGTAGCCTTTTAACCTCAGCAATTGTGGGTGATCTGCTTCCCTATACCTCACACCAATATATGAAAATGAATTCAGTACTAGGGGAGACAAAATTTGGAACAAAATGGAAAATTTTGCTGAAATTGGATGTTTTATCTCACCAAAACATTTTATTTTTCACTAACTCTGTCAAAAGACAGTAGTTCACAGAATACCTTACAGTTTATAAATAACCTCTGGAAACTCTGCAGGATGCAAAAAGGAAAAGATTAAGATATCCTCTTAAAAAGCCTTCCTGTCCTGTAAGCAAATGAAGCCAGATTACAGCTGTAAAGAGCCAACAGGGAATAAGGTAAATAGATCTGCATTTTTTGGAAAACCGATCTGTCTTCTGTAAAGAAGGGAAGAATGCATGATGAAAAGAAGAACATCCCTTCCAAAACTACTACCACTCTATTTGCACAAAATCAACATTTCAGGAAGAAACATGATGATTTAATAAAAACATGCAGATCATTCAGAAATGCTAGGTATTATGCTGATCTGATATCTCTAAAAGTAGATTGTGATCATTCTGAGTAATAGAGAATCATCTGGATTTCTTACTCAGCTAGGTAGAAGCAGACTGTGCATATTTTGTATGTATTCCTACTGTAACTCCAGAAAAACATAATTCATACTATGGAATGGAAGGCTCTGTCTGGGGAACAGAAACTCAAAAAAGATTTGGAAGTCATAGCCGGTATCATAAGCCAGTGTGATGCAGTGAACATCAAACTGTAACTATTGCAGATAGATTGCTTTTTGTGTGTCCATAATTCATGCAGGATGTTAAGTCTCTGAGAAGAGCCAAATGAATGATTAAGAGAAGACTCAGGGAATCAAATATGCTTAATTTTATCAGAGAAAATGTTAGAACATGACTTTTTCACAAACTACAGGGAATATCTACAATGGGAGTGCAATTTTGGCAATAAACTATAGTTCAAATCAGAATCAATTCAGGAAGTCTAATGGCCTGTCCGACACAGGAAGTCAGACTAGATGCTCACAGCAGTCTGTTCTGCCCTTATGAACTACAAAAAGGAAGTTTTAGGACCTGTTAAATGCAGAGTTACTTTAACTTGTCAGCTTTTCAGTATTGTATCATGTCACGGTGAAAGTGCATGGTTCCAGCCTACAACTTACCATCTCATATTAAAGCAGTAGTGTTTCATGGTAAGAACTGCATTGATGGTGTTATCAAGCCAACTTAGAGACTACAACGTCTGGTGTTCTCCACCAAGCACTAAATGATATTAGCTCAGAAATGGTTTTGGCCTGGAGAGTGCAGTTATTGAGGTGATGCTGGAGATGAGGACCACGTTTCATTTCAAGCAGAACAATAGATTCTGTGCTACAATTCCAGTAACGTGGTGCTGGAGAAAGATAATTAGGTGGTCGTTTATTAGCATCTGAACTGTGCAAATGAAGCAACTGTATTAAATTGATTATGGATTTTTTTAAATCAAGACATTGAAACTCAAAAGGGCTTGAGGCTATTTACTTCTTGTATTTTCATTGCCTGCTGTTATTACTCAGTCTGTTTCTTAAATACCATTAGATTATATGTGACAAGAGACCGAATATTATTCTAAAATAGGGCAAAAATAGCAGGTCATTGAAGTCACTGGCAACTTTGGTACTGCAGAAGGAGTTTGGGATGCAAATCCACTTTAGAGGGAGGAAGCTAGCTTCAGTTTTGATTATGATTAATCTCAGTAAGGGTGAGAGCATCATGAGCAAAAGCTCATAGTACTGAAAAGTTCCTTAGAAGGCAAATTAGACTGTCTGTTTTTATTATGAGATAAGACTACTAAGAAATACTTAAACTCTAAGAAGCATGTTGCTAAAACATTGTGACTGAATGTAGGAATTGCTGTTGTTTGCTTTGGAATAAATGTTAAACTTTAGCAAAGAGTTTTCCAGGTATGCTATAAGTACACAAGAATAATAAAAAATACATTGCTTCTATGCCAACATAATGTTGATGAAGGAAAAAAAAATACCAGAATATGCAAACAAATACTTGAATCATGCCAGAAAGTGCCATTCTAATACAGCAGAAAATGTTTTGTGGAGCTGGAATGAATAACTGCCTGTGAACTCCTGCATCAACAGAGAGTTTCCCATGCCACTTAATTTTCCAGTAGGGGATAAATGCACTGTGCTAAAACGCTTAAGGCTACACCATAAATGGCCATTTACGGGCCAGTAAGAAGGGATATGTGTTTGCCCATGGCTGCCTCCATGGCACATTCAAAGGCTGATTATAGGGAATCCGTTCCCTTTACTGAGTGGTTAAGTCACTTGAGGAGGGCTGAGGAAGAGGAAGGAGCTGGCAGAGTTCTTGTCCATCTCTCTCCTATTGCAGCGCTTGAGAGGAGAGTGAAGACTGCAGGTACGGGACAAAGAACAAGGTTCATTGTAACAGGCACCAGAGATAACCGTGGGAAAGGCCTCCCTTTCTGAGACRTCACAACACATCTCCTGCAATGGGTCCATCTTGCCCTATGTAAAAAGATACCAGCAAGTAACTCTGAGACCTGCCAGGTTCTCATCAACAAAATGGGACCCCCTCGCATCAGAGACAGCATTCACAAGACAAAGGAGCTGCTCTCCTCACACTGTGGTCTTCCCTAAATGATAGTGGAAATCTGCCAACAGAGGCTGTCCCAGAATGCTCCTGAATTGATGTACCTCTTAGGGCAGACATGACCATATAGTTTGGCAGCACTGTTGACTTCCACTTCTCGGGCTTCCTTATTTGGACAAAGGAAAAATCAAAAAAATGATAAGTCCTTGAAACATCATAGTCCTACCAAATGTAGTCTGAAACTAAATTCAATATCTCAAATGTGATGGTTTCCTAATTACATAGCAAGTATGGAGACTTTTAAGCTACAGAGGAGGTGCTAACAGAATCAATAATAACTCTGCATCTGTCTGCCTCTTCCACAGATGTTACGTATCCTAATATTTTAAGCATCTCCTGCATATTATTGAGGAACAACATATGGTAAGTGATTTGGAAAGGTCTTTAAACACTCTATGATGATTTCAACAACTTTTCATTTTTATTAATCCTAGCTCTTGTATAGCTAGTTAAGCCTCACCCAGAAAGCCTCACCCAGCAGAGTTTATATGTGTTATTATGCTTTGGAATGTTAAGTGTTTTAGATGCAGTCTCTGCTGGGAGCTCTTATATAAAGAACAGGTTTTCTCCCATGAAAGAAGCAAGTATTCCAAAAAACCCGATGAAACAACCAAACCAATCCCCAAAACCTGAAGTTGCACTGCATTGTTTTCTTAATAGTTTGTGATGTCATTTTTTATATATGTTAAGAAAAACAAATGCTGTCACATTCTGAGTTTCAGATTTGGACAAGCCAAAATCAGGAGATTAAGTGTTCTGAGCACTTAAATATTTCATCCACTTAAGTTAGATCCCATAATTCAGCTTGGCTTCTCTATCTTTAAACTATTGCCAATAAATTCTGGATTTGAATATAGAAAGATAAGCCCATTGATAACTTTCTACTACTATAGAGCTTGCCTTTCATAGAAAGTATCTTCAATGTTTAAATTTGCATACGAATTCCTTGCCATTTTTCTATGTTGATTCTAGTAGTTATGTCATTTTTTTTACTAATTCACCCCATTCTGCTACTCATAGAGTGCCTGATTTTGAAGCCTCTGAAAGACCACCACTGGAATAATCGAGTGTTTTTTGGCCCAGCATCTCCAAAGACAGATGAAAATAAGAAACAGAGCTGCTAGAGTTTTAAAAGGTGATTGTCAGTACAGATGCCAACAGGTTAAAACCAGCTGATGCATGCCCATAGCTAATGAAATGCTAACTTTGTTTTGAGAAAATGAAAAGGCAAGATGGAAGAGAGAAGATGGAGTAGGGAAGGGAAGGGAAAAAAGGGAAGGGAAGAGAAGAGAAGAGAAAGGAAGGGAAGAGGGAAAGAAAAAGTTGTAGATGTTCTGCATCACAGTTCACACTGTTGGTAATAAGGCATAGTTTTAGAACTTGAGTCTCCTACAGCTTTACGGTATGTGATATAACTACACCATCAAAACTGCATAATCTAAGGAAAACTATAAACTTTTCAGGGAGCAGAATTTTAGCTCAGTGGTATATTTCATGTTTCAAGTATTAGTGTTTTCTTTAACAGCGTAATATGCTCTCTCAACTGGTAATTATTTATTTAACATCTAAATTTCAGGTCATAATCATTTCAGTCATAATCCTGATAGAATATAAAGAAAAGTCATGTTTGCTATTTATTACTGTTGTTGAACAATGTACAATCAATAAATGCAGAGCAAAAGGAATGTAAAGGTATTTATTCATATGGTATCTTTGGTATGGAAACTGGAAAACAATCATAAAATAAACTGTGTGTATTAGTGATAAGAAATGAAGGAAAACAAGGGAAATTTTATACATGCATTTTATATATTCTTTGAAAAGTGCTGGGGCTCTTCAATTCCCTTATCAATTAACACATCAGAAAGAAGGGCCAGCCTACTCTGGTGAGACACCAGAGGGCTCAGACATTTGGAAAACTCAAACCATCTAAGCAGGACCAAAGCATCATGACAGCTTTCTACATTTAAAAAAGGACTGTGTAATTATAACACAAGCTTACTAATAGGTGTAAATTCTATTAATGCCAGTAGGTGAGTGGAAACCATTTGTATTTAAATGGAAACATAGCCCCATTTGTAGGTTCTGGACCACTACAAACCTAGGTCTCTGGAATTATTCCTGTAGAATATCTGTATTGAGGCAGAAACGAGCAATTCAGCCAAACACAGTGTAATTCTGAGCCCAATGTAGCAAAATGCCTAAAGCCTCAGATGGTTAATTTAACATCAACCTACAATGTATTATGCCTACCCTGAGACTATGTTTGCATTTACAGCTGCAAATCTGTGTACGCAAATGCAATATCTTTTCTGTGGGAAACAAAGAAGTGACACAGGAAATAGAGAGAGACACAGAACAGTCCTATCTCGCAATAAYGAAGCAACGTTGCTGCAAGGAAAAAGTTACGTTCTCTAAGAGTGTAGCCTGCCTGCAGTCTAAATGTGGAGAAGAGCATATTCTTGCTAAGTGTGTGATTTGCCCTTTTCTGGCCAGTGCTAAACATGACATCAGAGTTGTTAACCTAATTCTTTTTCTGAGCAAGGAGAGTCACAAATTAGGATGTCTACTTATGCACATCTTTTCTTAGATCTTTCTGACTCTCCTTAGGTCTTTGGGCTGATGACAGCGTAGGTTTGATATTTTGTGCCTGGCTATCGTTTGTGAGACTCACAAATGAGTGAGAAGCAGACTACTGTACCTCCTGCTTAAAAATATTATTGCCATATGTCTTCATATCTGAAAACTAGGGAAGAAAAAAACACACTTGCAAAAACACCTTCGCCATCCCCCCTCAAGCCATTAATGCATAACTCCACTGTTTTTCTAGACAAGATTGTAAGCAAAATAACATTGCTCTTTTGTTACATTGATGGAAGACAACACCAATATACGCTGAGTGTCAAAGGAGGGTGAAATCACCTGTAACACAAGAGCCAGCGTGAAAATGGATAGATCATACCATTCATGTACTAATATTACACTATTTATGACAGAAGTAGTAACAATTGTCAGTGGAAGCATTTCCTGACAATTAAAATCCAGTATGGTTTTGCCTTGAACCCTCAGGCCCTTCAGACAGTTGTAAATGCCAGGAAACGTCCTTTTCATTTCTTAAAAGATAAGCATAGCTTACAACATGAAAGTTGTAAACAGCTCATTCCTGACAGATTAGATGTCATGTTTTGTTCAGCCAAATTGCTTTTTTTGGATCATGGAGTATTTATGACATATTTTAGACCACACTACTCTATGCATACAGGAGTTTCAACCTCTATAATTGCATGCTAATAAAAACAAGAACTGAAGTATGTTTATCTCTTTGCCTAACTGTATGTTTTCAGAAAGCAAATAAAAAAATCCAGAAGTTCATCTATCATGTATATTCATGGATTATTCCTGTGTGTACTCAAATAAACAAGCACTTCTCAGTTTAAGCTACTGCATTATATGTAGTTGTACTTGAAAGAGCACTTCCAAAATTTTAACCATAGTACTTGCTTGTTGTATAAATAACAGGTTGCGGAGAGTTATCAGATGAAATAGGTTATAAGTCTCAAAGTAAGAGAGCTGCAAGGATTTCACATTCAGATCTAAGTATTAAAACCAACCTGCTTTCTCTGCATTGGGCAAAACCTATCCCAACAATAGCTGACATAATGCATAAAAGATGAAGAGGGATGTGGCAGTCTTTAGTCAACACACATGCTGCTTCATCAACATACAGTTTTATTTAGGATTCCCATATGATATATTTGGCTCCTCAGTGAGGTGTGCATTTTCCAGGGATAATCCAAGTATGTTAATATTGTGTGCCCAGACACTATGGGAGCATTCAGATAGGCTCATGGTGGGACCTTTAGAAAAGTGTATAATAACAATAAATTTTCTTGTGGTTTTGCAAGAGACTTCTAGGAGCTGCCATGAACCTCTCACAAGCTGCCAACACAAATTTGGTCAGGTTGATACTCCAATATGATTGCCACAGTTTGTATTTTGCTTTTTTCCATTAGCAAATGGTGGAGTGGTCAGTACCAGCCAACATCCTCAATGAAAGGGCCGTCCTGCAAAGCTGCAAGAAGGAGCTCCGCTTCCCCGGGCACTGAGCACCTGCAGCCTTTACCTTCAGGGACACATGTGGGCAGCATGTGCCACCACCACGAGTACTGCTCTGCTCAGGTGTCCTAGTGATGCACATCGGCTTGGTGTGCCAGGACCAGGGCACTGCGGCAGTGCGATGCCCACTCCTGTGCAAGTGAACCCCATGTCTGCACAGCCATTTGTGCCTGATCACCCCATGGTTGCCAGTGCAGCCCACCTCTGCTGGTGGCCTTCCCCCTGTGTGCCCCATGCCTGCCTGGGCACCCTGGGGCAGCATCTCCCATCCCTGCAATCCCTGCCCCGTTGTGCAGCCCATTCCTGCCTTTATATCCCATTCCTTCCTGCACACCCCATCCCTCTCTGCGCACCTTTATGCACCTCCCTGCCTGCACACCACATCCCTGCCTCTGCGCCCCATCCTTGCATGCCCGCTCCGTGCCCACACACCCCATTCCTTCCTGCATGCCCGGTGCTTGACTGTGCATGCTGTGCGCACCCCATCCCTGCCCACTCCAACCCTGCTTGCGCTCCTTGTCCTTGCAGTGTCCCAGAGCTGCCTGCGCGCCCCGTCCCTGCTCGTGCGCCCCGTCCCGGAGCGCCCCGTCCCTGCGCGGCCGCCCGCGCCTGCCCGCTCGGCGGTGCCCGCTCCGCTCCCCTCC
>NW_028185361.1:1062457-1217644 GCF_003343005.1 Rhea americana | reverse complement strand
GCGCAGCGCCGGGCCCCGCGCCCTGCAGCGCGGCTCCGGCTCCGGCAGCGGCTCCGGCTCCGGCACCGGCTCCGGCTCCGGCAGCGGCACCGCCGCGGCTCTCCGCCCCTCTCGGCTCTTAGCGCGCAGGCTGTAGCCCTGGGGTGGGCGGAAAGCCCCGCTCGTGATGCGCCGTTCAGCTCCCTGGAGACCATAAACGAGCACACATCCAGCGCTGTGTGTGCCCTAAAGAAAAGCAGGTGTGAACATGGCTCTCCCTCAGTTCTCCCGTTTGTTCCTGTTCTTAAACTTTTAACATGCTCTCTAAGTGAGTAATGGCAGAATTGCAGTGAAGATGATGGTCTTTTCTGGGTTTAGGGCATTGGCTAAATTTAACTCTTCCAAGAAAAAGGCCACTGAAGAGTTAAATAAAAAATAGAGGGTGACATACTTGAAAGAAAAAAAAAAGAAAAAGAAAAACACTATATAACTTCGGGCTGCTGCTGAAAGAGATGTTCCTGGTTTCCCATCTGCTCCTGAACGTGTATTTTCTCTTTCCCCACAACCTCCGTAGCTCTGTAGTTGTACAGCCATGAGTGGCTTAGCTAAGTGATCCTGAGAAAAGTTGTTATTGTTATTATTATGACTGTGAAAGTTTTCTCTTGGATCAGCTGCCAAACAGGCTCCTGTTCCTGCATGGCTTCTGAAGTCCATGCGCTGGAGAGGGTAGAAGTGCGCAGGTGAGACCCTGTCACTTACTGTCAAACCTGCAGACGTGGGGCCTGAGTGGGATCATGACTGTGACACCAGACAAGGCGCTGACAAAAAGCTGCTGGGTGTACTGGTAGCCGCAGCATGCATCAGGAGTGTATAGACTGGCCTGCAAGGTGCTCAGAATTGCAGATGTTGCCAGAGGAGAGATGTGCTTTAGTGCTTAAACCAATTTCTGGTGTAGTCTGGTACTTGTTTCTGACACAGGCCACTAGAGCCACAATAGCTGCAATCCTGCAATGGAAATCTCATCTGCCACCTCCTTTTTCCTTGTCACCAGCTCCTCTCCCAGGACTGAGGTCAAGCTAATCTCCTCTGGCACTTGGCTGTGCCCATGCTTACCCTGGCCTTGTGCACCTGCTTACTCTCTTTCTTGCAAGCAGCTCCTGTTTGTGGGGAATTAAAATAGCTCCTCACTACTTTTACATGCAGAGTATTTAGGTTTACTCCTGAGAAAGTATGGAGAGAGTGAGATGCAGTGCAGAGGTCTGAGAGCAGGAACAGAAATGCAGTAAAGTTTCCTTTGGCTTTTATGTTGGATGCTTAGTTACATGAATTTCATTTTACAGTTACTAAGATGGTGTTACTCTTGAAATAGCAGAGTTTGGCACTGCCTCTTGCCTCTAGTCTCGAATTTGCACAGTGATAGTGTGAATAAAATCTTGTCCTCATGAACAGCATTTCTTAGGGCCAAGAACATAATCAACCCGTCAAGCCTCCTGTTGTTCTAGTATTTGTAATGTGAGATAGTAGCATAAGTGGGGATTAAAGCTTTGCTTTGCTAAGCACTTTCAGGTATGTGTATGTGTGTACACATAGAGAAGATATTCCTGCCTTTGGAATTGTTGTAATTCTTTAATATTGTATAATATCAATCTAAAAGTTAAATAAATTAAGACAAAAATGAAGATTCTTATCTACTAAATACAACCATAAATAAAGGATTAGATGATGTAGCTATCTCATGTTATGATAAAAGGGAGCAGGCAAAATCCTTTGTCTTTTTTGGAAGAAGTAAAATGGATCTTCAGACTGGGTTTTGTTGCTATTACCATTTTATAAGTCCTTCAAGAACTTGATGGAATTTGATTTTTTAAGAATAATAATAAATAAGGTATTCGACAAAAAAGTATAGTAATTCCAGATGATGGAGAACTTTACTTGCAGTATAGAATCCAGTGCTGGGATGACCTGCACTTCCATTGCATCCTCTGTTCAGATTCTTGTGAAATTTCAGTTTCCTCTTCTCCCCTGTAGCTCTGTGTAGAAATGGCTACTTCTATTTTTGATAATTTTGTCTCTCTTTACATTTGTAATCCAAGCTGCTGGATTTCAATACAGCTTTTTCTTTTAAATTCTTAGAATGATTCTTCTTGCAGTGGTTTTTTGTTTTCTCTTTGGGGAAAGCTGCTGGGGAAAGGCTGAAGCAATCTAGATAGAAAGGGAGCTAATGGGAATGTAGTGGTTTGCTAATGAACTGAATGGAGAAGAAATGGGACTTCCTGAGTGGAAAGAGAAGTCAGGTGGAGGAAGCATGTTAAGGAGACTCCCTGATGACCACAGGGAAGGAGGCCAAGGTAGGTGTCTAAAGGGATGGAAGAGAGAGGGTCTGGATGAAGAGCTGAGGTGGTGAGTTCATGTGCTCAGTATTGGGGATTGTTCAGAGAGGTGGGAAAGGAAGATGAAACCCGTGAAAAAGGAATAGGGATTATTCCAGTACTCCACTATCAGGGAAATCTACTAGTAAAAGTAGATTACGCTCTGGTGAGCTGGYGGAGGGGATGATGACATCTTTTTACTCTTGTCAGTTTCTGTTAACTCAAAGGGCAGAAGTCCAGGCAGAGTATCTATAGGCTGCAGCCCTGCTGATGAAAGATATGGGTGTCAGTAAAAAACACATGAAAAAAAATCTGTTGGTTTCTTTCAGTTTTGTCACATTGGTGTTTTTTGGCATAGCAGATAACATTAAGAAAATATATTAGGACTGTGAAGCCAAATGCTTAGTGTCTCACTTAAGATTGGCTTTGCAACCTCTGTTCAGTTCTTTTGTGAATAAGCAATTTAAAGTAGGCTTAAATTACACTGCATCACACCTCCTTGTCCTTACCAATCTCAGTAAACAGGACAGGCTTGCATCAAGGGTGAATAAATCTGTATGAAGAGAGTAGGTATTGGTTGATGCTTGTTAGAGAAATTGGAAAATACGACATGTATGAGATGGATAAAGCATCTGAATGCTGCCTGGGAGATCAGAGTTTGTGATGTTGGTAGAATCACTTAAGATCAAAATTTACATAGATAGTCCCTCTTTGTTCCTCGTTTTCTGAATACTTCATTTGAGACCTGAGGTGATTTTCAGTAATGCTGATTTCTCACTGAAGTAACTTCAGTCAGTGGGGTATTATGATTTGAATAACTGATGGCTGCCTAATGCTCTGAGCTCTGAAACAGCAGGTCCTAACAGATTGGGCACTTAGAGTACATGGTACTTCTGGCCTGATCTCCTCTCTTCTCCACTTGTAAATAGAAATTACTTGTGTACCCATGCACAACTGTGTAATGTTTGTGAAGTACCTGAATTTTGTATTGCTCATTTCACTAAAAAATGGATTTTAACAGTTGCAGTTTTGAATGGTATATGGCAAATACAGAGTGATAAAAGGAAAAGATGAACAGATGCTTGCAACAGGACAAGAGAGTCACCAACTGAATCACAGGAAATTTCGCCTGAATATGAGGAGGAATTTCTTTACTGTGAGAGTGACAGAGTACTGGAACAGGTTGACCAGAGAGGTTGTGGAGTCTCCTTCTCTGGAGACATTCAAAACCCTCCTAGACACAATCCCGTCTAACATACTCTAGGTGAAGCAGTTTGAGAAAGCACAACAGAAAGGGCTTCTTCAAATACCTCAGCAGCAAGAGGAGGACTAAGGAAAATGTGGGCCCACTACTGACTGGGGCAGGGGCCCTGGAAACAGGGGATACAGAGAAGGCAGAATTACTGAATGCCTTCTTTGCTTCAGTCTTCACTGCCAAGGGCAGCCCTCAGGAATCCCAGAGCCTAGAGGCAAGGGAGAAAGTCTGGAGAAGGGAAGACTTTCCTTTGGTTGAGGAGGATGGGGTTAGAGACCTTCTGGGCAAGCTAGACCTCCACAAATCCATGGCCGTGGTTGGATTCACCCACGGGTACTGYGGGAGCTGGCAGATGTTGTTGCCAGGCCGCTCTCCATCATCTTTGAGAGGTCGTGGAGAACTGGAGAGGTGCCTGACTCTGGAAGAAAGCCAGTGTCACTCCAGTCTTCAAAAAGGGCAAGAAGGCGGACCCAGGCAACTATAGGCTGGTCAGCMTCACCTCCATGCCTGGAAAGGTGATGGAACAGCTCCTTCTGGATGTCATCTCCAAGCGTATGGAGGAAAAGAAGGTGATCAGGAGTAGTCAGCATGGATTCACCAAGGCGAAATCATGCTTAACCAATAGAATAGCCTTGTCTGATGGAATGACTGGCTGGGTAGATGAGGGGAGAGCAGTGGACGTTGTGTACCTTGACTTCAGCAAGGCTTTTGACACTATCTCGCAGAACATCCTCTTAGATAAGCTCCGGAAGTATGAGTTAGATGAGTGGAGAGTGAGGTGGATTGAGAACTGGCTGAAAGGCAGAGCTCAGAGGGTTGTCATCAGTGGCACAGAGTCTAGTTGGAGACCTGTGGCTAGTGGCGTTTCCCAGGGCTCAGTACTGGGTCCCATCCTGTCCCATTTCTTCATCAATGGCCTSGATGAGGGGACACAGTGTCTCCTCAGCAAGTTTGCTGATGCTACCAAGCTGGGAGGAGTGTCTGATACAGCTGAGGGCTGTGCTGCCATTCAGAGAGACCTGSACAGGCTGGAGAGCTGGGCAGAGAGGAACATTATGAGGTTCAACAAGGGCAAGTGCAGAGTCCTACACCTACGGAGAAATAATCCTAGGCACCAGTATGGGCTGGAGAGCAGYTCTGCAGAGAAGGACGTGGGAGTGCTGGTGGATGACAAGTTGACCGTGAGCCAGCAATGTGCCCTTGTGGCCAGGCAGGCCAATGGTCTCCTGAGCTGCATTGGGAAGACTGTTGCCAGCAGGTGGAGGGAGGTGATSCTGCCCCTCTACTCAGCCCTGGGGAGGCCTCATCTCGAGTMCTGTGTCCAGTTSTGGGCTCCCCASKACAAGARAGACATGGRGCTACTGGAGAGAGTCCAGCGTAGGGCTAYGAGGATGATCAGAGGGCTGGAGCACCTGCCCCATGAGGAACGGCTGCAAGAGCTGGGCCTGCTTAGCCTGGGGAAGAGAAGACTGCGGGGGGATCTTATGAATGTGTACGAGTACCTGAAGGGAGGGTGTAAAGGGGACGGGGACAAACTCTTTTCAGTTGTCCCATGTGACAGGACAAGAGGCAATGGGCAGAAATTGAACCACAGGAAGTTCTGTCTGACTGTGAGGGCGAATTTCTTCCCTGTGAGAGTGACGGAGCACTGGCACAGGTTGCCCAGAGAGGTTGTGGAGTCTCCTTCTGTGGAGATCTTCAAGGCCCACCTGGATGCAACCCTGTCTAACATGCTGTAGGTGACCCTTGTTGAGCAGGGGGGTTGGACTAGATGCTCTCCAGACGTCCCTTCCAACCTCACCCACTCTGTGATTCTGTGTGATTGTATGTTGTTGAGGGGGACACTGCCTCACTTGCATGCAAAATGAGGAATGGCCTGTTAGGTGGAAAAATATATCCAAAATATAAATAAGAGATATACCAAAATGTAGGAATGTAAGTGGGAGTAGTTCAGATTGTACATGCATAGCAGATTCGGTCATTTCCTAAACTTGACAACCCTCTTCTAATGCTTCGTGCTTTTAATATAAACAGATTGCTTCCTTTTTGATCGTTTTGCCTCCTAAATACTGACTGCAGGTTTAGCAATGTTATGTATTAAAGATAGATGCCTTTTTAAGTGCAAAATGGATTAGTGTTCTTTCCACCAATTCTATTAGCTGCCTTGTTACCTAGAAGAAAGGTTGTGATAATAGCCCAAGCAACTAGGTATTTGTCAGGGTTAAAGAAAAAAGTTGGGTAAGATTGTCTGGTGATGAACATGGTTAACCTGCATGTGTTACTAATTAGCAAGTATATAAGCACAGAATAACCRTAGAATAACTTAGGTTGGAAGGGACATCCAGAGGTCATTTAGTCCAACCCGCTGCTCTAAGCAGATCTGATTAGATGATATTGCTCAGGATGTGTCCAGTCGAGTCCTGAGCACTCTGAGAGGCTTTGTAGCCTCTCTTGGTTCCATCTAATATCTGACCATTTTCAGAGTAATGGATTTTTCCTTTTACCTAGTCAAGATTTTTCATGTTTTAATTGGCACTCATTACCTGTTGTCCTATTGCCATGCATCTCGGAGAAGAGTTTTGCATGGTTTTCTCTGTGCCCTCCTGTCACACAGGAGCAGGCAGCACTAGAGTCTCCTCTTCCCCTTCTTGTCTCCTGGCCAAGCCAGCCCAGCTCCCTCCACCTCTGCTCCTGCACCCGGCCCTCCAACCGTCATGGTAATCCTGTGTGGCAGTCACTCCTGCAAGGCACCATCTGGCCTCTGCTGGGGAGACCTGTTTTTTGTGCTAGGAGTTTCGACAGTCTTGGTTAGCAACTGAATCTTTTCCTTGTACCTCAAACTCACTTAACATGAAAAAGCAGCCAAGGAAGAGTGCAGGTGCTTTTCTAATTCTCTTCCACTGCAGGTCCACTCTTCAATACTTTTTCACTGCCATTTCTTCTTCTAAAATACCTTTTTTCAACAAAATATAATAAAGTATGACTTGCCTGTGATGAAAAAGATGATCAGGCATGATAAAGTCTGTCAATGGGATGATGCATGGTGACCTATACTGTCAGGTTATTATCTAAATCCAGTAACCCAAGAATCCCTCTGTGCTTCTGCTCCTGTATTTTGTCTTCCCMTAATGGGTCAAGTACATGGGTATATCTTATCATTGTGTACATTGAGGCATTCTGCATCCTAGATCTGCAGTCATGTCCAGGCTGCAAAGAAGACATTTCTTTTTTAGTGTGCAATGTAATAGCAATGTAGCATGTCAAGTTTACAAGAGCTGGTGAATAATGCCATATGCAACTGAATCATAACCCTGTTAAATTAAATTAAACTCTTCAGGCTCTTCTCAGTCTTAACGGTATGCATTTTATGTGCCTTTTGAGAGAAATGTGCGTCAGCATACTTATTGAACTGTTGAATTGCTGCAAGGAAAGTTACTGGGAAGTAGAGAAATGGAAAGGAAAGAGATGGCTTAGGGCCTCTGGGAAATATGCTAAGCAAAGGTACAGTAGGTACTTCAGAATAAACTGTGGGGTGAATAGATCATTAGTCTTATTTGGCAGTTATATGTTCTAAAAATAAGAGTCAAGAAAGAAAACAGAAAAAATAAATTGCATACATTCAGTATTAATGTATGAGTAGAAAACAGATTGTAGCAATGAGTTCTGTTGGGTAATACAAAGCCCAGTTCTTTAAAAATGTTACTCTACTGAGTGGAGGAAAGCAATATTATACGGGCTGCCTAGAACAGCTCTGGTGTGGAACTGGGGTGAGCAATATAGCAGGACTTTCCCATCTCTGCTATCAGAGGAATTAAACAAAATCTATTCTTGCATCTATGCTTTAATTTGTTCACAGTCCTGTATGGCCAGATGCCATAAATAATGACTGCATTACATCAGTCCTAGATACGGGTTGTGGAGTGTTTTTTGATACTGTTACTTTTGACTCAACAGAGTGTTTCCAGAATTCTCATCTGTAGGAATACATTTTTTTTAACTGACCTGTACGTATCTTATGCCTTTAATGAGGTATTTAATAATGGATGAATGGATTTATGCAAAATGGCAAGCAATTGTTTCACTTAGTTTTGTTTTGACTTACAGATTAAATGAGCGTATGTGTAATATAGCACTGAAAGTCCTTCTGGTGGATTTTGATGTAGTTATAATAACATCTCTGCTGCRTATAGCTCAGGCGGGAGGCAGAAACCAGTTTTTGTTAGGGTTGCACAGGTGTCTGCATTCTGTAAAAAGTAGACATCAAGCAAAGACTTCTTTTATAAGAATTTCACTACTTCTGTGTAACTGCAAAAGCCAAAACTTAGTCCTCTGTGGCTACATTTTTTGTTTTCTGTTATTTCTCAGTATTAAATAAATAGAGGGAAGCCAGACTCATCCTGACTTAGATTAACACCCAAAAAAAAGACTGACCAGCTGCTCTGCATCAGGTTTCTTATCCATGAAAAACACCCCTCCTGTTTTACCATATGCTTGGTTGTCCAATGTCATAGTGGAAGGGGAAATKAAGAAAGGAAGAATTTTTGGAGAGATGAATAGTATTTTAAGCTTTTCTTTCAATTTCATAAAACTTGATGTTTAAGGCTTTAAAATTTTTCAGTTGGCTGGAGAGTCAAGGAGGTAGAGATCAAACTGAATGACTGAATGAACATTTTGCTTAACCGATGTTTGGAAAAGTGCCACATTTCTAAAATTCTTGTTTTTCAGAAAAAGAGCAACTGTAATAGGCAGTAATAGGCAGTATCATAAACGTCATGGCTGTTTATTGTGATAGAACGTGAATGGTGGTCCCAGTTTGGAGTGAAAATAACTTGATATTTCTTTGAAATTYCATTAGAAAATTGTCCTTTTTGACAATGGAAGTACCTGAAATCTTAAACATCTGCACATTTTAGTGAGAAAATCCTGACTTTGAAAAACCTCTCACAGAAAAAAGGTAGGTCTGTGTAAAAGTCAGGGATTCATTTTGAAGTATTTTTTTTCTCTCTCCCTCCCCACCCTTATTTCTACCCAGTGGTTTTGCTCCTGCTAAAAAGTATGTTTGTACGTCTTGTATATGTGACTGTGGTTGTAAGTGATCCCGGTGAACCTAGGAAATCAACTTACACAGATTTATGTGTTTGCATGTTTGGAGACCGTGTCTGAACAGTCCTCAGAAATGAAACGAGACCTCTCTCCATGTTTGGTGTGTCCCTCTCCATTGCCTTTTACTTCTAACCTTTAACTTGCAGATAATGGCACCGGATATTTCCTGCAAAGGCTTATAATGAGCCATGCCACTGAAGGATAATACCTCACCTGTGATTTGTACAGTGGATTTTCGAATTCTGCTTAGTGGAAGACTGCTGTCAAGAGATAAACTCTTGAAATCCACTTGGAGTTAAATAAAGTGCTTATGAGTTTCTGTGCTGCACTGCAATGATCAATTGAAGGCAATGTTTATTCAGGAGATGAGTGCTTTTCAAACTTTGTATTAACTTTTCTTTTTCTTTTTTTTTCCTTTAAGAGATACTCTTCAGATTCTAGTCAGCATTGTATTTAAAGAATTTGCTACAAAAATGTTCTTATCAGCCCTGTCTAGGGTTAAATTCTATGAGGTCCTGCCCAGCTTCACTGAGTCTTTATGAAGGAGTATTTCAGGAGGTTAAAGGGAGGTTGCTAGATGGGTCAGAATTTTTGGCTTAAACTTGGAAATTTATGTTGGTATTTAGGTCCATACTGAAGGTCATATTATGAGAGAGTGAGCTGTGTGTTTGTTTTTTAAGTCTCTCATTTTTATGTTTCATAGTTCATAATGCTTAAATGTTTTTACTTGCTAACAAAATATACTCTTATCTTACTGTCTCTTAAAACAATCAGCTATTATTACAGCCTTGCACATATATTCTTGTATATGCAGTGGTGGGAAGTGTCAAAGTTAGAATTCATTAAAAAAACCCTTGACTGCCCTCACCACCATACCATTCAACTGCAGAAGGTACAGAGATGAATAGTGGATCATTCTGTGAGTGAATTACACACAAATGAAAGTATGCTTGATCTGTAATAAGCAAAACTAAAATATGAAACACACATACTGGTTTCATATAAGCAGGAAAGCATTTTGTTTTTCTTTTAGTCTAGATRCTTGTGCTACATTAACATTTTTATGAGAACAAAAGTTTCTGTCCTCCCTACCCTGTATTAATTCTCTGATACTCTTGACAGCAGTGCCATAACATTGTTAACGATGTTTTGTGTTTTGGAGTAAATGACCATATTGAACACAGGAGTATGTATGTATGTATTTATTTGGTAACATGTGCTCTTTTAAATAGAGAGGACAACACACCTTTTTGGCTGAAAGATTTTTTGTCGAAGACCATGAGATTTCTTTATCTTTGCATCATTTTATTTATTTTGTTTTCCTGATCTGAAACTATGTGGTTGTAGAAGGATGTAGAAGATGTACACATCTTCAATAAAAAATTTAAAACATGTTTTTCCTGAGCTAATCACAGTGAGGTTGCAGTTTAGAAAGAATTTATTATTTGAAGACTAGCTTTTTCAAAGAGGTTGAGCATGGGGTTTACTAGACTGCCATCGATCTTTGACATGGTTTGGATACCTAGCTTAATCTTATTGTGGTAACAGAGGTATCTAGTAGACGCTGAACAGCCAGATAATGAAAAATGTTTTTATCTACTAGAAAAGACATATCAGTAAAAGAAACAGGAAAACTGGACACTTGATGTGTGTTCAGTGGGAGAGATAAAGCAGAATTCCTCTGACAGGCCGTAGTTTCAGCACATCCCTTGACTTACTGACTGACTAACGGCAAGCTGATGACCTTAGTATTTTGGGTAGATAATATAAAAGTGGTTGAATCTTGATACTGGGAAAGTAAGTTCATTTAAAAGAGTACTAGATGGATATATGAGTGCAAATTTCACAGCATATTAAGCTTCCTGCTAAAACAGAATTTTGAGAAAGGAGTTTAAAGCTAGAGCTGAACATTATTTGAAGAAAGGTCTATGAACAGAGAAGACTCTTTTTTGGAAAGGCTTACTTCAGGTTGTATTGAGAAATTATGGGAACTTTTTTTTGTAAATATTTTATTTGAATTATATTTGAAGTTGGAAGTTCTTATTCTATCAGGCTCTAAATTACTTTGTTTCTGTAATTAGCTGAAACTTCATACCTGGTTAAAGTGAATCATTCTGAAATTACTTAGCAAAACTTACAGGCTGGCCAGAGATTAAAAAAAATTTTTTTTTTACTTCATTAAAATTATTATTTATTTCATAATTTTATTTATTATTTTGGAAGATTTAGTGAGGGTAATGGCTCTTGCAATTTTTTTTTCTTCTTAAGTGTTAACAAAAACTTGCCTGATATCTAAAATTTCTGTCAGAGAGGAAGATGGATTTCTGCTCAGGCTTAAAATGGTAATATTCATTTGCCTCGTGTGCTTATTCCATTCTCTCCTGTAAATAAGGTGTTGGGATGTTCTTTGAAATTGATGATGTAAATTTAAGTATTTGCATTAAGTCTGCAATAATTTTCAAGGAGTCATTAAAGGATCTATTTTTAAAATTTTTCTTTTGTTGAACTTTCAACCCTCACCTTTCAGTAGTGGTTTTAATTTGGAATAGGTATTCAACATGTTGTTTGTAAACTGATAGTCTGGGGAAAATGAAAAACTGCTTATAATAGTATCAAAACTATCTTCAACCTTAACTTATGATCCTAATTCCAGAATCTTGCCACATGTTCAGACCTGTCATTCTGCTTTTAATTGGCTGCTGAGTAGAAGGAATTAGAGCTGATATTTTAATAGGACCCCCAAAATATCTTGGGTTGTGGCACGGCCCTTTTTCTGGTCTTGGAGACTGCAGACTGACATGGTTTCATGCCAGATCACCCTTAAAGAATACACATACAAAGCCAAAGCAGCGTGCTTCCACACGAAAACCCAGGTTATCAGGTGACTCAGCTAGTGCCTCACAAAGTCAGTATCTGACTCTGTCTGCCTTTGAGCAAAATAAACTCTGGCTTTTTGCATGTGAGGGTTTAAATCTTCCTAGGCCCCCTTAAAAACTGAAGCCAAGATGAAAATATGGAAGAAGGCTAAGTATAAAGCTGTTCACCAGGCTTTTTTTAGAAGTATATTTAGAGTCTTGTCAGGGTCCTGTAATATCCTCATGGGGTTTTAACTTTAATAGAACAAGTTTTGGAATAGTGACCATAGCTACAGAAGAAAATTGACACATCACTTGCTCTGGTTACTCTGGACAGGCAACGTGATAAAATGCAATAGTTTCCCAAGCTATTTTTTAAAAAAACATAGCTAGGTAGGTTGTTAATCAAGAATTCATATGATCCAAAAAATATATCAGGTTGTAATAACCGTTTTAGCATTGCAGCAGTTATAATTAGATGACATTGTTAAAATAAGTACAAGAAAACTACTGGCATAGCTACTGAGGGTAGAGACTACAGGAGTTAAAATATTTTTACAGCTGATGAAAGGAACTTTAGTATATTTGTGTTGCTGTGGTGGAATTGCATCAAATATTCAATGAATTAATTGCCATTATAAGAAAGGAGTAAGAGAGATCTACGTATGCTAAACTGTAATTTCTGAAAGGTTTTAATCTGTCCCGCTGAAAAAGAGGATAGCAATTTTACAGAAATATAATTTTTAAAATACTTCAAAATACTAATATTTTGTGCTAGCTTATAAAGATGTCCGTAAAAATAAGATCACGAAGCTGGAAATTGAAGTTTGCATCTTTTATTCCTCTGAATTGCTGCATGGAAATTTGGCACCATGTGCGCAACATACTTAGCTCTCCTGTATTAGATGAGATCATTTGTGAAATGAAGACCGTCATATTTTGCTTTGTCATTGGTAATTCAAATAGAAATACCTTAATAAAGTGCTTTGAATCCCACTGAGTGTTCTTTTTTAATTTTGTGCTGCAGATTGGGTACTCAATTCTGTAAAAATATTTTGCTYTTTCTTTTTTTGTCTGCTCAGAACAGTTTGTCTTCTGATACATTGTGCGAATATTTGCTGTTGCCTTGTGAGGAAGATAAATTGTATTTGGTCCTGTGGAGACAGGAGGAGTAGATAGAGCCACCCAAGTTGTACCTAAAAAGCCATTAGTGAAACCGTTTTCTGTCATCCTTCTAAATCTGTGCCTGCAGCATCTGGTCCTTCCTTGGTGCTCTTTCTGCTCTTGTAAAAATGGCAGGAACTGGATTTAACCTGAGTGGAAGTGCTGTATTAATGCAAAGCAGAGCTGGAAGAGGAGACTAAAACATTTTTGAATACTTAGTTTAACATCCTCAATTTYATAACGCTTTTGAGCCCGCTAAAAAGGGCATTGGATTGTGTCAAGATCCGTGGCTGATGTAGTAATACAAAACCTTCTTTGCATGGGATGCTTGAATGCATCTCCTAGAAACCAACTTGAGAGGCTTTTTTTCCTGTTCCTCTGGCTACTTCTTAACAGGAAAAGAAATGCAGAAAAACGTCTTACGATAGTGTAACRCCCCCCTTCTCTTCACAGGATGCTGTTATTGCTATATTTGCTGGTAGGAAAGGTGAGGAATTCCAGAAAATCTTGAGACAGGTGTTACTTGCTTTTTCCTTAGATTTTGTCTTCTGGGGAGTATTTACCACAGCAGCTTGGAAAATTGACCTTAGCCTTCAGTGTAGAGGAAGGAGGTGTGGCTTKCTTTCACCCTCCCAATACCCAATTTAACTTCAGCTCATACAGCGCATGAAGTGCAATTACAATTTTTACTCATGGGGAAGCATACTAAAACTTTGAATAAATAGATTTTTAGATATCTAACATACACTGACTATATTAATTTTTTAAAAATGTTTGGCAATATGTGTATGAGTACATAAGTCTTATTTATTGCATCAGACTTAAATGTGGAAGAATAGATATTTTCCAAATGTCCGAAGTCCTTGGATAGAAATTGGTTTCCTGCAGATCTTAGAAAGGGCCAGATATATATTTAAGTGGTAAAATACCTAGTATTTTTAAAAATTCATAAAAAACACGAAACAGCAAAGCCTGAAAGCAAAAATGTGACTTTAAGTTTACTGGGCTGGAATAAACCTATTCTTAGAATGCTGTCTTTCAGACTGTCGTGCAAGAAGACAATTATATGCCTGGTTAGTAAGTCTTACCCAGCTACAAAACTCAAAATCTACTCTTTTGAAGGCCCTCTACACACTTATCTGATTTTCTTTACCCTTGTATAATGATATAGCTTAGATTTTTTTGGTCATCGTTTAATAAAATTTTGTATTGAATTCTGTCAAAAGTAACTTAATTCAGCCTTTTTTGTGTGTTTTGTATTGTAAGAGGGCTACTGACTGACAGTCTCCTTTCCCACTACTTAACCTCCCCCCCTCAGTTTCATTCATTCATCAGTTTCTTCAATTTCAGGAGCTGATCTCCGCATCTGAGAGCTCGAGTGCGGGCTGTTTTGGGGCTGTATGTGCCTCTGTCCTTGCTATGCTGTTGCCCGGCTGCMCTGGCCATGCTGAGCTTCGAGCTGCAACCAGAGCCAGGGAACATGGAGATGACCGGACTGCTGGCAGGAGGGTGGGGGATGCACCAGATGGAAGATACTAGTGTCTGATTTAGCAGTAGTTAGAGTGGACCTGGTATGGCTGGGTCGGGGTCTGGTCTTTCCGTGYAGTGTGGGAACAGGTAGGTAAAAAGGCTGATCTTGTGAGTGCTGTCAGTGTCTACCATGATGAATTCAGYACATTGTTGGAAGGAATATTATTTCTTAGGAAAGAAGTAATATATGTTGAAACAAGTAGAATCAACAAGCAGCAGTTTTTGCCTTTGGGGTTTTGTAATAAATGATAGTTGGTTATGGATTTGGGCACAGGCTACAGGATGGGCATGCCTGATGCACARAATTACCTTTCCTGTACTTAAGTCCTGTTAAAAGTGTTCAACGCATGTTGAATTGCTAGTACAGTTCAAACAGAAGTGTCTGAAGTTGAACAGGCAAACATGTCTCAAGATGACCAACAGTATTTCTTCAAATTGCTCCTCTGCATGAGATAAATGTGTGCAAAAAGGTCTAAGTTATTTAATCTCTCTGTATTTTGAACAGAGCACTCTTAAGCACCGTGAGGTGAGCTCATGTAAACATAATTTGGCAGACAGCAGCAGGAATTATTATGCAACCACAATATGTGTGAGACTAAGTGAAAGACAGCAATAAGCAGTTTGTGCTGCTGCTGGCACATTTTACTGCAGCTGAATTCTGCACATCAGACCTGAAAAACATTTCTGAAACTATTTCTGCAAGCAGTTCATCTTCAGTGGAACAGTAAAAGTAGAAAAGAGAGACATTTCCTTTTTCATTTGTATGAATGTAGTAGTGCAGTATATTTAGATTTTTTTACCTTTTAAAAACTTTTGTTTCAGGATTCTTTTTTATTAAAAAAGGARCTTTCAGTTTCTGATCTGATCTTTTAATGAACTGACATGTTCCTTATGTCTGCCTTATAGTTTATAAGGGATACTTTCTTTTGCATCGCTGAAGACAGCTAATGAGATAATATGAGAGTCTTACTATGTTGCTTCATGAGTAAGAGTCTGTATGTTTTGCTGAGTCACATGTAAACTGAAATCCTGTGAATATATACACAGGAATGTGTATATGTATTAACTATAAAGGGATTGGTCCTATAGGTTGTCCTGTTACCGGTTTGTCCTGTGGCTTAGATCAGCATATAACATGTCCTGTACCTTTAGGTCAGCATGTAATTAAGAAGAGAACTTGTCTTCAATGTATGCTGCTTCTTCCCATCTGTTCTCGACAAGGCGTATTTTAGTGTGTATTTGCAGTCAGTTCCAATTCAGTCCTTGAGACTCAAACACAAGTTTCTAGATGGCATATTTATTCATGACAACATCCGTTATCCACTACAACTGTGTTTTTTAGTCAGTGCATTCATTGTAGACTTCGTCTTCATTGCAGTCAAGACCAATGTCCATTCAAAGGATGTTAAACTGTGCTAGACCATCACTTTGCTTTAAAGGCGAGGTGTCCTGTTCTGTGGGGCAGGTTGTTCTATGGTGCGAATTTGACTGGCTCTGCTTTGGAGTTATGCGACGAAATAATCTGTTAAATTAAAACAGTAGATCGGTCTATGCAAAAAATGGCCATGTTTGATATGGAAGGAAAGACGGATTTACATTTGAGATTAAAAATCTGAATGCAACTCACAAACTAATAAAGAAAGATGAAGTTCTGGTTAGTAATCCATTAAAGGACTGGTAGCAGAGAGCTGGATTCAATGCCATCTTCAGCATTAAACCTCCATAACCTTTGGCAAAATATTTAGCACTGTAACTGTTTTAAGGTGATTATACCTCAGACACTTGGATAAAAGACAATTAGGAGGAAGAACAGATTTGTAAAGCATAYTGAAAATGAAATGTCCTTTATATTTAAATTCTGTTGTTGTGAGAATTAAAAGACTCYCAGGGGCATTTCCAAGGCCACACCAGCATCTGAGAGATTATTTCATCACAAAAATGCCAGTGATAAGCCATATATGGAGTTTGCAATGACTGGAAAGAGAGACTGGCACTGCCAGTTTCAAACAGAACTTCTTTCAAGTGACGCACAAGTTTGTCAGCCAGTATTTTTATTTCGATAAAGAGGATGTARTGAAAGCATCTTATGCAGGCAGTCACTTGGGGAGGCAGAAATCCCAGTCTGTTCATATAATCTAGGCCTCTTTTGCCTCTAATCAATTGTGATGGAGTAGATACAATTCAGTATCTTATTTTCCCCTCTGGAAATAGAGCTGTCTTGGAAGCATGTAGCTAACTAGTTTATTTTATTTTTTTTATTTTTTTTATTTTTTAAATACAAATTGATTGCAAAGATAGCACTGAGTTTTTATATTCTTATGCTTACTAGCAATACTGCTGAAATATGGGCAAAGTATCTTGAGTAACACTAATGTAAGTATATGATAAAAATGGGCTGATTTAATTTTGATCTATCATCTGATGCACTGTCAAGCTAGAGATTAGACACAATGATTGCTATGCAAAATACAAAAGAGAAAAAGTTTCCAATTTAAAGGAAACTTTCCCTTGCATTGCATAAATATATTAGAAAAATATCAATACAAGATGTATTCTTGAAAGGTTAGACTTTAACAATTTGCATGTGTGTATGTGTGGCTCAAAAAAAAGATGGAAAGGGCCACACAATTATCTATAATATGTAGTGGGGAAAGGCTGAATTTTCCATTTGAACTGATTGTTTKATTTATTTATTTATTTATTTATTTATTTTGGAGGATGAGAAAAGATAATCACTTGCAGAAAAATCTCACTCTGTGTTGTTTTTAGGCCATGGGATAGAAGGGGAAGGTTCCCTTCTTTGAGTGCCATATCCTGCAACAAGGAGACAGGATTGATATGGACTATTTAGAAAAGGATACAACTATCAAAGCAAGCTGARGGTGGCTGAAAAAAAGAAACAGTGTAGTGTTACCCTTGAAGAAGAAAATAATAATAGCAATATAGTGAAAATCAAATAAAGTACCTGTATTTACGTCTCAAAGAAGAGAGGCAGGAATCTTTTTCTTTTCATAAACACTGCTACCATGTTGAAGACTTTTCCCTCAACTTAAAACGCTTATCTGTCTCTCTGATGAACAAGCTAGTGTTCATGTWTTGCCCATTTATGTGCTGGCTGGGGAAACTCTTTTGACAGGCTGAGGAGAAGTAATTGCAGATTTCTGCCACAGACACTAAAAACTGATGCATGGAGGAGCATGAGAGCACAGGGAGCAGAGCTGCTCCTGCATCTCACTAGTGTTATGCCTTGGGTTGTGAACTGGAGCCTCTTAAATATCTTTTACCTCCACACTTTTCTTCCTGCCCCCAAACAGCTATGATCCCAGAAGGCAATACTGTCTTCACAGATCCTGCTATAGGATTGCGCTGAGGTCTTAAATATGTAAAATCTCTTAAGTGCTTTTTTGCCTCATTGTAAAACAGAGCTGAAAATTTATCCTTAATATTATGGGCTTAAAAGTGGGGATTTGTATATTCTTTAAGTAGTACACTGCACAGTAAACCTAGATCTTGGCCATGTTCTTTCAAAAAATTACGGTTTACATAATAACTAAAAAACACAGACGTTAATAGCAGAAGCTTTGCTAGATGCATTCTTGCAGACTAAATGCTTTTGGATTACAGGATTACTTGAAACTGCTGTTTAAAATAGTTAGATTTTTGTGAATTTCAATCCTACTATTCAACCTGGGATCTGCTGGTTACATTTCTCTTACTTGTAATAACAAGATTACTTGCCTTCTCCCCAAAGAGTTGACTGAGTCAGTCAGGAACTCATATCCCTCAAACTCCTCACAATAATGTTTCCATTGGTTCTCCCTGGCTTAGTCATGATATCTATTTTTTTCCAGGACTACACTGCTGATAAATTTCTCTGTAGCACTGGGTAAAATTATGATATGGAAAGTAATTCTTAAAATGGAAAAAAAAGAAGAATCTTTCCTTTTTTTTTAATACTGTGTTTTAATGCTTTTGTCAGCTCTTTCTAGCATGGCTGAAATAAAGAAGACAAAAGCCAAAGAGCTGACAGTACATCCCTTTTTCTGGACATACCACCTTCGTGAAAAATTTCGGTTACAATTCTGCATGTTGGCATTTCTGTCTACCTGTGCAGTAGACAAAACTTGGAAGTGCAGCCCCCTGTTCAGGAGGGATCTGTGAAGGAACACTGCCTTCCGGTGCCCTCTCCTCACGGCTGGTATGTACTTGTGCAGATTGCATTTGCTGAGGAGGTGCAGTTTGCTGGGTTTTACCATCAGACTGGCTAGTGCTCTGGCCTTCTCTCTCTGCCTTTACGAGATAAGATATTTTGACACTGTTAGGGAGATTCTGTCAGGCAGAGATGCCCTGAGAAAACCATAACTGTTGGCAGCTTTTAAGACTGACAGCAAGGCAGAGTTGTTTAAATATAATTGTGTCCTGGATTGGTCCAACAGCCTTTCTATTCTTGGGTAATCAAGTATAGCCCAGATTGCCTTTCCATATCTGCTCTTTGTTTTATACGGTATGAAGCGGTGAAAGGGAATCTTTTAGATTATTCTAGTTTCATTTAGATTATTCTTCCACCAGAGATGGTTGAGTAAAGGCAATTTAAACCAGATAAATACTTCTATTTTTTGTTCGGGGAATTCTTTTTGCAGGGAACGTACTCTGACCATTTTTGTAATATAGAAACCTGATAGTAAGAAAATTTGGAAGCATGGCTTTTGGACTTAACAGCTGTACCTAATTTTGCGAACATGAGCTTTTGGCACATTTGCAATTCTTGCAGTAGGCAATGTTTGTCTGAACAGTGGCATCTAACATGAGTTAGGAATTTAGAATACATTCTTGATTGCATAAAAAGCACAGAACGTCAGATGTCCCAGGACAACAATAATATTTACAGGGATTATTTTTGTCCATTACATAACACCTTTTATTAACAAGTAGGAGGATTTTTTTCTTTTTTAATTTTTGGGAGGGCTTTGGAAGCACTTCTTATTTTACATAATTTGTTTCACAGGACTATCAATCTTGTTTACTTGCTCTTCCAGAATGTCCAAGTGGAAGACTGAAATAGTAAGATGGCCTAAATTACAAAGATTTAGGTAGGATTTATTTTAACCTTATAGAAGTTCTCATTTCTTAAAAGTTCTGAGGTGTGTGCTTATAATTCTGAGAGGGATAAAYAACTGATACTAGATTTAAAAAGTTTAAGTCACTGTAAACTAATTTTAAATATACTGTAGAATGAGTAGAAGGTGAACATAGTCATACGGTGATTGGAGTATAAGCCTTCCATTTTCATGTTATTGATAAGACCTGGGTTTTGTGTGCTCTGACTGAAGCGAAGAACATAACCTACAGTTTTTTCAAGAAAATATTTCAGAGGTGAGACTTTCCCTTATGTTCTTGGTATGAACTGTTTCTTAGAAATCACAGATCATCAGATTTGGGCATTCTGAGGATTTGCACTGCAGTGACAGGGAGAGAATGAGATTACCATGTTGTAGCTTCAAATCATCTCAACCAGTTTCATGCCTCTGAAGAGAGCAGCAAGAAGTGTGCTGATATCAAGGTTTGCTTTTTAAAGAAGGGGAAGCAGCAGTCCACAGAGCCTCAGACAGAAAGTGTTGGGAACCATCCTTTTCCAGTTGTGTTTGAGTGGTTTAGGTAAGCAGGTGGCTGATCTTATTCAGGTCAACAATATGTAGAAAATTTCCTTTAACTTTCCCATACATGCACTGAAGGAACACGTCTTTCATTTTTTTAAAAGAATCTAGAAGACAGGAAATCATTGTAGCTGAGGGTTTCCAGTGAATGACTTTTGGTTATTGGATGTAAGAATAAAAGTTGTGGAGTTATTTGAGAAGGAAGTATGCAATTTTCAACAGGATTAATTGGGCAATATATTTATTTAGATATATACCTATGATGTAGTCAAACAATATAAAATTTGACATTGTGTTTGTCTTTAGTAGCAACAATACTTCAACTTGTCTGGTTATAATGATTGACTATACAATTATTATTTTTAAATAGTTGGTCAAAAGGAAGGAATTTGTCCTCGGAAAGCTTACTTATACAATTTAAATATTAAATTAACCTAGTCTGTGTTAATTCTTAACCATAGTAATAAATTACTTAACAAAACCAAAATTGCATTTTTCTCTTGTGTTTGAGCATTATGAGAACAAAGAAAGCAAATGAAGCAAAACAATTATCTTATAAAATTTCATGATTGGAGTGTATATATACTGCCCTGAAACAGTTTCCTTTAGATGAGGTGTCTTCTTTATACTATACTATGATTTTTGTCTTACCTCTACCAATTATGGGATCTTTTGAAGTTATTCTCAGACCAGCACACTTCAGAAAGGAGTGTGCTATTGATAGTATGAGAAAGGCGAGGGTTCGGAGGCAGGTATGAAGGGAATAGAGCCTTAGCCTGGATTTCCAGTGAACACATCCATCTAGGAGCATTCTCCAGCAGGCACAGGAGTCTCAYTGGGGATGTTTTGAATAGTAATGTGCAACAATATGCTGTGCGTTGGAAGTGAGCTTGGAGAAAAGTGTGGACAGAAGCAGTTAACTGACCAGAACTTCATTGGGTAACAGCAACATAAGTAGCTCCTTCTGGTGTACTTTAATCCTTTTGGGCAGGTATTTCTTTTCTGAATAGGCCTCTGCCAAAACCTTGATTTGTCCTCATGGAACTTTCAGACTTGGACTGCTCTTGGCTGATAGTTTATCCATGATGTTTTATGTAGGCAGTCCCTTGTCTTTGCACAATTGCCCTAACCACTGCATTTTCTGTGGACAAATGACATCTTTCCCATGTTTTTCTCTCTTCTTCCTTTCCTGCCTCCTCCTCCTAACAAAATCCCACAATAATCTACTACTTCCAGTTGATAGCAAATTTCAATACAAAGATTTAATGAAATTAATTGTACATAAACATTGATAATAGAAACATGACTTGGTTGCTTCATAACCTTGAAGATCCTATGCTAGTTATCTCCAGAGTCTAAGAAGAATTATTTACATCCTCTCCTGATGCAGCTATCTGCTGCTCCCTCCCCCTCTTCCCTCCCCCACATCCCTCTGAAGCCCTGGACATTTGCCATGGTTTGAAGGATGCTGATCTGCATGTGCAAGTTTCTTTCTCTGTTTACTTGAGAAATTTCTCTTGTGCTTGGCTGTGGCATCTTGCTCACTCTTAAACCACTTGCCTGATTTTTAGGTCAGGAAGATGGTGATCTTTTCAGAATCACCTGGGAAGTTTCATTTAACAAATTCTGTGTTGCAGCGGGTCTAATGATTTGTGTTCTTTCTTCTTTCCTCATAAAGTGCACTGTCTTGTGACCTGAGGTCTTTTGTACAAAAGAAAAGACATGTCTGAATGTCATTCCCTACAGCTTTTGGCTGTATGTGTGTGGTAAACACGCTACAGAGCTTTCTGAAATTGGCCTCTGTTATGTGAAATCAGTGGCCTAGATTCTATTGAGCCCCATTTTTATTGCCCTACTCAAAAGAAATATTAGAGTTTCATATCTCTTTCAGGTAATTGCTTTTGTAAATATTTAGTTATCAGATTTTGAACCATCTCTTGTCATGGGCTCTACAATCTGCCTATGTTGATTAATATGGTAGTAATATCTCACACTATGGTTAACCCTGTTAATCAGTCTTTCTTTTTCATTAATTTGATTTGGATAATTAGATCTCTAGTCTTAATAGCTGCATTTTGCCCAGTAGGAGCAAGCAAGAGAAAAAATTGTATGAGCCAGAAATTAATCTTTTTTGAATCTTGGATAAAACTTCTGTTTTCTAATCAAGGCAAGTTGCCATGCATTAATTTATTTTTGAAAAAATATTTTTGTCCTCTTCATCAGGAACTTTCATAGTACCACTTAAAGATTTCAGTGTTTTCTGGTTATGATAGAAGCTAGAAAATATGAAAGATCTTTAAAAAACCTTGATTTCTGGGGTAAATTAATTGAAGAATTAAGAGCCACATTTATCCTTCATGTATTCATGTATGTGGCATTTGAATGCCATAATGAATAGAGTTATGCCTCTACTGAGTTAAAACCTCAAACCTCAAACAATGTAATGCTGCCATTATTTTCTCCCCTTTTATTTATTATTTATTCTCCCTTTTTATTTTCTCCCTTTTTATTTTTCCYGTACTTATCATCCCTGCCCTCACCATAAAACCTGCACGTGCGCRCACACACACACGCACTGGTATCATTTCATAGACAGTAGAGAAGGCTTTCAACATCTTCTTTTTTTCAAAAAAAGAAAAAAGGCAACCTTGGAGACCCAGAAGTTAGAAAAGGTGGCAGCTTGTCTGGCTCTGAAGACTTGGGTCTAGAAGAGCAAAAGAATACATGTTGTTCTTGTTGCTGTGAAAATCACCAGCATGTAACTAAAACCAAAGGAAACAGAGAGAAGAATTGGTCGCTTATATATGAAAGCAGTAGGGAAGAGCAAAACATGAGAGCAGAGCAAAGGTACAACAGAGCACTGCAGAAGTGAGACACAAGTACTGAAAAATAGAAGGGCAGAAAATTTAAGGGGGGGGGAATGATAAGTGAAATAAGAATGTGTGACTGGGTGTGTTTGTTGCTTTTCCTTTTAGAGGAAAAAAATAAGCAGAATATTAACATTAGTCAAAACTTACATTTTAACATTAATCAAAACTTATATTCTCTTGTAGACGGTTGCTACAAATACCTAAAAGAGCGCTGTGTGTTTAGGGTTGGAGAAAGAATTGATCTAAACACACCTAAACACTGTTGTGATTATCTTAATCTCACCTTCTGCTTTATCTAKACAGTATTTTACCCAGAGGATCTTTAGCTATATAGTAAACTGTGGTGAACATTAACATTTAGCTATGCAAGATACCAATATGTCAACACAGAATTATTCATTTTTGATTACATATTAATGGCAGTGTCATTCAAACACAGTACTGTCTACCCCTTATATAAGGTATAACATTTGCACTTGGTAAAAGAGGTGGAATTTGTTGCATAGTGAGATTATTGAGAAACTTACCTGAACCTGCAGAGGGAAGAGGCAGCCTCGCTAACCTCACCACCTTGATCATGTTAAAATCTTCTTACAGCTGAGAGCCTCGGGTACATCCCAGGCAACATGGTGAGGCTGAGCTTACAGGCTAGAGGGTGCAGGTGAGTCCTCAGGGACCCATCCCTGGGACAGCGCTGGGCTCGGGATCCTGCTGGATTCTGGCACGCTCTGGCAAGGTGGGTCTTTGCAGCTTCTGCGTTGCAGCTCCTTCCCCACCACTGGGGAATTTGGATTGCACAGTGTTCCCCAAATTAATGGAGGTGATCGGCTGCTTATGTGAATTAGCTGGGAGCTGCCATAAAGCTGCTCAGAAGCCACATGTGACTAAAAATCACATGTTGATTGCCTACTTATTAAATATGTGAGCATATATAAGGAATTCTGTACTGCCATTTGTATGATGGCATGTATCAGCAGGAGATAAATTTAACCACAATGGATAAATTTGATAGAACTAATCAAGTGCACATTCCAGAAGGTGGGCAATAAGCCAAAGATGCATATTTTGACTCTGTAAGGTATGTGATGGCATTTTAAGTAGGTAGGAAAGCAGAAAAGCAGGCTTGCATGTGTTACTTTTGCTTGGGAACCATCCTGGTTTGTGTAAGGAATACTATTTRGATACAATAGCCTGGAAGATAACAGTAGGTAGTAAGATTATTGCTTCATTCAAGGAAATGGTGACTTTTGAATTCAAGGCTGCAGAACTACTGTTATTTTTAACAGTATACTTATGCATATACTTGCATATGCTTATGCTTATACTTATACTTATACTTACTTATACTATGCTCTATAAGACTGAACAGGCTAGATAATACCCTATATGAATTGATTATTTTCATCTGTTATTTTTTCTTGAATGGTTTGAGTACACGTGGTTTTCATTTTTGTGAAAATGTCTTCTATTTATTGGAATGTTGTATGAGCTGTGAGCAACAACCATTAGCCTTCATTTTTCTAGTCAGTKACAGAACCAACATGCCAAAGTCATCATGGTATGGCAGGTGTATTCAGTTCCTGAGTAGTATATACTGTATATTCTGTAGTCTGACTAGTCTGACTACTAGTCTGACTAGTTCTGGATTTTGTACGGACATCTTTTTCAAGTAAAATAAGTAAAATAAACTGTGAATTCCTCAAAATATGTATTTTAAAGGACTGTGCATATATMTTATATATATATAAACAGTATGTTTGTGTGTATATGTGTGTGTGTATGTGTATGTATGTGTAAGTATATTTGAAAGTTAGATAAGGATGGGGAGAGTATTAGGAGTCACACAATTATATATCCTGTGTGCATATTTCGAGAGAACTACTCATTTTTTTAATCAAAAATAACTTGATACTAATGCCCCTGCATTAGTGGGATTTGGAGAGCTGAAGGCGACCTTGAGTTGGTTCTAGCAAGCGATGTGAAAGACAATAAGAAGGAAGCAGCAGCAAAAGGAAGGCTAAGAAAATGTAGGTCCCCTACTAAATGGAGCAAGTCCTGCTGACAAGCAACACAGAAAAGGCAAGGGTACTGAATGTTTTATTCCCTTCAATCTTCTCAAYGCTGGTAAGACCAGCATTCAGGAATCCCAAGTCCTTGAGATCAGAGGGCAAGCCTGGAGCCAGGAAGACTTACCCTTAGTGGAGGATCAAGTTAGGGAACACTTAAACAGATGGGACATCAAGTCCATGGGACCTGATGAGATGCACTTGTGACTGCTGAGGGAACTGTCCAATGTCACTACGTAGGCACTCCCAATTATCTTTGGAAGGTCAGTGAGATCTAGGGAGGTTCCTGAGGATTATGAGAGAGCAAATGTCACCCTCATCTTTAAGAAGGATAAGAAGCAGGATTTGTGAAATTACAGACTGTAGTTTCAGTCTAACATTGATCCTTGGAAAGGTCCTTGGAAAAGTCCTGAATACTTCTTTCAGTCACATGAAGGACAGAAGGGTGATCAGGAAAGATCAGCCTGGATTCACAAAGGAATAAACCAACCTTAACCTTATTAACCAACCTGACAGCCTTCTATTATGATATGTCTTGATGGAGGATCAAGCAGTGGATGTTCTTTATGCTGATGTTAGTAAAGCTTTTGATACTCTTTCCCATAACATCTTCATACACAGGTGGATGAAGTACAGGCTAGATAAGTGGACAATGAGGTACACTGAAAACTGGCTGAACTGCTGAGCTGGTGTCAGAGCATTGTGATCAGATGTGCAAAGTCCAGATGGAAGCCAGCTGCTAGTGGTGTACCCCAGGGGGTCAAAACAGGGACAAATACTGTTTAATATCTTCACTGATGACCTGAATGGTAGGGTAGAGTGCACTGTCAGCAAGTTTGCAGACAATACAAAACTAGGAGGAACAACTGATACATTTGGAGGGCTGGGGTGGTGGGGAGAGAGTGTCACAGTCAAAGGGACCTCAACAGGCTGGAGAAATGGGCAGAGGGGAGCCTCATGAAGTTCAGCAAAGGGAAGTGCAGAGTCCTGCATGCAGGGAGGAATAATTCCATGCACTGGTACAGATTAGAGGCTGACCTGCTGGATAGCAGCTCTGCAGAGAAGGACCGGGGAGYCATGGGGGACAAGTGGAACATGAGCCAGCAATGTGTCCTTGTGGCAAAGAAGGCAAGGAAGGCTCCCTGTCAAGGGTGTCAAGGGATGTAATTCTTCCCCTCTGGTCAGCACTGGTGAGGCCACTTCTGCAGTGCTCAYTGGGGGGTCCAGTTCTGGACTCCCCAGTACAAGTAAGTTATGGAGCTACTGGAATGAGTCCAGAAAAAGGCCACTAAGGTGATGAAAGGACTGGAATATCTTTTATGGGAGGAACACTGGGATAGGATACCCAGAGAGTCTCTATCCTTGATAACTTCAAAACCCAGCTATGACAGTCCAGCATAGTCTGCTGTAGCTGACTCAGCTTGAGCGGGGGTTTGGACCAGGTGATCTCCAGTTTATTTCTTTTTTGAAAACTGGTAATTAGTGCTTTTAGTATCAGCTTAGCAGTAACAATATATGATATTGATACTTTCTTCTTTGAAACATTAAAGAGGCAGTCTATAATGAGATACATCAAGGCTATTTAATTCTCACATATCCTATGTTCTCAAAAGGATAGGGCTGCTAAAGTAATAAAGGATAAGTCATGTAGCATAAGATTTTTTTGAATTTGTTCTAGACAGCTTCTTTTAGAGAATCTGAAATGAATTTCTAATCGTCAAATGAACTAAATATAGATTTCTAAATCTAAAATAGAAAGTTTTATTATGGTTGATATAAGTCGAAATAGATTGATCTGTCCAACACAGCTAGATGGAGGACTTATGACTGGAACTGGTGGAAAGAAGAAATAGTGGTTAAAAACTGCCAGAAAATAATTGAAAACTCTATCTAACTGAATGTAAGGAGAAATGAGAGAGGGGTAGTGGTGTCAAAAGACCACATGTAAATTCTTTCCATATATTTGTGGAGAGTTCAGTGAACCATAATATAGCTTCATGAGGAATGCCCTTGGTTTAGATAGAATAGTGAAGAAGAGCTATTTTAATATCTTAAAGTTTGTGTTCACATCTGTCTCATGACAGAGATGAATAGGAGGCTTTTCAATGAGATCTCCTCCATTGCTTTTCCAATGCAAGCAAATGATAATTCATTTGTGGGTTGGCACAAAGATACAGTACAATGGATTTGTTCAAGCACCAGGTGTGAAAGCAGTGCCACTATTTGATTTTTCTTTTGACAGATGACTGGAATTGAAGACCTGTCTGGGGCAAACATTACCTCATAACATACTTGGCACCAGAAAAGTTGAAAAGATTATAAAAGAAAATAGTGATGTGCTAAAATATGGAAAGGAAAAGGAATGACTAACTCAGTGTTGCTCCCTCTATCCCAAACTCATAGTTTGTCCGGTAATCTAGCAAGGATCGCGTGTACAAGAGTAGTTTAATTCACTCTTTATGCTGGAAACAGGTGTTGTTTAAGTTATATCTGGACATCTCTGATGATTTAAATCACAATTTTTTTATACGTGATGATAGGGTATGGGATGATGTGATAAGATTATATGTGATTATAGTCTTGTTTATCATACTTGAGAAAGGTTAACAGATGGACATGCTGTCATTTTATGTCCTAGCATACAAAACTGCAGCTCTTTTCCTGTTTTCTTAGGTTTAATTACCCAATTTCTGAAACAACACCTGGCAAGAAGGGTCCTATTCCTGGTTGGTGATTCCACCCAGCAATCTGCTTTTAATTTTCTCACAAGCATTCCTGGTTTTACTTTTCAGCCACTGGGAGCTTTATGGACCAGTTTTCCTTTTGCTCTCTGAAACAAATGTCAGCAGAGTCAAGATCCATAAACTCACCATTGAAAAGTGAAAACAAAGTGCTGATTCAGCCACAGGGAGCTGGAATCAGGTTGCTCCCTTAACAGGTTTAAATACAAATAGTGGCTGTGATAGATGGGAGGGTCCTGTAAGTTTACCTTTTATTGGTATTTCTATACGGGCATCTGGCATTGTGTTTTCGCATTATTGCAGGAATTACATGGGCTGCACAAACTGTTTTGGGCCACTGAAATGGTAACTGTGGTTCAGCATATTCACTTATCTTTGAACCAGCATAGTCTGGTGTTAATCATTGTATGCCTCTGCTCTGAAATATGCCAGTGTTCCCTTTTGAAACCATGCTGAAATAACTTGGACTGGCAGGTGCAGGCAGAGAAGGAGCACTTTATGGCTTGTACTTTTTTTCTGAAGGTGAAATCAGAGCTATTCTTTAAATTTAGAGAATGATATTTCAGCATTCGGTAGGGTTTGCTCCCTTGAAAAYATGTTGTGTGCTGCTATCCATTTACATCATCTCTGTGGTGAGAAATAAATCTAACAAACAAAACTATTTTCATTGGACTTAGCTTTATGAATTTGCTTCAGTAGGCAGTTACCTAGTTAACATATGGATAGTACAACAGATGATCCCAGCGTGACTATGCTGCAAGCCACTCGAGTGACTCTGCTGATGTGATCAATCACAAGAGCATTTGCCATAGGACCATGTGTTATTATTTATAATATATACTGTTTATATTTTATAGAACTCCCTTATCACTCGTTATTTCATGAAATCAATTTTTTGAAAGAAAGAGCCAARAGATTCATCATTTTTGTAATATCTGACTTCACCTGCCAGAAGTAGTCAAATTGTTTTTTAACATCTGTTAATGATTTAACTTTCCCTTTTTACTGATGTCAATAAAAGGGTGTTACCACTCCTAAACCTCAGTGAAAGCATATTGTCATTTCACAGAAAAATAAATTCCCTATCTCTTTATATATACATAACATATGTTTTAATTGCTTACCTGTAAGATGCTGATAAATTGTTTAAAGCCCAGATAACAGGAAAATGAGAAAATCAGAATAGGCAAAAAGGATAGAGAGACGTTCCTTGGTAATTCATGTCTGAGGCAAACATGTAATATATCTGAAACTTACTCTTTTTCTTATATTTATGATAAATATAAGAAATCAATACCTTTGGTTACAATTCGAAGGTGTTCGGATTAAGAACTGATTAAGCTAAGCCCTGAGGAAGGCAACCTACCAGGAGTGCAACAGTGTGTGTGCACATGCATTTTTAAAAGGAAAATCAATTTCAAAATGATTTTATCTCATTAACTTAATCAATATTCTTATGCCTCACAGTGTATAAAATAAACAAAAATACTGTTTTCCTCTTTTTAGAACAAAAACTGACATCTTAAAGGTACAATGACTTCATGTGCTGTGTATGGACAGGTTAGATTTCAACATTGTAGGTACTTGTACAATGGATTTTCTCTGCTCAGATGGATATCTGAACCTTGATTATAAATGTATGTGATCAGTTCATATGTGAGATCTTACCAATTAACTAAATATATCTTAGTTTACATGTTCTTTCTAAAAATGAGTTAGTCAGAGATGGCTGACAAACATTTTAAATTGTTACCTAAGGCATGTTTGTCAAAAATTTTTGCAGAAACTTATCAATTTACATGAAACTTTTTTTTTTTTTTTTGGTGAGTTTTTTTCACATCCCAGATGGTTCTTCTGTGTTGTGGTGAGAAAAAGAGGCAGAAGAGTGTCAGTTCCACAGTAAGCAGTGAGATGAGGAAAAGACATGGGGGCAGCAAGGGGTTTGACCCTACTCCTCCCATGTGCTGCATATAAGCTTGCACTGAAAACAGACCAAGTCTTCAGTTTGGCTTATTGCAGTTGAAAGAGCGAGACTGTTTCTTAGAATATTCCTGGGATGGAAAGGTGATTTATTCCCCTTAATTCTTAAGCCAGAGATGTATCTTTTAGGCTATCTGTTTTGTCAGTCAGAAATGGCCAGGTTAATTCCCTTTCTGGAGCATATGGACTGTTTTCTGAAAACGCCTATTTTTCTGTCTCTTCAGGTAAGTCTGAGAAGATTGCCTCTCCAGTTTGGCACATGCAGGCTAACTTCTAGCATCTTTGTGGTTAAACTACCGAAATTGCAGCCCAGTGACAARTTAATACTGTAGGCTGATGGTGAGGGCACTAAGGTGATTTATAAAAGTCATAGGAGCATGAATATGAGTACTCATTCCCATATGTTTTATCTCAACTTGTTATGCTTAAACTTCAGATGATCRTGTTGGTGTCCTGATATAAAACAGGAAAAAAAAACACTGACTCTGTGAAATTTTTGAGATAACTGTTGCCACATAGGTGTAACTACAAGTATGTTATACCTTCTTAGTTTTTTAGAAGTGGAAGGTTCTTACATTTACTCCCATTGTAGTCTCAAATTAAGTTTAGTCAGAAAAAGGGTTACTATTGCTATGTTCTGAATAATCCATTCTTACTAATGCTCATCAAGATGATATTCTTACCTGTTAAGATTACGTCATCAAGATTATTCATTTTTAAAATATCTGTCTTAAAAATATAGTCATTTTACTACTTTGCACAACAGTGATACATTGCATTCCACTTAAAATGTGCTTGCTGTGTCTTGAACAATCCAATAGTTACAGCCCACTGTGTTGCAGAGCAAGGATTGCCAGAGCAGAAGCGCCTCAGAAGTCAAGTGCCTTCAAGTGCATATGACTGCTAAGGCATTGCTGATGCAATTGTCAGTACTGGTATATGACCAAAAAAGATCTTCTTTTATGGAGTATGGTCTTTAACTTGATGTTAAAGGAATGGTTCAAGACAATCTTGATGTTTCAATTTATTCTATTATTTTTACWGTCTTCCTGTCACTGATGGGAGATGACTACATAAAGAGGTTTTTATCATTAAGGCTGTCTGGTTGAATTCGTCAGGCATTGTGCAGCCTCTGTTAAAGTTATAGTAAAAAGAAATACAGAATTTTCCCTTTTCATTCCCCTTTGCATCTTCTGAAACATCTATTTCAGAAATGAAACCAGTTTTGAGATTATCATCAGGGAACCAACAATATTGGTAGTCACTTTACTTATATATATATCCATGTTAATGTTCATATTTGTTTTTCAGTCTTAGGAGGAAAAGGATATTTATTCTTATTTTCTTAAAGTCTTTTTTACGTTCAGGTTAGTAATAACCAAAATGGTTTATTGCCTGCTATGACCACAGCATGGATGGTTATAGCTATTTAATTGCATTTTACCCTGATAAAACCACCCTTTTATGTGCTAAGCTATCTTAGGCTTGCCATATGACTGAGATTAAGTTACTGACGAAGTACATCTTAATGTGGAAATTGGTTTGATAGATGTATGAAGATACATCTACCTGTAAAGATAGATTTTCCCTAGGAAGACTAGGAAAAATATGGACCCACTTCTGAATGGAGTGGGGACCATGGTGACAAAGGATACAGAGAAGGCAGAATTACTGAATGCCTTCTTTGCTTCAGTCTTCGCTCCTAAGGGCAGCCCTCAGGAATYCCAGAGCCTGGACGTGAGGGAGAAAGTCTGGAGAAGGGAAGACTTTCCTTTGGTTGAGGAGGATGGGGTTAGAGACCTTCTGGGCAAGCTAGACATCCACAAATCCATGGCCATGGTTGGATTCACCCACGGGTAATGAGGGAGCTGGTGGATGTTGTTGCCAGGCCGCTCTCCATCATCTTTGAGAGGTCATGGAGAACAGCAGAGGTGCCTGAGGACTGGAAGAAAGCCAGTGTCACTCCAGTCTTCAAAAAGGGCAAGAAGGAGGACTCAGGTGACTATAGGCTGGTCAGCCTCACCTCCATGCCTGGAAAGGTGATGGAACAGCTCCTTCTGGATGTCATCTCCAAGCGTATGGAGGAAAAGAAGGTGATCAGGAGTAGTCAGCATGGATTCACCAAGGCGAAATCATGCTTAACCAATAGAATAGCCTTGTCTGATGGAATGACTGGCTGGGTAGATGAGGGGAGAGCAGTGGAATTTGTGTACCTTGACTTCAGCAAGGCTTTTGACACGGTCTCCCAGAACATCCTCCCTGATAAGCTCCAGAAGTGTGGGTTAGACGAGTGGACAGTGAGGTAGATGATTGAGAACTGGCTGAAAGGCAGAGCTCAAAGGGTCATCATCAGTGGCACAGAGTCTAGTTGGAGGCCTGTGGCTAGTGGAGTTCCCCAGGGCTCAGTACTGGGTCCCATCCTGTCCCATTTCTTCATCAATGGCCTGGATGAAGGGACAGAGTGCCTCCTCAGCAAGTTTGCTGATGCTACCAAGCTGGGAGGAGTGGCTGACACAGCTGAGGGCTGTGCTGCCATTGAGAGAGACCTGSACAGGCTGGAGAGTTGGGCAGAGAGGAAGGCTGATGGTATCCTGGGATGCACTGGGAAGAGTGTTGTCAGCAGGCCTCATCTCAAGTACTGTGTCCAGTTCTGGGCTCCCCAGKACAAGAGASACATGGAGCTACTGGAGAGAGTCCAGCRTAGGGCTACAAAGATGATCAGAGGGCTGGAGCACCTGCCCTGTGAGGAACGGCTGCGAGAGCTGGGCCTGTTCAGCCTGGGGAAGAGAAGACTGAGGGGGGATCTTATCAATGTGTACAAGTACCTGAAGGGAGGGTGTCAAGGGGACAGGGACAAACTCTTTTCAGTTGTCCCATGTGACAGGACAAGAGGCAATGGGCAGAAATTGAAGCACAGGCAGTTCTGCCTGACTSTGAGGGGGAATTTCTTCCCTGTGAGAGTGACGAAGCCCTGGAAATAGGTTGCCCAGAGAGGTTGTGGAGCAAYAGGATGAGTCAGAATGAGTTTGCACAAAATGTATAGGACAAAACTTTGAAAAGATTTTAAAAAATCATCAATATCAAACTTTTATTTTCAGAGGTGAAAAACAGGAATGTATGTATTTTTAAAATGTTCTGGCCTTTTGAAACAAGCTCCAAATCAATTTCTTTTGACTGACTGAGGCTCATAGAAGTCTGATATCTGTTGCACATAACCAGAGCACTGTTTCAGTTCTTAAGTATATGCCTCACTGTGGTTTTGTCAGGTTTTAGAGTGAGGTGTCCAAAAGGAAAGATACAGTTATTTTAGGGCAGTAGGCAGGACAACTCCCAATACCAGTTGTTGTTTTGATCTGATATGTGTGTTTTCCTTGCCTTTTTATTTTCAAATGTGTCTTTTATTAATCTAGATATGTCAGCAGACTAGCATTTTCTCCATTCAGCTATGTGACAAGGACATTATTCAGGTTATGGTATGGAAACACTGTGGATTTTACAGGTACGCAGGTTTAAATATTTCTGGTAACCTAAAACAGCTATCAACCATGGTAAAAGAATACTTTGATTTCTGTTTGTCTGTTCTACAGATGGGGATCCTCATATTTTGCAAAAGTATTTGTATGAATGAAATAAGCAGAATGAAAATAACTTTGAGGAGGAGTGGGAAGGCATTACTGAAAGCAAAGTCTTCAAAAGTCAGATGGGCGTGGGTGGGTTGGGGATATCTCCTCTCTCTCCTTCTTCCTTCTCCTTCCCCTTGGGACACAGATCAGTGGGATGTGCTATCTGTCAAATGCTGGAGGACATAGCATGCAATGTAAAAATTCAGCATTCTTTCATACCTTTCCTTTGATAAAATATGCAGAAACTCTCCAGAATGAGATAATCTGGAACAAATTCAGATAGTTTGTTGAAACATTTCAAACTTTGTAAATTTGCTATTATTTTTTTTTCAAAGTTGTGATAGTGACAGGTTTCACTCTACATCTGACAAATTCCATGGACTAATTCCCTTCACAAGGCTTGAAAAAGACAATGTCTTAAGTATCTACTGAAAAGGGACTTTGCTTGATTATCTATCTGGATTATGAATATTGCAAAGAATGACTAATTTAGCAAGTAGGAAATGCAGTAAAAAAAAAAAATCCTGCAAAGATTTTTCCTAGCACAGGTGAATAATACACAGCTTAAAATACCATTGACACACTGTGCAATAGGACTAAAATGAAACCTAAAGCAAATGAGAGATATTTTTCCATATTAAAAAAGCAGCAGTTCCTGTTTCTTATTTTTTTCTCTGTTTTGTTACAATTTTAAAATTTATCACACGCCATGGTGGTAAATCACAATATAATATTTTCATGCGTCAATAGTAACCTTTCACCTTTCTTGATCATCAAGAGAATAGCRTATGTGTTTTTAAAAAATTAGCTTTGTTTTTATGATGGAATACAGTGTATATTGGACCATATCTTTGTAGATTGGCAAGCAGCTCCTAGGAAAACTGAGTTGGTGCACAGTCAAATGGTGACTTTGATTTCACCAGGTCTGAACCCATTCTGTAKCAGGGAAGTCACAGTATAAATCACAGCAAACCACAGTGGAGCAGACTGGCTGCCAGTTGCTCCAGATATCTAGTAAGGAATTTGAATTTGAGTAAAACATATGGAAGCCCTACCTGCACCACTTTTTCCTCATCATGCTCACTAGCTCAGAAAACAGGAGGACATTATCCTGTGTTTGACATTACACTGTTTTTGTACCATTASAAAGTCTTCTGTGCTCCTTTATGTTCCATCTCCAAACTCTTGCATGTATTTGAGCAAGATGGATACAAATTCTGCAGAAAAGGTCTAAACCTGACCAGAACCTATCAGGCATGATACAGAGAGCTGTCATTTGCACTTCTCCTAGTGGTATATTCCTAACTAACTGGATTAAAGTTAAGATTCAAAATGATACAGAACATGATAAAAAAGTAGTTCAGTTCACTAACTATAATGAATTCATTCCATCTTTTATGAATCATTTAGTACTAAGTGTAAAGCACAGTTCTGATTAACTCTGTAATGTACTGTGTACAGCTAGTTCTGTATATGTAATAAAAACAGGTCTTTTCAAATTGAACTCTAGTTTTCAACCAAATAGTAACTAATATAGAATCACAGAATCATAGAATCAGTAAGGTTGGAAGGGACCTCTGAAGATCATCTAGTCCAACCTCCCTCCTTCAGCAGGGTCACCTAGAGCATGTTAGACAGGATTACATCCAGGCAGGCCTTGAAGATCYCCAGAGAAGGAGACTCCACAACCTCTCTGGGCAACMTGTGCCAGTGCTCYGTCACTCTCACAGGGAAGAAATTCCCCCTCACGGTCAGGCAGAACTKCCTGTGCTTCAGTTTCTGCCCATTGCCTCTTGTCCTGTCACATGGGACAACTGAAAAGAGTTTGTCCCCRTCCCCTTGAYACCCTCCCTTCAGGTACTTGTACAYATTGACAAGTTCCCCCCTCAGGCTTCTCTTCCCCAGCCTAAACAGGCCTGACTCTTGCAGCCGTTCCTCATGGGGCGGATGCTCCAGCCCTCTGATCACCTTCATAGCTGTACGCTGGACTCTCCAGTAGCTCCATGTAGCTCTTGGACTGGGGAGCCCAGAACTGGACACAGGACTCAAGATGAGGCCTCCCCAGGGCTGAGTACAGGGGCAGGATCACCTCCTTCCACCTGCTGGCAACAGTCTTTCCAGTGCATYCCAGGAGACCATTGGCTTTCTTGGCCACAAGGGCACATTGCTGGCTCATGGTCAAACTGTCATCTACCAGCACTCCCAGGTCCTTCTCTGCAGAGCTGCTCCCCAGAATGTCAGCCCCCAGCCCGTACTGGTGCCTAGGGTTATTTCTCCCTAGGTGCAGGACTCTGCACTTGCCCTTGTTGAACCTCATAAGGTTCCTCTCTGCCTAACTCTCCAGCCTGTCCAGGTCTCTCTGAATGGCAGCACAGCCCTCAGCTGTGTCAGCCACTCCTCCCAGCCTGATAGCAACAGCAAACTTGYTGAGGAGGCACTCTGTCTCCTCATCCAGGCCATTGATGAAGAAATGGGACAGGATGGGACCCAGKACTGAGCCCTGGGGGACTCCACTAGCCACAGGCCTYCAACTAGACTSTGTGCCACTGATGGCAACCCTCTGAGCCAGTTCTCAATCCACCTCACAGTCTACTTGTCTAACCCACACTTCTGGAGCTTATCTAGGAGGATGTTCTGGGAGACAGTGTCAAAAGCCTTGCTGAAGTCAAGGTACACAAATTCCACTGCTCTTCCCTCATYTACCCAGCCAGTCATTCCATCAGACAAGGCTATCAGATTGGTTAAGCATGATTTCACCTTGGTGAATCCATGCTGGCTACTCCTGATCACCTTCTTTTCCTCCAAAATATCTGGTAGTAAGAAATAGATTCTCCATGTTCAAAATCATCCAGAAATAACGTATGCCTATATTATGTCCCTCTAGTTATCTAGAAGAAAAATAAATTACAAATTAGATATATAACAAAGATTAAAGCTTTTTTGAGAAGATTAATTGAAAAATACGTATGCAAAAAACTCTTCTAATGATTAATGAAATTAAGATTTGTTGGATTTTTTAAATGAATAATTTAATAATTTAAATTTAGTTTTTAGAAATGGAAAGTACTAAATATCTAAATGTAGTATAACCTTAGAGTAATCTACAATGTAGTCTTGCTGTAATAAAGGAATATGGGGAAGTGCTAGTTCTAGCACTAGCATTTAAAAAAGAAAAACAAAAATACCATGACTTTACTGAGGGAATCCTGTCATTACATGACCATAGGATTTCGTTGCCATTAATGAGCTTATTTATACACTGCTCTGCATTACGTCCAGCACTTTTTTTACTTCTGACCAGTTGCTGTGTGCTGATTTCTCAACTGTAAAAGATCCAAGTGAAGCAGAGGAAAAGGTATTAGTTCAGGAACTGAGTCCAAGTCCCCTATTTCCTAACCTCGTGGTATCAGTTTGAGACCATTTTTCTTCTCCAGTTGGACCCATTGTAGAAATGACCTGTTTGTGTATCCATTAATGGATCCTGTACCCTCCATAATACCTATAGCAAGTATTTTCTTATATTTAATACATAGCAGTAATTGAGTGAAAAGTGGTAAATTTATGCTACATAAATACACAAATTGATACTGTAATTTTTTACATTTTCAGTCTCCATTGAAGTAACCATATAAATATGCTGTCTAGTATTAAATTGCCTGTACTCTAAGTATTACTATTAGTGCTGCTTTGGAATTATATAAGTAGATAAAAAAAAAAAAAATGAAGAAATACCCTTTGTGATTACCTTTACAGCACATGTCTCAGTATGTATATTTAAAGGGCTTAAATAGACATATAATTATTTTAAGGATTTTCCTTTGAACTGAGGCATACCTATGACCAAGCAACCCTAGTTCCTTAGGAATAAATTGCCATCTTAAAATATGTTTTCTGCTTTCAAATTATAAGTTTTCAAGAAAAGCTAACAGAACAAATGACTTCATCCTCGTTATAGCTTGTAAGAATGCATTATGATGTATATGTACTGTGGTAGTACTAGGTGACACTTCACGCTAGACTAATTTTTTTTAAAAAAAACACTTCCAAATCAAAAGAATAGAGTAAAGGTGAACAGCTTTCTTTTCTTCATTTCTCATTTTACTACACAGTGACATCACATTCATATTCTGGACTTTTTCTCTCAGGTAAATATGGAGGGGTAATAAAATAAACTGTATCAGTAAGATGATTTTAAAAACTTAAAAGAGGGGGCAACATTGTGCCTAACACAGCAAGACTTCTTAAAAGAAATTTTGTAAGTTTTTTTTTGTTGTTTTTTTTTTTGTTTTTTTTTCCCATCAGAAGCTAGTAGTCTTTAAATGGGATAAGCAGAGCCAGGAGGAGCTGAAGCAGACTGCAAAGGAGTGAAGCTGAATGTCACTACACCTAGAAGAGCAATATAGCTCAGCGCAGAAGGGTGGATTAAAGCCAGAGGTCTTGTTATCTCTAAAAACACAGTTTGAAAGGAAATGTGAATGAGGTGTTGCCACCATATGAGGCTGCAAGCAGAGCTGCACCCATGTTTTAGTGATAGACCTTATCTCAGCACTGCTAAAAGGCTGATGAAGGTGCAGCTTAGTCTCCAGACCTGGCTGACCTCCGAGCCGCCTCCGTGGAGCAGGGCTTGGCCCTGGAAATGTCCCTGGGCTCAGGACGGGAATCCAAGCGCTGCCAGGACCATCTCCAGCATCACTGGATGGGTGAGATGGGGTAGGAAGGTCAGACTATAAGTGCGTAGGGAAGACGAGGGAAAAGTAATGTCCTAGTTGCTCCACTAGTCATAAAATTATAGGATTCTGTGACATAGGAGAAAGCAGACTGAATGGATTATAAAATTTACTACCAGGAAATAGGTGTTTCACTACAACCAGAAGAATAGATGGTTTTCTTAACTTTAAAAGTACCATTGAAGAAAAATAACCATATTGCACGGTGTAATGTGCATCACTGGATGAACTCTGTAAAGAAACCTCCATCTGTGATAAACAATTATATCATAACATGAAGTGTCTTATAGGAACACTTTATTCCTGTTAGAAATTCTGTATTTGTTTACTGTAGTGCAACAGGCTTTGTCTGTCTGCTAAGTCAGTTATACCTATAAACATTTCTGTTTAAGCCTCGAAATCACACACACACACACACAAAAGATATTTCAAGTAATTCACCTGTTTTCTTTGGTTTAAAAAGGGGATTTTTCAATTAGCTCCCTGTAAGTTTCTGGAATATTAATACTTGGAGACTTTTGAGCTAKAACCTCTGATTTCTTTTCATTTAGTAATTTGAAAAGTTTGAGTTTGTTTTCTCAGCTCTGAGAAAAATGGACAAAATGGACATTTAAGTGAAAAAGGAAGCTCTGACCAGAGAAAGTAATCAAATTGACATACTGAATTATCTCCTTTTATTTCTACCTGTACTAACACTATGATGTATAGCATGATTGACTCTAGTACTGTTCAGGACCTGACACCCCTAAAGCACAACTAGGGTTCACTTACCTCTTTTTTTACCTTTATTGCAAAGGTGGATCATATAGAAGGCCCTTCTTCTGCTTTGTAATCCTATTGTAAATAGCAAAGTTAGTCTGAAATGTTCTGAATGCTGAAGGCAAAATATGTCTGTCAGCCACACCACAATACATCAAGGAAAGGTCATGATGTTATGTATTTGAAACTGACCGTCTTGTCAGATCAGCTACCAGAGCTCTATTAAAATACTTATTTTCGAGTAACTCACTCCACAGATATCCAAACTGTATTTCCCATGGCCAGTTTTCCACCTCCCTCCCAAAGTGCTGAAGTATAGTACAGCCATAACTGATATTTTGATGAAGGAGAGTGAGGCTGTGAACAAATAGGTCATGCACAGATGTGAAGCATCTTTCAAGGCTGTTGATGTACCTCACCTTTGCAACACAAAGCAAAACAGTCTTAGACACYTGAGATTCCATTTACATTCACAATATGGTACAGAAAATCATTTATGGTACAGAAATCTTTCTGCTCTTTCATTATTTTAAAACATGTTAAAATCTTTGAGGTCTGGTGGGTGGAGAAGTCATAAGTTAATCAAAAACCCCTCTATAAAATATAACTGTGACCTTAATAACTCTGAATAGGTTATGCTATCAGTTGATCTGCAGTTGTAGTACTGGTCTTTTAGAAAGAAGTTGAGCATGGTCTTGCTTCTTAGTTTAGTTATGTTCATCAAATACATTTCTCAAAATATTCTGTTAAGTATGAAGCAGTTTCATAGACATCTTCCCTCTTCAGGCAAAGCTATTGAAAGCTTAATTTTGGTAATTTATATCTAATTCTGAAAAGTTTGCATACTATTTCAAATATATTGTACTGTAAAYAATTACTGGTTTTCAGAAAACTGACTTTGCAGTGAATATGAGCTTATGAGCAGCTAGGTGATAATGGATAGCACATGTGGCAATTAGTAACAGACTTRGTAACTCAAATGCTGGAATGCAGTTCTCTATTAGCTCAGCTGTCTTGTTACTCAGAATTAGGTGTACCCTAAGTTCGGTAAATAGGAAAACTTTGCTCCTTATTGAAAACAGGTAAGACTAAAGGTATGAACTTCTCTCTGCATGAACTGGTTCTCTTGCCTCCAATCTTTTCCCGCAGTTCTGTCAAAGTGGTGTTATTTGCATGTCTTGAGTGTGTAAGGTCCTCTTTTATTAGCAAAAGAGAGTGGTTGAGAAAAAAGTACATAYTTAATGATTTGTTATTGTTGTCCAGAGTTATTTTGATCATGTTTAATTCTGTGAACACAGAATTTGTATGCTTTTGTAAGCCAAGCAACAGCAAYGCCCTCATAATGCTCACAGTCTTCTAAGACCACAGTGTTGTTCTCATTTGGCACATAAATATATAGGTTGGTCACAGATAAAGTTGCTTCTGGGGTTGTATTCAGGATAGAGAATGAGGCAAGTGCCCATGGATAAACATGCAGTCTAGCTAAAAACTGCTCTTTCATAAATTCTGACAAGCACGCAAGGTTAGACAGCAATTCTGATTTTKGAGTGACTTGACTCCCTGCTTCACAAGGAAGCACAGTTTGTGCATGGTCTCAGACTACAACTAAAAACTTTCCTAGGCTAAGGACAGAGGGCAACCTTCTGGATTTACAAAGCTTTCAGGAGAARCTTAGCCCAAAAGTACTCTAAATGYGMAATATTAATTCTGTCTTGAGGTACTTTGTGCAAACAGTACAGTCAAAATAATCATCTGCCATTTCCATTGCAATTTAAACATCTTGATTTTATTTTTGGATAATTACCACTAAGGTAGAGACTCACWGTCAAATCTCAATGTATATATCAATACCATCTAAAAATAACAGTAATGGGGAGTACACAACAGTTGAAAAGAATTAAGTTGTCATTGTCAAGCATTAATCCAGAGTTGATCTAAGACTTTTGTGCTGTGATGATACAACAGTAAATAATGTGTGTGACAGCATTTGCCAATAAACTGAGAGTATACTTGATTAGCTCAACTGGAATTCTTTTTGTTCCATTATGTGGGATGTCGTGATGCAGTCAAAGTCCAGCCATTGTCTCCACATACTTTTCACATACTTACCATGCCACTCATGTAGAGCTGGGAGAGAGTGGCATGGTTACTGATAGGTGTCACTCTGTTTATATAGCTGAAAGATTAAGAACACCTGTTGGCTGATACCCTGCTCAAGAGGTTTTATTAGCAGCAGATGTTGATGGGCAAAGTGGCTGCACTGACAGGCACGGTTAGCCTGCTATGCTGTGGGGAGCTTGCTTATCAGSTGTGTGCAAAAACACAAGCATTCAGGTACTTGAGGATCAGGCTTTTTAAGAACTCCAGTAGCAGCACTGACTCCCTTGTAAAAGCTTCTCTTGCAGGATAAACCCTTGTTTTGTGTTTTCATGGGTTTAGCAACCATTATTAAGAACTTTTCTGAGACTGAATTGTGGATGACATTATATTGATTCTTTCAACATCCTGGTTCTGGAAAGTGCTTGTAACATTTTTTTCGTTTGATTTTATTTTAATACTTTATTCTTTCAAGTAATCCTAAAGTATTTAAACAGAGAGAATTATCTCAATAACTAGGCTTATTTTTCCAGCTTTTCTCCACCTCAAATAATGCTCTCCTGCAGCAGAAGTGTTGGAAAGTTGTAATATGTCTAGGTCTAGATGTCAAACTTTAGTGTTTAAAGCTAAGCAAACTAAATAAAAATAATAGGATATTCTTCTAAGCTATTGGGCAGTCTCAGCTTTCATGTTCAGGACAGAGAAGTTAAAAAGTACCATGAAAGACAGAAYTGAACATATGAACCAGCATCTTGGCCTTCAAGAATAACGATGGATTTTTATGATGACAATAAGAATAATGATCTTTTAAACTGTAACCTTGGTAAACTTTATGTTATCCTTGAAGCAATAAAGTTTGTGATGACAGTTGTTTAGACAAATTCAGCATTGTATGCATTTAAAATATTGAAATGGTAGTAGTATTTGCTARGTTTAGTTTTATCTCATAGCAACGTTATAGAGTTCTTTGTACATATTGTCATAACCAGCCATGCATTTTTTAAAGTGATCTATTTTCAAAGAAAAAAACAACATAAATTTTGTGAGGAATTATAAACGGTCTGAATTGGGGGGGGGATGTAAAAGCATATTAAAATATATAGGCTGATATTAAGAGAAAAGCTATAGCCAGAGTCAATGCACTTGTGGCTTAATATACTAGAGTAARACTGGAAATAAGAGTCCATTCTTAACTCTAACACAGCTAACACGTGTAGGTTAGGCTTCCCTGACTTTCCTTTCTTCCACTGTTTATCCTTCTGCAAAATTCTGTTGATTCTTAAATGAGCTTGGCATTCTGACTTTTACTGTGTCTAAAGCACAATAGAATCCTGACAGGAAAATATCATCATCTTGATGTTTTAAGTCTCAAATAAATATGAAATATATATATATAWAAAACCCTCTTAAAATTTTGTAACTCACAAGAATTCATGCAGAAATGAAGAACAACCAATAACTTCATGAATCACACACAAAACTGAATTACGTGATTAACAAAAAATTTGTAAATCTTATATATTTTGCACAGAAATACAGTTGAGATTTTCCTTTTCCCTTTTTCTGTGTTGTTTTTTTTTGGTGAATAGTTTCTGTGATACCCTTGTCCCATGAATGCTTATGACAAAATCATTCTCACTTTAATTGAGAGAATTTCACCCAGTGTGCCATCTTTCTAGGACATAAGAATCACAATTTTGGGTGAAAAAACAATCTAGCAGACAGTTTTAGGTACATTTTTAACTATTCTGTCCTGACCATGAAAGCTGAGACTGCTCAATAGCTTAGAAGAATACCACGTCATTTTTGTTTAGTTTGCTTATCTTTAAATACTGTCTTTATCTCTGACATTAGGCCATAGTGCATGCCAGGAGAATTCAGGCATATAATGCAAGTATACAGTGATATTTTTCCATATGAGATGTTTTGCAGTTTGTAGCTTATGGATCTCTATATCCCTTAATGGATAAAYACTGCATTAACGTGACTAATAGTTCTTTGAATCCATCTATGTATTTGACATCCAGAGCACTTACATGAGGTAGTAGTAAGTATTTTTAGTTAAACAGGAATTAAGAAAAATACACAAAAATATATGTTCCGCGAGGTTAGACAATAGCAATAGTCAGTCTTCAGTATGTACTTACAAGCTTCTAAGATGTGTTAGAAAAATATTAAAGTAATTCTTTTAAACTTCAGCTGGTCTGTAGCCAACCTCTCCTTAACCTCTAAAAAAAATGCCCCAACAACAAATGAAGCATACCCCAAAAACTGAACTCACAGAGAATTTTACACWTGACACCAAAAATTCATATGTTGACTATTAACAGTTTATTCCTCAGAAAGTTTTTAAAGAAAAACAGGGACATTTGCAGTCATTAAATACTAAAGGAGAAGAGTGAGCCATAGTCTTTTCTCACACAAGTATACAAGGAGTAAAATTTGGTCTCCTTGTGAAACTGATTAGATTAGGTCTTTTTGCTTACTTTGCCTTGCAATTTTTGGTGGGTGAGAATGGTAGGTGACTGTACTCACAACAGAGGAGAAAGACCATGAAAGAAGAAAATTGAGTGATGATGAAGGATTTGTCAATGAGTGTCATTTTTCTTTTTTTCTTTTCTTTTTTTTTTTTTATTTTACGTAAGCATCTCAGATTCTTTGGTGTATGACTAACATAGAGGAATTTTATACCATATCAGCCTGAAAACTAGCACTGAAAACTACTTTTTTAAATCTTCAAGCAGTTTTATAGCTGCTCCTTCATATGTTATCATGTTATTTAAATGCTGYTAGGTTATAGTTACACTTCAGTTGCAGATACAATTGCAGCACAAGTAAGCACACCCACACTTAATTGGCACCTGATCAGCAGTGATAACAATAATATCAAAGATATGTTAGCACATTTTTCTCYGTATCAGTCAGAGTGAAGCTAGTACTGGCAAACTGCGGGGCGAAGCCATTCCACCATTGCTCACAGTATAGACCGGAGCTGGGCGGGACTTCCAGACAAATTGTTCAAAATAGGAAGCTTTACAATAGACCTGGCAATTCCAGTTGGGTCTCAGCACAGACATGCAGAAATGGAATTTATGTACATCTTTGTCAGCTTTTTTGAAGAGCTCTGATGTACCAGAAAATGAAACCACTGTTTATAGACCGTCTTTGGTATAAATAGCACTTCCTTGTGTATATTCTGTGTAAGTGTTTTCTGTGGGCTCCTGTTATTTGGCATGTATTGGACACTGCATGGTCATGCATGGCACTATACTTTAAGGTTTTATGAAAGCGTAAGTCAGGCATAGAGCTAAAGACTGTAATTGCAGTCCTTTATATATACATAYGTATATGTTAGGAAGCATAATTAATATCGTAGGCTCAGCCTTAGCTTTGGTACATCCTGACTTTTGAAAGCTTGACAGTGTAATTGTAATGCTCAATTCATATATTTTTTTCACATGGGATACATAGAGCACTTGTAGTCTCTGCATAGCTTTTCCTCATGGTTTTAAAAAGTGATAATGACCTCAGTGCAAGGCATTTGGAGAGGAAGGAGGAATTAATGATTACTTCATCTGCCAGTGATACTGCAGCATTAGTAAAAAGACTTATTGTTATTTATGACAATAAACATTTATTATATAACAATAAATTTAATAATTTATTGTTATTTCTTAGAAAATGTTTTTTTAAAGAAAATGTAGCTGATATTCTCTCTGTGAAACTATGTGGATTTTAGTTTGTTCTTATTCTATATGTACATTTATCTCCATGTTCTTGTAATGACCTCAAGAGCATTCAAAGCTTTGGAATTGTTCTTCTGCTTTTCATATAAGACAGAGATCATCTGTCTGTTGGGAGGGTAGGTAGTAGAATCTGTTTAACTATGTATAATCATGATATTGCAAGCAACAAAGAGTTAAACTGTCTTGAAAATACAAATATTGCCAGTTATCATAAAWTTTATCACAGTTCTCTTGGTATTTAGTGAGTTTTCTTCATTTTCATTCTTTAAGTTCCCCCTTGTGGAACTGTAAATGTGAGATTCTTATCTTCCACTTAAAAAAATCCAGTTGTCATGGTTGTGGAGAATATGTTAAACATGTGAACCCCAGTGGTTTCAAGGAAAGGATGCAAATAAAAAAAATCCATATTAATTTTACCTCATCATTCCTGGAGACCTGCAATGTAACTTTGGAAGGCTGGGGATGATGAATACTGAGTTCTGGTTCATTGTATCTACCTACACTGGAAATTGAATAGGAAGCTTCTGCTAACATTGACCTTTTTCTTAAGCATTACAGACCTTTGTATGTGTAAAAATCTGCTGGAAGTTATGTGTAGGAAAATCTCTGCAACTTCTAATACACAGCACAGCTAATAGTTATAGTATAGACATGGGAATGCTGTTTTTTCTGCATGAAACAGAAATTGAGCAAAAATACCCAGAATGCCTGGTGGACACCTAGAGACTGTGTTGAAGGCTTTTCTGAAGTCTTTATGGCTATTTCAACTTGGTTAGCTAGCTTAAAGCTCTTGTGACTGTTTATCTGTGGAACAAAACTTTCTTCAGCTCAAAGCACAAGCATTGCTCAAGATTGCTCAAGGCAGAGGGTTACCTTTCGCTGTTGACGTTATCAGTTATCCAGACAATTATTTTCTCTTCTTTCTCCATCAATTCCATATTAATTGTGTGACAGAGGAAAACAGATACAGTATGGTAAATGCATTCCTCATGCTGTTGGATGAAAAATGACAAAATCCAAGTTTGTCATTCAAAATATGCTTTGACGGACAAAGATTTTTAGGTTTGGAGTGTAGCCATGAGGGAGTCCTCGTGGAAAGCATGCTTGAATATGCTGGGGTGTTTCCACCAACTAAAAGATCTCTTTACATATTTAAAGCACTGTAGAGTTCAGGGGTGTTGCCCAGCCAGAGGTGTCATTGCTGAGMCAGAGTCTTAGGCTTGTTGCTGCTGCATGGCTTACAGGAAAGAAAATAGAACTTATGTTTTTGAATGTCGTTTTCAGATGCTGATTTAAAGAAAGCAGTGTGTTTTCTGGCATGGAGCAGTGATGATTATAGCCAGTTGGGAATTTTTGAACAGTATATAGGTTTTTTTAGTTAGGAAAGGCAGATTCATCAAAATTGAACCAAAAAAACCTCAGTTTCTATTAATTTTTGATCATGTTCAAAGTATATGTCAAAARTTTCAGAACAAATATGAGTGCTGTGACTTAAAATTACTTTTTGTTTTGGAATGTCAAAAAATAACTTTWAAAAAAGCTTAAAAATTAAGCTATCCAAAATAAAGTGAAATAATTTGAAGCAATACTAATRAAAAGTGATAACCTCAAATTAATCTTTCAAAAATAATTCACTATGTTCTTATGTAATAAAGTATAGTAGATGATTAGAATTATAGAAGACCTGTAATAATGAGTATCATCTGGATATTGCCAGTTCAAAGTTGGTTAGCTTTTGCTTCTTAGTATTAGGTCTCGGTATRACTTTATTTTTCTGCTTAGAGATCTATTATTGACAGTTGTGTAGGCATTTAAAATTACATTTAAATAATCTCAAATATTATTTAAATAATCTGAAATTAACATTTCATTTATTGAACTAAGTTTCTGAAGGCACTTGCATGAGGCAAAACATTTCTTCATATTATTTTTGTAGCTCACTTGGAGCCCTTTTCAAATTTTCAGTGTCTTTTTTGAAGTGTAGACAACAAAACAGTGCTAAGTAGTTTAAGTATGGTCTTATCAGTGCTCTAAATGTKTGACATAACAACAAACATTTCTAATCTTTTAAGACATTCTCCAGTAGGGAACCTGGATTTGATATTCCTRGTGCTTTTAAAATGGAAAAGAAGATACGCACATTTGTACGCATAAAAACTATTTAACAACTGTCAAGTAACATTCATAGTGGTAAAGTCACATATAACATCTCTTAACTAGAGAACAAAATCCCTTCAACCAAGTTTGTATCTGAGTCTGTGTTTCACTTTCTTGAATTCAAATTCATGGCACAGTCCACCAAAAACCCAAGATAAAAGTCACTCACTAACCCATAGTCCTCCCAGTGAAAAAGTAACTTGGAAGACAAAGCCCCAGATCTGATTTGCTGATGGAAACAGAACTCATGAATATGAAACCAAAAATATGTTTTTTTAGATATACCACCTCAAACTTTACAAAACCTGAAGGAATTACTATAAAAAGACATTATTTGAAGGAAAGAAAAAGTAGCTAACAGGAATTTAAGATCTGTCTATCTGACCATTTAATTTTGGCTTGTCATTCACCAGCTGTGGCATGGACGGAGTTGACGGTGGTGTTTTTGGTGTTGCATTTCTTGTCCACATCCCTTAATGATATGGYGAATTTCAGCACATAAGAAGCAACATTATGTGATTTTGAGTGTTAAATGACAGAAGTTTCTGTCCTTGTGTAATATAATTAAGTAGTACTTTAAACAAAAAATCTTTCAAAATAAGCAAAAATATGAGAGTTCTATCTATGACAGGATTTTTTGGATATAATATGCCGGACATAGATAAGTACTCCACAATTTTAATAACACTAACTCAATGCCTTTTTTCAGACTGATTGTAAATTAGGTATGTAATTGCCTTCCCATAAATATGTGGAACATCTATTAGATTTCATGGAAATTAAATAAGCATGTCTGAGGGAGATATTTTGACCTGAAAACTTTTTCCAGTAGGTAAAATATGTATATGTAAAGTACCATTTAAAAATACATTAGCTTTTTTACTTACAGAGGAGTCATTATTGTGGAATGCAGGTAAATATCAGCAAAGGTCTGGTATTTGTTTATTTTAAATTATATCCACTGTGTGAAGAAAAAATAGTTATGGCTGTATACCAGTAGTGACAAACTATAAGATAAATATGTAGATATATTAGGCAGTTCAAATACAACTTAAGGTAACAAWTTTTGTTCAGCATTTGAATCACAGCCTCATGAGATTTGTGATTAATTTAATATGCCAGTAGCGATTCAAATCCATTATAGCTTATGAATATGGTTCTTCTGTGAGAGTATGTTTAATTTGTTTAATATTTTTAACTATACTGTATAACATAAATGTGATGAACTTTTTGCTGATAAGTTCCACAGAGTACCCAGCCAGTACTTACCCACTGAATTAACAGAAACTTTTTTCAGTGCCAGCTTAARTTAAAGAAACTCCTGAATAAACTTTTTATTTGTGAAGCTTTCATTTATTTCGTATTCATTCCTTTCATGGCATATACTCCTGGAGTATTCTATAATTCCGTTCTCATGCAAGCAACGGAATCTAGAYCTGTGAAAATTTCGTGATAAATGTGAGCAAACATAGAATAAAATCAGAAAGTTATTATTTTATTTGAATTGCAGTGCTGGTGAGGAGGGGTCTTTGATTAATTTCACAAGTTTGTGACGTGCTTCAGACTTTATTATAAATTCTTTGCAGTGTTGCAGTTGTATGGTCATGGATTTCTTGTTATTTGAAGGTGGCAAAAGTTGCTTCCCATCTGCTGTCTTAAGATAATGAGTTCTAAACTCAGTGGAAAGAATGTTTGCTGTCTCATGGTCCTCATGGATGGATGCAAACTGAGTAGATCTAACTGATACCTAGATACCTTAAAAAAAAAAAAAAAAAAAAAAAAAAAAAGGAAAAAGAAGAAAAAAGAAAAAACCTGGTAGGAGGATAGGAGCTGCTGATCCTGAACAATCCAGGTGAGCAAATGCTTCTTATATCAGCTATAAGACATGGCATTGCAGTATGTGGCATAAAGATACCTACCTTATTTGCCGGTTCTGCCATTAAAGGCAGTAGCTAGATTTCCTCACATTTACTCAGTGTAAAATTGTCCTGCTCTGAGAAGTAAATTTGTGTTAACTGGTTAATGAAGAAAACCAATTTATTCTGGAAACCAATTTATTCTTTCGAATTTTTATGTTATTGAGTTTTTATGAATTTTTATGTTACTGAGTTTTTATGTTAAAGTTTGTAGAGTCGTAGCTGAACAAATACTAAGCTGAAACATGGCTAGCCAATTCCAGATTCACATCRTGAATAAAAGAAAGAACTGGAGACCAGATTCTTAACTTTTTAAAAAATAAATGAAAGAATTCCAATTGATTGGATATTTGAATTGGATTTGAACCAAACTCAAGTGTCCATGGAAATCAAAAGCATATTCTGAAAAGCTTTGCTTTAAAATATTTTTCTCTTTCTTTGAAATGTCAGTGCCCAGTTCTTGATCAGTAATATTTAAGAATGTTAAAAAGCACTGTGGCTTTGGACATATATACACTCTGTTCTGTGAAAAACAGAAGCTATATACTAAAATCAKATATTTTCTCTCATTTGAATTATTTCTGTTCTCAAAGAAAGAGAAAAAGGGAAATAAAGAGGATAACRTAGGTAGTAAAGACATTTATGACARGGAAATAACTTGAACTGGGTACTATGCTAGCAGCTGTATCTGTGACACAATGCTGTCAWTTTGATGACACTGTAAAGACTCGTGGTCATCAAAACTATGCAGAACATTTAGGAAATATCAGAATTTTGGCAACTACAGGAAGATATTTCAAAGGAGATACCTGGAAGAGCTTCCTTTGATCAGCCTTCTCACCTATCCTTCAGCAACTTAACCTTGGTTTCCCCAGATCCTGCTGATGGATCTGGTTCAAGTATATAATATCATATAAWATATAATATTCTGTGATGGCATTATGTTCCAAGATGGATTTTCATGTTGATTTGTGATATGTTCTGAGCAGTTTTACCATCTACTCAGTCTGCCTAAGAAAAGGAAATAAAGGAGCTGATATTATCAACTCCTACTGAAGAAGTACATTGGATCAATAAGATCACATTCTTCAAGGAAAAGATATGAAATGAGAAATTTTAAGAATGTTATCTTTATTTTATCTAAAACAAAGGCAGASAAATGAATTCTTGTCCTTCTGTCTTCTCTAGTGAATTCTAAATCCTGYGAAAATGCCCTGTAGGACCTACATCCTGTGCATTTTCAAGTCTGGATTATGTGTGTAAGTTGATCAAATTTTATTCCAAAGGTATATTAAAAGCTCTCTGAATTTGGGTCAGGCCCAAATGTAACTTAACTGAAATGCAGGGAGCAACATACATCTTCTCAGAGAAGAATTGTATCAAGTCAATTTAAACAAAAACACAGTCAAAAATAAGAGTCTTGTTTTCAGAACTGCTGCATGAACTATCTCTAGCATAGAGAAATCAGAGCAATTAAAATCTCAGAAGGCATATAATTCTTAGTGAATATATAGGAGTATTTGTTGGCAAATCTGTGTTCACTGTGGAAAACAGTATTCATCCTCTGTGGTTGGATGATGAGTATTCTTCTTCAAATATGTAAAAGGACAAGATGGCATGCTCGCTCTGCAGCTTCACTTCTTTTCTTAAATAGTGAAATTTCCAGGCACAGGACAACTGTCTTGCTTAAAAATACTAACTAAAGCTAACTAAACTGAAAAAAAAAATGAAATTAACTTCTATTCCATGAGAATAGAAGAAGAATTACTATTGATATCAGAAGATATTTTAAATGAAGTTAAATAGGACTAAGGGTAYACATGTTGTGTTAGGTCTTCTTCTGAGTTTGAGGTTCTAAATGTTTTACTCCATGCAATAACTTTACTCAAGATCAATTATCTTCTTTGGAAAAGACTGCATGGGGTCAAATTGTCTGGAGAGACATAGGGGATTGCACTCATCTGGTATGCAGCTGCGCACTTGCTGTGCAAGACGGTTCAAGGAGCTTCATTGGGAGACAGGAAGGAGAGACAGAGAACAAGAAAACCGACAGTACAGGGTCAGGCAGTTGAGGCTTATGAAGGAAGAAGCCAATTTTGCTGACCAATGGTTTGATTGTGCAGGGAACAAGAGAGAACAAGGCAGAGACTTTTTGCCACCAGTAAAATCACTGATTTAACTGAAAACGGAGATGCATGCAAGGATACAGTGACAAKGAGAAGGTTCTGGAGACTGTTGTTAATTTCTCCTTTGTCTGACCAAATTGCTTGGACTTTCTCACAAGTCTAAAGAAAAAAAATCATGTATTTTGGGGTCAATTCATGTAATACCTAACTCTATTAATTTAAAAGCTTTTTTAGCATCCTTAGGTTGTCATGGAAATAAGTAGAATTAGATATACCTTGAAGTTCTGTCTGACTCTTTCTCCCTTCACAGATGTGACCATTACTTTGATTTGGCTGAGGTCATTGGTACCAACAGTATGGAATGAATTAATTGATCATCTCTACAGGTGTTAAATAGCACCTAAGTAGCATAGGCACAAGCTTACTTCCTTTGGCAACCTTCTTTTTTTTTTGTGTGTGTATGTGTGTATACTTTTGCTTCTTCTGTTGTTCAGTTTTTTTAAGGAATACTATATCCATCATATTATATGATGTTTGTGTATGGAATGTCTGGTGGATTAYGGTGTCATGCACTGCTGATAGATTTGATTTGGTTTAATTAAAATACCTGGAATACTTCTTCTTAGAAGACAATGTATAGATTTTGTAAACTGAGGTGCCTTTAAGTGAAGCTGAAAGGATTTTCAGGGAGCTAGCTCATTATGTTATTTCTGATTTTTTTTTCAGCTGAATCAGGCACAACTTGAAAGGAAACCTCTAATAAAGGTGAAGGCTTTTATTCATCATAGGAAATATTCTTTTTCTTATAAACTTTCTATTTTTGTGTCCTTAACTGAAAGGTGGAATGTCCGTAAACATGTCACTTTCAGTGTTGTGTGCTTGATGTATGTTGCCACCACAGTACTTCTTAGTTCTCCATTTAGACAGAGGGTCYGGCTTTTCCCTTGTGTTTTCTCTGTGGCTAAGGGAAAACAATTTACATGGGGCCAAGCACATGTAAAGCRGAAAAGTAAGGGAATTCAGGGCAGCTCAACCCCTTTTGACTTCACTTCCAATATTCATAAAGACTAAGAAAGGCAGAGTAAGAAAAAAAGAGAAGGGAAATAAGAAAAGCATAGGAAAGCCATGTATGGAGGGGCAGAAACTTTTCAAAACCAGGATTTTTGTGGTTTACAGAATGGATGCAGGAGAAACTGCGTGAATAGTATGGCATCTGGATGTGGAGAAGGTGAAATCTTAAATGTTTGCTCCTTGCTGCTGTACCTGTAAAATGGGATGGTAAATACTCATTAAGTCTCTCAGTGTTGGAAGCTACTAAGGCAAAATGCCTTTGGGCTATTCTATGCAAATTGCTTGTTTTGTGATGCCTGAGGATGTGATGCCTCTTGCCTGAGGAGAGATGTAAATTCAGTCATTGCATGTTTTGGATTTAGACTTCCAAGTGAGTAGTAAATGCCCTACAATATGAGCTAAGTGTCAAAGAATGCTTGTGGATACAGCAAAATCACAAATCACAGTTTGTGCAATTTACAAAAATAAAGAATGTTATCACCTATCAAGACAGTGGCAATGTATTTTCATTTTTGTGGGGGACATGGGGATAGGTAGGTTATATACCTGCTCATTGTTCTGAAAAACTTATGCTGTTGATGAAATCATGAATAGTGTAGAGCACATGGACAAAGAAGAGTTGATTACTGTTCCTTCCAATCCAAGAACTGAGCAATAGRTGTTAAATTAAAAGGAAAGAAAGAAAAGAGGACATTTCTTCAAAACATACATAATTAAGTCATAGGAAAATAAAGATTCAAAGGTCAAATATATAGATTAATATAAGAAAACCTTTTCGGAGCTATTAAACACAAAGATACTCTCTCTGATCCAGGAAATGCCTGAGATGAAAATAGCTGGTGATTTATACTTGCTCTATTCCCCTTAAACAGCTGCTCTCCCTAAAGTAACTGCTTTGGCCATGGTGTGGGCAAGGTGCTGTTTAGATGGATGTCTAGTCTAAGTGGATATGGCTGTTGTCATATCCTAAGGAGATCCCAGGTTGAAGCATCAAGTTTGTAGTATGTGCATATAAGTCTTATGAATTTCAGGATATCCTCAGTTTGAGTCTGCYAGAGCTTTAAATAGAAAAGAGTTCTCAGCTCAGGTTGCAGCAAAGGTATTACTGCTGTTAGAAAGCTTCATTGCAATTAATACATGTTCTCTATCTGAAAAAGAAAAATACAATTTTTTTCTGAGGAGAAAAAAAAAACCTGCAGGTAAACTTGACAGATCAATTTTAAGTTAGTATTATAATGATACTGATTTTGCCTGACTGAGCCTTGTTAGAGATTCTAAAATTATTATCTGAGAGTATACATAGTACCTATTTTTGAAAATACTCTAGGATCATTCTGGAGAAAAATTATTTAACTGAAACTTCATTTACTGTAGTCAATCATATCTTAAGTTTGAAAGAAAATATTCTATACACATGAACATCTGTGTGCAAATAAAACCACAAAACCCAAGTAAACCCAAAACAGGTTTGCCTGCACTTCTATGGTATTCGTGGTGTTTTGTTTTTATGAATAAGCAAGGGAAGAATGTTTGTATCTCATAAATTTTTTACAAGAACAATTCCAGCAAGAAAAACCACAGATGTAACTGCCAGTCTTAAGTTTCTAACAAATTACTTTGCCAGTCCCATGTGAGCCTCCTAATTGAAAATCTCTGTTGTGCTGAAATTTATCGGGAGTGTCTGTATTTTAGCTGTTTGCATTATGTGCTTGTCACGGAATCAGAAATTTTTCATTTTTCTTTTGCATTTCTTTACATTTTCCTTTCATTTTGAGGATTACAATTTAAATATTTCCTGCAAATTGATTTTGTCCAAGTCCTACTCTCTTTTGCCTCCAAACATAATGCAAGATTTGCCCCTACAGTTTTGTATTACTGTCAAATATTATTAAATGTAGCATGAAACATACCTGAAAGGATTTGGCATTTAGGCTCTACACTACGTTAAACTGACCCCCAAAATAGTCTTAATGGAATTATCCAAATCTTTTTCCTGTTTCACTAGTGTTAGCAAGGCTTGTGTACTCTTGGCAGAAAAAGAGGGAGGGGAAAAGAAAGATATCTCACTTCTCTGTGGAATAATCTCTGCCTGAATCTCTTGATATTCTAAATATCTGTCCTATCCTGCCTGCACATTCCACCATGGAAAACTACTAGCTAAATAACTAGATTGGGAGCTTGTGCAATGGCTGCAGCCATTGTAAATCTCTGTTTGACATATAAGCCCATTTGCATTGCTGTTTCAGCACTGATTATCTATTTACAATTTTATTCACTGCCATTAAAAATAATAGCGGGTGTCTCCTGATGTTTCTGGAATAGGTAAAGGCTGAGCAGAAGTACYGATTTTCCTTATGCAGGCTTCCAAACTCTCCCAGATACATGTGAAAGAGAAGGCTGCTCTCCTGACCCCCTTGTCGTAAGTTCCATGATCCCAATGTGAATCCTGGTTGATTTCAGACTTATCAACAGACATTAAAGAAATTATTAAAAATGTAACTGTGAAAGATGAACACTGAAGTAAAGTTTAGAAGAATGGCTAAAGCTGATATCTCAAATGTGCATAACTGAAGGGTACCATGAAGAAGTAGTAGCATCTGACCTTATTGAGTCCTGTAGCTGCAAATAGCTGACATTAAAAATTTACTAAACAGAAGCTCCTGTTCTAGTCTGAAAATGATTCTTAAGTGCCACTGCAGAGTGAATTGTTCAGAGTGTCTTTATAATCTTCAGTGGTGATATGTACAATGTAATCTTTAAAAATGCCATTTCTTATTACCATCTCTACAAGCTTTTATGTTTCAGAGTTAATCTCAATGACATTTAAATCACTAATAATAAAGGTTTTATATGCATGATTTTTGCCTTCAGTAACATCTGTGCAATCCTGTTACCTGGCATGGCATCATTAGTCCTCCACAGGAAAAATTAGCAAATTGTTTTTTTCTCAGGATTTGAAAGAAGCAAGAGTCAATTTCTCTTCATTCTTTTCAGGGTTAAGGGGAATAATAGTAGTAAATGGACATTTATCTGTTAGCTCAGAACTGACTGAGTGAACATACCAGTTGTGTGTTAATATAAAATTTGCCCAAGCAGGCAAAATATCACAGTTCTCTGCAAGTAGGATTTAGTCTCAGCTTTGGTACAGGGTTAATGCCTGATGTGTGCTGGAGAATATTTTAGAAGGAAGCTTTTAATAGAGGTTTTACTGCAGAGCTGTTGGGCCAACTCTTTAACGACTCCTTGCTGTTCCCATTGTTTTATACCATCGGATTGTCATATCAGAATTAAACAGCTCTAATGACTTCCTTTAGGAGGAGTATCAGTTGTTTCTGAGTGCTGCTCTAATACAACTAATTTTATGTAGTAATCTATTCATAGACAGGGAAAACTCTCTCTCCTTGGACCCATATGGTCTAATTGTAAGTGTTTGTCTTTTGATGTGACATACTTGTCGGTATTCTTGTGTGGCTATTTTACGCAGATTGCATATGTTTTTACCCTGACATTAAACAAGTTCAGGAAGGTGAGTGCCTTAGATTTGTTTCCTCTGTTATACAAAAATTGATTTTTCTTTGGAAAATGCTCTTAATATTTTTAATTAAAACTGTCTTAATATTTTGCAAAGTTGTTTAGATTAGTAGAGAAAAGATACTTCAGAATACTCTTGAGCTTGTGCCCCTGCTTAAAAGCCATTTTGCTGAAAAGCTTGGCTGTCACATAACACAAACTCCTCTTTTACAACATGCCTCTTGCTGTTAGGCAGATTGTTTGGCTGTTGTAAACCTCTTTTGTCGAGTGGGTGTTCTGAGTATGAGCCAGGCTCTACTCTAACTTCCCTCCAGGTTCTGAAAGGCTAAACCAAACTATTCACATGTACTTCTGTTACTGTATCTCCTCGTTTTGGGACTTTTAAAATATATTTTTCCTATTAAAAAAAATTGAATAAAAGGAAATAAGTAGTATACATGAGCATCACTCATTTCATTGTAGCTATCTCTCAGTCCATCGCAAACCGATCTGAATAGTCTCCATTGGCTTAAAAGACTTTTTTGAGTCTGTTACTTCTAAGAAATATCAGATGATAACCAGATCAGATTTGTTTGGTGATGCTGTCATGCTACTACATATTTTACCATTTTTATTGAAAAAAACACTTCTTAGGGAATAATAATTTTGGTGCATTTCTATCAATCTAATTGAAAAATTTACGATATTGTTCTTTGTCTATCCCCTGCTCATGAAGGCTAATATTCAGTAGAAGAAACTTAAGTAAATCAGCTCTTTTTCATTTCTGGTAAGAACAAATATAGTAATATTTGTCATTGTCATGTATAGATTACCTATATCTGCTCTTTCTGTGCATGTGAGTGGTCATACTAGTTTAATTCCTGTACCTTTAGCCTGTCTTGTTTTTAGTAATTAGAAGAGGCTGTGATTTGCTCTGAGGAGGCTAATATTAAGGTCTTTTGGTCTTTGGCTGAGATTAACTTATATAAGGTGTTAAGGCTGGTAATTGAAGGCAGAATCTTATAGTTGTGACGAGCTTACTTTGACTTTCATACCAGGCTTCATATGTGAATTATAAACAACTTCACCAGCAAATATTGGTGTCAGAGAAAATAAAATATATTATTAAATGTGTTTAGAGTGTCTCAGTACTTTGGGGTATTTCAAAACACTGAGTACTCTTCAAGATCTAGGAAAGCAACTACACGTTAAATTAACTTTCCCGTTACCTCCCACATGGGAAGATGCGGAATCACACAGGCTGCACTCATTTATCTATCTTCCCTATGAGCATGCTTTGCTTTGCACATTGTCATAGAGCTGCAGCTTTCACTGTTGATATTTGATGTATTACACTGAGTTAGAGGAAATAGCACGTATTATCCTTTTTGGCAAGGAACACATTCAGTCCAACTCCTTTTTCAGTAATAAYCACCTTGTTAAACAAAGTTGCCTTCATTAACTTGCTTTGATCTGAAGGCATATAAAGCCAGCTCTCATGCTGATTTGCACAAGTATGAGATCTGCTTGTGGTAGTGGTAATCTGGTATTTGTATTTCTGTCATTCAATATCGTATTTTTTTTTCCTGTGACTTGTACAACCCTTTCTGCCATCTAAAAGGCAGGAGATTGAAGAAACAGTTTGGTTTGTTAGGGCCTCTAGTCAACTGGTSGTCTGAAGATGGCAGTCAAGGGTATGTTTTCCCTTTCTTGTTTCACTAATTGTAGGGAGAAAGGGAGGCAGGGACAGCCTTGTCACTACTTGTTCATGTGTAAAATAGGGGCTCCAACAGCACTGGAGTTACCTACAGGGGTGTAATTTCCCAGAGACTGACATAACCAGACAAGTTAATAGTTCCCCAGTATTGATTTTATATGACAAGTAACTCCTCTGAGAATAAGCACTTTTACACCAAATAAGGGTGGGTTAGTGGTAACACAGTTGTAGTGCTCTCTGTACTACTGCAAGGACAAGGAGCAAAGTCTGGTGTTGAAGTATGGTAAAAGCTGGCTGCTGCCACTTTTGCATTCTGAACTTCAAGGTTGTAAATGTAGCCCAGATAATTTAATCATGCTCTTRTATCTCCTAGAGTCTTTAGTTTGCCATCTTAAGGGACAAATAATGACATTTTACATAAATATTTCTTCATATCCATGATCCAATTACATAGAAATTGTACAGAAAAATGCTGCAAGGATGGCTGAATCTTTTTATTGGTTTGAAATAACAGGTAAAATCACAGTTCTGTTTTAGTTTATTTCTAAACTGTTTTTTATTTCTTGGCTGATAAGCATATGTAAAATGTATATCTAGGGAAAAAAAGAATTTTGAATATCTAACACAAAGAGGATGGTAGTGCARCTCTCCGGTTATTGCTCATTAAACATTCTCTGCTTTTGTAATTATCTCAAATCCTTCCATTCGGAGAGCCATTTTGGAACAGAAAATTATCTCAACCTGAGTAACAATTCCATTAACATTTGAGAACAGCATATGAAATGATGATGGTGAACCTCAAGGCAGTTTGGATCTGTATCCACGTTTCTGTGAACTTTGCTTATCTCCAGTTTTGCATAAAGGTCTTTTCTAATAAACTGTTTTCTTAAAGGACCTAAAGGTTGTTTTTAAACCTGTTATTCTTTTCAATGTTGGTTCAGTGGTTGCCCTTAGGAGTCACCTTTCACTCCCCGTTAACATTTACTGTGTTTTAAATAGGATTATCCAGATTTAGAGCACGAGGTTACTTCAGTTTTGTGCAAGTGTTGCAATGCAGAAATCAATGCAAGAGAAATTGGATCTGCAAGAAGGGACTTCCATATTTCAAGCAAAAACCTCATTGCTTATTTTTGGAAATTTGACCTTTACTATTGTGTGCTCTTTGTCAAAAGAAAACTGTCCTTTTGTTAAGCTTTTCTCTTCTTTTTTTCTCTCTTTAAAGGTAGGTTTAATTTATGAGAGATCTGCTTTGTGATTTAAACTAGGTAATTTAGCCAGCTTTTCTAAATTGAAAAGTTATCGCCCATACACTACGATTATTGTAATATTTTATATCATTATTGTAATGCTATTAGATAGCAGTCAAAACCATCCAAAACAAACAAGTCTTTATATTTAAAACAAAAAACCTAAATCCTATAGAATTGACCATGTCAGAAGTGAAAGAGAAAGGAACTGGAATGGATGTATGGATGTCCCTTTAACAAGAAAATAAAGCTGTTTTCCCATACATGTCCCTATGGTTTTTTTTTAAGGAAATTTAAGTAAAATAACATTTTACATTGACTCTCTGCAAATATAAATGATTACACAGAGAAAGGACAATGGAGATTATGCCCTTGTTTGGCATTGATATTTAGGTTGCCTGGAGTGGTTGGGGATTTCCTTTTTTTTTTTTTTTTTTTTTTTTTTTTTTTTTTTATCCATTTCATCCAGGAGAGATTATAAATCATTTATTTGAAACACATAAGGAGCCTCTTTCTTGGAATAAATACTTTGAATACTTACAGAGGCTAGTAAGAAGAGGCTAGTATGAGCTAAGTGCCAAAAGCTAAGTCTTGATATGAAGGCAGTTCTTTCACATCAGCAATATCTTTTTATAGAAATTTTTAAGTATGATTCAGTATGATTAGAGATCCTGCCTTTTCTACAGTGCTTTTCAATTATAACTTAGAGGAATCTCACAGCTCTGCTTGAGAGACATTTGCAAAAGCACCAAGAAATAAGATTAGAGCAAYAGAAATGAATGCTTTGGGGTAGATGAAAGAGAAGCAACCTGTTAATGCAAAACAAATATTGCTGCATGTGAAATACCAAAAAGAAATGATTAGGTGGTATTTGAAGATGGAACTTTTGTATAATCTACTATTTTGCAAACAGCTATGGGGCATTAACTATCTAATGATTTGCCAATGAGTCTCATTCAGCTTTTTCGCTAACAGAGAATAACTTACTGTATTCAAATTTACTTTCAAGAGTTATAAATGYTTATACCTTTCTTAAATCATGCAGTAGGTAGGAAATAGGGGATTGAAGATTATATAGTGCTCTTAATTGTATGTTTAGAGCCAAACTCCTTCACTTTTATTCATACCTTTCTCTTTTTTTGCAAGTAATTTCATCAATGGCATTGTTCAGTCTGAAGAAATAAGGGACAATCAGATCTTCAGAGTCACTTCTTATGAGATGGTGATTCTTCAAAAATGGATTTCTGTGCAACATGCTAATTCTTACTGCAGTGATGCTATCTGAATTATGTTCTCTTGATTTCACCAGTCAAATGCCCATAATTATGCTCATATTGTCAGAATATGGCCACTGCGATCCACGTAGTCCGCTCTACCRCTGGGGCTGTTTGGTGTGGGGATTCCTTGAACTTTTCTTTGTATAATGTCTACTTCAATCCTACTTCCCCTTATAATCCTGTTTTTCTCTAACCATCTGGAGTGAACATGGGAGAGTATGATCTGTTGAATACAATTAACGTTTTTGATGGACGTCGCTGAGTAACTTTGACCTGAAAGCCTGATCCAGTGGCTTGAAAGCTGGAATGAGAGACAGAGGATTATGGTTCTGTTTACTTTTTTGCCCAAGAATTCTTGTGTAAGAAGGAAAGAAAAAATCCTACATAAATCTGGCAAAGCACTTGTGATGTAGCAAAACTCCTGTGAAGTTGAAATGAACATTTAATTTACTAAGATTTGTGCAGTGCTTTGAAATTTTTAACTGAGAGCTTGTAGAGTTAACTTTCTGTATAGATACACATAATTTTCATGTCTTCAAATGCTTTAGCCACCATTCAGCAAGGAAATAAGAAAGTTTTTGCTCTGTGAAGTTTGGTGAGTTTGACTGATACATATGGCTTTAGACTTAAATATTATGGTCAAGATTATTTTGCTTTTTCTTAGGGCAGTTAGCAATCTTGGGTTCACACAAAACACGAAACAAACAACATAACATAATGTCTTTGATTTTGGTGTCTCTGTACAAGCAAAGAGCAGCGTTAGATTCATCAGTAGCCAAGAACCATTGACAGTCAGGTTTGCTGTTATGCTGGAGCACAGTACTGTGAATGCAGCTTTTCATCATGAATGSGCTTTTTCATATCATCTGCTATTACGCTTATCTAGTTTATCTTCTGATAGGACAGACTCAGAAGGAGTTGTCTAGCCAACTTGTCAATCATGGAGAGAATAGGTCATAACAGTTGTCCACTCACAGAGCTGTTTCAACAGAGATGACTCAGGAGATCTTGGATGTGCTGGGAGGTGAGAGGCGCTTCTCACTGGGGTGGGACAGCATCCTTTTGGGGTAGAGTTCCTGAAACCCCATAGAAGAAGCTATTCAGCCTTTGAATCCCTTAGGCAGCAAAACTTCAGCCTGTGCAAACTACATGTATTTTTTAAAATAAGTTTCTCAGAGCTCTTACTGGTATGGACTATTTTTGCAAGAGTTTGCAGATGTTTGGTTTGGGCTTCCTCTTGAGAATTGTTCACTTAGTACTCTGGAACTGATGCAAAGGAAACTTAGATCATTTTAAATTGTCCCAAGTCCATATATATAATCTGTAATAAAGAAGGAGAAAGGGGAAAAGAGAGGGATGTGAATTGCCAAGTGAAAAAATGTTTTATTTTGTAATCTATTTAGTAAGTTATGATTTGTAAACTTTCATAGGATTTGGTTTTCATTATGATTTTTATTAGAGTATTTTAAAATAAAGGAGCATACTGCATATTTTAGGAACAATTAAATCTCTGTGTAACCAATTAACTTGGCTCCATGGTAAACCCCCTCATGAAGGAGTATTACGGGAAATAGGTTTATAAGAGGGAAGGTCCTTAAATAAACAGATGGTTGGCTGAAAAATAAAGAATCAACAGGCAGATTAAATGGTTAGTTTTACAGCACAGAAAGATCACCAGTGGAGTTTGTCAGGGCATGATGCAGCTCTGCATATTTACTGATGATTTAGAAAAGAAGTATGAATAATTAGGAGACTAAGTATGTCAGCTACTAAGTTATTTAAGTTGGGAGTAAGTATGAAAAACTGCAAGAGAATGAATGAAATTGAAACATTGGTCAATAAAATAGCAAATAATATGCAAAAAATAGCAAATGATGCAATAAAATAGCAAATGATATGAACATGTGTAAGTGTAAAGTCATATTTTAGGAGGGGAAAAAGCAGCATATTAGGTTAGAGCCTGTAATATTGTATGTGAAGGAATATCATCCAGAAATAATAATTGCAATAAGTAGTTCTATGAAAATGATAATGCCTAGTAGCAGTCAAAAATAAAGAGCATTACTGTGGCCCTGTATAAATCTATGGTGCCTGTTACCTTGATTAATATGCAAAGTTCTGATCTAGCCACCTCCTTCTTTATTACAGATTATATACGTGTATATATGTATATATATGGACTTGATATGGATGTTCTGGAAGCAGCTCTCTACATCAGGAATGATATTCTTGTGCTTTTTGATGTGCTTTTGATGATGTGCTTTTTTATGTGCTGTGACAATAATAATCCTAAATATTAATATATTGTTGATTTGTGTACAAAATTTTTGAATCGATAATATATTTTCTTTAAACGGAAGGCTTCCCAAATTGAAAGATGAAGCTAAGTGATATAGTAGAAAAAGTTTACTTCTGCATGCAAAACAAGAATTCCTAATGGATATGGAACATACTTAGATATAACTTTCCACAACTGCTATCAGAATTAAAAAAATAACCACAACTAAATATTATACTTGACTGATAGCCTAAATTATACTGACTTAACAACTCACTGACCCCTGAAGTTCAAGGTAATCTAAGATAACAAGAGTGATTGGACACTGTTTTATAAAGTAAAATGACTTCATCCTGAAAGTACAATATAGCCCTTCTGAATGTCCCAACTGAAAACAAATGTAAACAGAAGAATAAATTAAAGTTTATTTTTGCATTCTTCAAGATAAAAGAAATGCATCAGGCATAAGGAACAGACACACAAACAAAAGAACAGTTTTCAAAATCATTTTTTAAAATTTTTTTTAGATAGTTTTAATTTTTGCTATCTTTGCTATCACCTAGGAATGGTGAAAAAATGTAGTCATGGGATGACCAAATGTGGCTGTGAAGGTGAGTTAGTTGAAGTGTTTAGTCTGAGGAGAGCTAACTGGGGTAAAGCTCTTAATATCAACCCTTTACTCTAGAKTATATACTTTTTTTAAAAAAACAGAGGTGGCATTTCAGTGCAGAGGCCTGCAGTTCTGAACTGATTTATCAGACCTACACCAAGCATACCAGCAAAGACTACTTCTTTAAGTGAAAGGGAAAGAAATGTTCGAAAAGGTGTTTACCAAAGGCCATGCCAATTGACCAGAGTAACATCCATTTTGATTATCAGTTATGATTTTATCTGCTTACAGAAGATACTTAGGATTCTTGGGAGGGGGGACCTTCAACAGAACTGGACTAATTTCAATGAAGATCAAGTCATAATGTCTGAACATTTTGCAAAGTAGTGATAAATATAGTAAAAGCAAGAAAAAAAAGATTTTACAAGAAATATGTAAAACTAACAGTTAGGGAAACTGTTCTGTTAACAAATGATAAAGCATCTTCTCACTGCCAGGAAGTGTTGATAAATACTTGCGATTTTCTTTTCTATCTTTTCAATAATCTTGCTGGAATTGTAGAAGTAGAAAAATAACATTTTTTTCCTACTTGGCTATCAGTTGCCTAGTAACAGGTTTAAAGCCTGTTGAAGTTCTTAGAGAAGTTCCCAGTGTCTTTAGAGTGGAACTTCAGTATTAGTCTTATATCCCAAATTCATATGGTTCAAAGCTCCTTGAATGCCTTTTGAGTCGTAAAAACAAGATAGTGAATTTCATGCACTTTCAGAGTTTAATTCAAATATGTTCATGTTCACAGAGGTTTATATCATCAGAAGCCTATCAAATATATTAGAAAGAAAGTAGGCAAAATTTCTGAACTTGCTTACATGACTGAGGGTATATTTACAGTGTAGATGACATGCAAGGTCAAGCTTTCTGAAATACCTTAGACTGCAAACAGTCAGGCTGAGTCACTGTGCTGCGTGGCTGGTTTTCTTGGACTAGTTTGAGAGTCAGCATGGCTGCCTCAGGAATCTTAAATCTTAAGTCCACAGATCTTAAATTTCCTAAGTCATGTAAGCAGTTAATAATTTTTTTCTTGTTGTTAAATGTAGAATTTAGTAAGAAAAAGCTGCTTGAATAGTATACTTTGTAATGGATGTAAACTTTTTAAAGTGGGGACTAAATCTTTTTCTTAATTCTAGGCTCATATTTCAGCTAGAGTAGGTAGATATAGTTGCTGAATGACATTGTTTGGCCTATCTTTCAGGATAGTCAGGGAACTTTTATAGTCAGGGAACTTTGCTTTCAAACCTGGGATACATTTAGCATGGAGAAGGCTGAATTATGTTTTTAGACCTAAAYTATGTTTAATAGGCACAAGTAGTCACCCCAGTAAGTTTAACACGTTAATTTATTAYGTGCTCCTCAACAGTCAGGTGAAGACAAACTTGGACAGAAAGTTACAGTTGCCAGTACTTTAAATGTATGTTTGCCTAGATATCACTTACTATCTGTAATTACTTGAACATCCTGTCTATAAAGACATCCTGTCTTTTTATCCTTATCACCAAGTCACGGGTAAATGTTGAATTAAACTTGTTTCATGGCTGATTATTCCCTGATCTTCCATTTKAAAAATGGTTTCTGCTCCATGTCTTGAGAAATTCTATTCAGTGTAAGTCAGTGTCATTTTTTATAATATTCGAATGTAAAGAATTTATATTAAGCATAGCCATCACCTAAAATTGTGATGTAATCAGTGATATAAGAGGCTAGACTGTACTTTAATTAGGATTARGAAGGAACCTAAATGACATTATAGAATTCCTTAAACTACACCTGGGTGATGAGGTCAGAATGCGTCTTTAGTTTATTGTTTAATAGATGAAAAAAGCACCAAGAAGATTTAAATAATCAGCTGAATTTATTAAAAAACAAAAATTCTGAGGCAGAGATACGACTTTCATAGAGTACTGACTGCCTCAAATAAAATCTGATAATTGACCATCTGCTTTTCAAAAGAAGACAACATGATATATTTGAGTTTCATGAACTCATTGTCCCACTTTCTGCATAGAGATTGGTCTAAATTAATCTTTTATGAAACTCCACAAAAGTTGAAAGAATGGCTTGAAGCATTAATGTTTTTCAAAGAACAGAAGTGAATTGCATTTCACAAAATCACAGTACAGCTGAGGTTAGAAGGGACCTTTGGAGATATCTAGTCYAAACGCCCTACTCAGTCACCTAAAGCACATTGCCCATGTCGAGAGCCCCAGCTCTCTCAGACTTTCCTCATATAAGAGATGCTCCAGTCCCTTCATCATCTTAGTAGCCCTTTGCTGGACTCACTTCAGTAGCTCCATGTTTCKCTTGTACTGGAGAGCCCAGCATGGGACCCAGCACTTCAGGTGTGGCCCCACCAGTCCTAAGTAGGGGGAAAGGATCACCTCCCTCGACCTGCTGTCAATGCTCTTCCTAATGCAACCTTTGGTGGTCTTGATCACAACAGCATACTGCTGGCCCATGTCCAAGTTATTGTCYACCAGGACCCCCAGGTCCTTCTCTGCAGAGCTGTTTTCCAGCAGRTCAGCCCCCAGCTTGTCTTGGTGCATAAGGTTATTCCTCCCTAGGTGAAAGACTCTGCGCTTCCATTTGTTGAATTTCATGAGGTTCCTCTTTGCCCATCTCCCTAGCCTCAGGTCCCTCTCAGTGGCAGTACAGTCTCTGCTGCAGCAGCCATTCCTCTTTGTTTTGTATCATCAACCAACTTGCTGAGGGTGCACTGATGAATAAGTTGAACAATACCACAGCCAGCATTGGCTCTGGGGGACAGCACTAGCTACAGACCTCCAACTAGACTTTGCGCCACTGAAGACAACCCTCTGAGCCTGACAGTGTAGTCAGTTTTGAAGCCACCTCACTGTCTGCTTATGTTGCCTGYACCTCCTGAGCTTGCCTATGAGGATGTTATGGGAGACAGTGTCAAAAGCCTTGCTGAAGTTAAGGTAGACAACATCCACTCCTCTCCTCTCATCTACTGAGACAGTCATTCCATCATAGCAGAATATCAGTTTGGTTAAGCATGATTTTTCCTTTGTAAACCCTGCTCCTGATCACCTATCCCTCACATGCTTAGAGATGACATCCAGGATGAGCTGTTCCATCACCTTTGCAGGAATTGAGGTGAAACTGACTGGTCTGTAGTTCCCTGGGTCCTCTTTCTTGCCCCTTTTGAAGACTGGAGTGACACTTTCTTCTAGTCCTCAGGCACTTCTCCTGATTGCTATGGCCTTTCAAAGATGATTGAGAGTAGCCTTGCAATGACATCAGCCAGGTCCCTCAGCACTCTTACAAACTTTTATATAGTGTTTCYTATAAGTAGTATAAGAAGCTTTTCTTGGATGAAGATGGTGCAGATGAGGAGGAGATTCCACTCAGGAAAATGCTTAATTGTGCTGCCTTTGGTATGAAAATTAAGGAGAATGAAATTATTTCTGGACACGTTTCATGAAAAAAGGTAGAGCTTGCAACACGCTCTTTGGAAGTTTAAGCTAATAGACATGGCAAAATTAAAACTGTTGAAGAATAAGCATTCAACCTGATGCTAGAAGCGTATGGTATTAGAATAATCCTCAGTAAACATCTAGGTTAYAGTGGGCTGGATGCTTCCCTGACCCCCTTCATTGTTTCTTATCTGCACAGAGAAATTTAATTAGGTTTGACAGTTGCACAACTGATTCAAAGTGTTATGTCAGGTCCACTTTCAACACATTTGTTTGCCTTCTGGCAAACAAACAGAGCTCAAGCTGTCACTCATTCTTGACAGTTGACCTATTGACTAATTCAATGGATTTTACAGGGAGACGATTACAGTCTTGGAGCTGTTCAAGGTGCTAACCCTCTTGACCACTGTGGCCTACCTGAAGTGATCCACCAATTTTAAATATTGATAATTCTAGCAACAAGGAAGTGGTATATCAAAGAGCTGTAGAATGAATATCTTAAAAAAAAAATCTTTAACTTTTGCTCAGGCATGGCTAGACAGAAATATGTGTGTATTGTGCTCATATGCTGAGTTAAGGTCAACTTATTTAGATCATATGCAAAGAGTGCTGGTGCAAAGATAAATGAACTTGTGGTCCCATTATATTTGGCACAATCATCTGTTTTCTTCCGTATTACGCTTGCAATGTCAGCTCTATAAGGCAAAGACTATCRCTTAAATATGCTTTGCCTTGTGCCTAGCACTGTGGGTTTCTATTCTTTGCTGAGTGCCTTAGAATAATACTGAAATCCATGAAAACATTTTCTGGGAGYTTTAAAAACAAGGCTCAAGGAGAACTAGAAAGAAGTACTCTGGAAAGGAATAACTTTCATAATGAGGCTAATATTCATCCTGGAGGAGAACTGTTAATAAAATCAAAAAGGAATAATGTTTTAATGATTGTGACTAATCCTTATTACAAGATGGGAAACATATATTGTCTATGATTTCATTGTGATCTTAGGTTCCAAAATAGTTGTGGAAAAGAAAATGCGAAGCTTTCAGTAGGGCATGTAATGATGCTGGTGGTGGTGAGTGTGRGCCTCCACAAAAGGAAATGAAAACATCAGCTTCCTCTGAGGAAGGAAAGGTGGATAATTGTTATCCAAGGGATAGGCTGCATTCAGCTAATGTGCTTTCTCTTAAGACTCCACAAGGAAATGGGAGTTTGTGCTGTGAAAGGATGTGGGAACAAAAGACAGTTAAAGGCAATGAACTCAAGTGACCACTTCAGTATGAATTGGGTGAGGCATTGCAAAAAGAAGTTGAAAAAAGTAGARCAGAGGCACAAACCTGCTATTAAAGGCCAGCCTGTTCAAAAACACACAAAGAGAAGCATATAACACTGATGTATGGTGATAATCAGCAGACTGGTAATTCTTACAAAGGCAAAAGAAGGACAACATGGAGAAAGTAGCAATGTTTTAAAAATCATCTCTGGTGCAATGGAAAGCTACTTTCAGCTTCAGGAATATCCATTTTCTCTTCTTTATTTGTAGCCTGTTTCCTGCAGAGATTAGATAAACCTTTGTATATTACTAAAGGTTCTGCATCTAGTGCCTCCAGAAAACGTRCTTTTTCCAGGTGATGAAACTAGCTTTCAGTTTGTTAGTGGATCCACTTACAGAAAAGGGGTATCACAGCTGCCCAGTAGTTCACCAGAAAGGCAGATCTCACTCCAGGGGAAATAACTATGTAACAAGTTATTGAAATCACATTACACTGTAAGTATATCACTCCAGATGAAGACAGTATGATAAAAATATATGGCATAGTTTATTTCTCTTGTCTTTACTTTAAATACTATTTACTTCTTCATCTTTATTACGTGTTTCTCATTTACTTAATATTAAAMGGGAGCTTCCATTTAAATCCCTAGTGTGTACCTGCTGCTTTAAATTCTGTTTTTATCATTGATTATTTTAAAGTAGACAAACATGTTTTGGGAATACCGATATCTAAATATTCCCCAAAATATATGGGATGAGTTTAATCCYGTTTCAAGATATGCTTAGTGCGTGAACACACAGATCAGCTGCTCATAACTCCTTAACTCTCAGGATGTTCTGATGAAGCTTTAGTGTCACTTTGAGCACCCRAGGATCATAGAATCATAGAATCAGTAAGGTTGGAAGGGACCTCTGAAGATCATCTAGCCCAACCTCCCTCCTCAACGCRGTCACCTACAGCATGTTAGACAGGGTTGCATCCAGGCAGGCTTTGAATATCTCCAGAGAAGGAAACTCCACCTCTCTGGGCAAACTGTGCCAGTGCTCCRTCACTCTCACAGGGAAGAAATTCCCCCTCACAGTCAGGCAGAACTGCCTGTGGTTCAATTTCTGCCCATTGCCTCTTGTCCTGTCACATGGCACAACTGAAARGAGTTTGTCCCCGTCCCCTTGATACCCTCCCTTCAGGTGCTTATACACATTGATMAGATCCCCCCTCAGTCTTCTCTTCCCCAGGATAAACAGGCCCAGCTCTCRCAGCCGTTCCYCATRGRGCAGGTGCTCCAGCCCTCTGRTCATCYTCATAGCYCTACKCTGGACTCTCYCCAGTAGCCCCATGTCTCTCTTTTACTGGGGAGCCCAGAACTGGACACAGTACTCGAGATGAGGCCTCYCCAGGGCTGAGTASAGGGGCAGGATCACCTCCCTCCACCTGCTGGCAACAGTCTTCCTAATGCAGCCCAGGAGACCATTGGCCTGCCTGGCCACAAGGGCACATTGCTGGCTCATAGTCAACTTGTCATCCAGCAGCACTCCCAGGTCCTTCTCTGCAGAGCTGCTTTGCAGCAGGTCAGCCCCCAGCCTGTAYTGGTGCCTAGGGTTATTTTTCCCTAGGTGCAGGACTCTGCACTTGCCTTTGTTGAACCTCAGGAGGTCTTTCCACCCTGCTCTCCAGCCTGTGCAGGTCTCTCTGAATGGCAGCACAGCCCTCAGCTGTATCAGACACTCCTCCCAGCTTGGTAGCATCAGCAAACTTGCTGAGGAGGCAYTCTGTCCCCTCATCCAGGCCACTGATGAAGAAGTTGAACAGGGTGGACCCAGTACTGAGCCCTGGGGAACTCCACTAGCCACAGGCCTCCAGCTAGACTCTGTGCCACTGATGACGACCCTCTGAGCTCTGCCTTTCAGCCAGTTCTCAATCTACCTCACTCTCCACTTGTCTAACCCACACTTCTGGAGCTTCTCTAGGAGGATTCTGGAGCTTCTCTAGGAGGATGTTCTGGGAGACAGTGTCAAAAGCCTTGCTGAAGTCAAGGTACACAACGTCCACTGCTCTCCCCTCATCTACSTCATCTACCCAGCCAGTCATTCCATCAGACAAGGCTATTCTATTGGTTAAGCATGATTTCGCCTTGGTGAATCCATGCTGACTACTTCTGATCACCTTTTTTTTCCTCCATATGTCTGGAGATGACATCTAGAATGAACTGTTCCATCTCCTTCCCAGGGATGGAGGTGAGGCTGACCAGTGTGTAGTTGCCTGGGTCCGCCTTCTTGCCCTTTTTGAAGACTGGAGTGACATTGGCTTTCTTCCAGTCCTCAGGCACYCCTCCTGTTCTCCATGACCTTTCAAAGATGATGGMGAGCGGCCTGGCAACAACATCCGCCAGCTCCCTCWGTACCCATGGATGCATCCCATCTGGGCCCATAGATTTGTGGATGGTTAGCCTTCTGAGAAGGTCTCTAACCCCATCCTCCTCAACCAAAGGAAAGTCTTCCCTTCTCCAGACATTCTTCCTCACATCCAGGCTCTGGGATTCCTGAGGGCTGCCCTTAGGAGTGAAGACTGAAGCAAAGCAGGCATTCAGTAATTCTGCCTTCTCTGTATCCCTCATCACCAGGGCCCCTGCCCCAGTCAGTAGCAGACCCACATTTTTCCTAGCCTCCTCTTACTGCTGATGTAGTTGAAGAAGCCCTTCCTGTTGTTCTTAACATCTCTTGCCAGACTCAATTCCAACTGGGCCTTAGCCTTCCTCGCAGCATCTCTACATACTCTGACTGCATTCCTGTAATCCTCCCAAGTGGCCTGTCCCCTCTTCCACATTCTGTGTACTTTCTTCTGTCTGAATTGGGTCAAGAGCTCCCTGCTCACCCATGCAGGTCTCCTGCCCCTTTTGCTGCACTTCTTAGTCATAGGGATGCACYGCTCTTGAGCTTGAAAGAAGTGATGTTTGAATGCTAGCCAGAAACTTATTTATGACAGCTATTTGTCTGTAAACACTAGCTGGGAACAACCAGAGGAGAGTTTYTCTCTCTGTCCCTTGGTGATGGATTCCTGTGGTTCGAGTGCTGGGAGAATATGAATGTCAAATCCTCAGTCCCTTTTTTCTGAGAATTTTTCAGAATTTTTCTTGTTGGAGAAGAAGTGAGATCTCTTTGAAATTTCAGGATATTAATGCTCATACTGAAGCCTTACTCTCTGATATATTTTGAATCACAGGGTTTTAAGACTACATAATCCAAGGGATTTTTTTCTTTTTTCCTTCTGGCAAAAGTATATTTGTTCATAAATGCTGGTATATTGGCTGTACATACTACTTTTATACAAAATGAATGTAGGGTTCAAATGAGGGCAAAACTTCAATGCAACATATGGAGTCACAGCTTGTGCAATTTTGATTATATCATCAAAATGTTTTCATTGTATTTCTAAATATAAGACAGTGTACATATACACTGTGTATGGTGTCTTCAAGCAAAAGGATAACTCCTGTACCATACAGTTGAACAAATGCTTCAAGAATATCAAGTGGAAAAACAAACTAATCTTAACTACTGAGGAAGTAACATGCATGCCAGAGATTTAAACAGACCAGTCAATATTTTGTTATCARGATAATAACCACCTGAAGTATTTCTGGCAAAGGAGCCTATTTCCRTGTGAACTGGAGATGTTGCAGATATCTTTGTGCAAATTAATATGTTTGCTATGTTCTGTGGTATTTCAGTGAGTTATGAATCCTAGATTCCATAAGCAAACTGAATTTCCAAGATGTTACCTGTTTAATTTAGGAATTACATCTTTACCTACAACCTTGATAAAACCCATGTTTACTCATGTGAGGTTTCACTACAGCATTAATGAAGGTTTAAAGCACAACTTTTTCATGTGGACTATACTTTCCTTCATATGGATCATATGGAGCATATGGAGCATATGGATCATAATGTCTATTTGTCCTATCAGCAGGAATAATATTTGCAGAGGCTGAAATGCAAATAGGGCATGTAAAACAGTCTAATTTACATGCCCTAACAGTCTAGGGCATGTAWAAAACAGTTTAATTCCTAATTTAATTCAATTTCTAATTTGTACAACTATCTAAAACCCTGTTTGGAAAAGTCTTTGCAGTTGTTTTGTTTTGTTTCATTTTTAAGTTTTCTACCAAAATGTCTAATAGGGCAATTCCACCCTTGCAGTGCTCACAGCAGCATTTAATTAAACTGACTGGACAGGCTCACCTTGTCCACACCTATTGAAAATCATCTGAACATGCTGATAGTACCATGTGAGTCAGTTCTACACAAAACAGTGAAATTTAACATGTGCAGAACTAGGAAAGTAGGAATGTTTTGTATTTAAAATTGTTCTTGCAAAGACAAGCAAAACTTCAAGGGTGTAAGTATCACTCAGAAAGGGGTCAGCATCCCTGTAAGATGTTCAGGGTTGTTGAGTGATTTGTATTTTCATTTTCAGCATTTRTATTTTTGTTTTAGAGAGAGTGAAGTCACGCCCAAACATTTCATATTTAAGTAAGTCCTTCTCATTGTGTCTACTGCCTTCTGTTACTCTCACTTTATAAAACATTCTCAATCTTTAGAAGCAGTTAACAAGCCTACATCTGACCTTATATATCATGGTGCTCAAAAGTCCTATGAAATATTTAACAAGTCTTACAAAAATTACATACAGGTGGATTATGGTGAAAATCCTTTAAAATACAGTGTACTTTATATTGTGAAATGTTGAACGCCATTCAATTATAATAACTAGGATCACCAGGAAAGTGTAAAAAGTTTGAGTGTGTCTCTTCTCACCTAATTCTTAGATCCTGATAAAAAATAAAAGAATATGGGAATCCTCAGGCATAGGCTGACTTGGAATCCATTTCTATTTATTCAGCTTTTCAAAACTCTTTCCAGAGAACACACAGCAATGTGTRTTTACAATAAACTAAGTTAGCTCTACTTCTGACTGAGGAAAAAAAATCTTAACTACTAAAACAAATGTATATATTTTTGATATACTTGGACCTGCCTTCCAAATTTTAAGAGCTATAGTGTGTAACCCTTACATAATCATTTTTTTAATTGCCTTAATTAGTAAAGGAAAATGCTAAAGCAGAAGGAATTGGTGTTAATTACCATCTATTATACTAGTGTTGGCAAATTCTGCCAGCTCCCTGTTTTCATCCTGTTGAGTTCTAACCTATAATTAGTGTATTAGCAATCCTTCCTTTTGGTTTTCAGCAAATGCTAATTATTTGCACTAGACTTACACTGTACCACTGCAGTGCATTTGTAAAATTTATGTTGGATAGTTCTTTGTTTACAGCAGCAGCACAGCTACTCTAATATGGGTGAAGAAGAGGGCAAGAGAACTGAAACTGGCTTTAGATACTCCAGGGCTCCAGACAGGCTGAAGTATGGTCCCCTCCCTGCTCCCACCCTTACATTAAATTGCCCATACTGCTAATTTAGTCTACTGAGGCTCTTTCTTCTGGCCTGTAGAGTCTCAAGCAATTGCCCTGCTGGTTCATCCATAAAACTGTCTCTGAAACACGTTTGAGACATGCATTACATCAATCTGGGAGAGTTATGAAAAAATGAAGACTTGACTTCATGTGTATTGGTAAGAGTGTGATTTTATATATTAATACGAATGCTTCATGCAACCTACCCACCTCACCCTTCCCCTGATTACTATAAACCTTTTAGTGCAAACAATTTATTTTTAAAGTTAAGTAGCCTTGTTTTACTTCTTACAGCACTTCTGCTGTTGGCCTTGTACTTTAGGTACGAGTGAGAAATGAGTGAAGTGTGTGTCTCTTTTATGGACAAGCTGTCTGAGTATAGGCAAAATGGATGATATTGAGAGATTATCTGCAGCTCCTCTCATATACTGGGTAGATGTGATGTATCTCCATGAAAGATAGATCTGTCTGATTGAAATATTAAAAAATGAAAGTATTATTAGTTAAGTATTAGTGAAAGTATTATTAGTTAAGTATACTTATAAGTAGCATAAAGACACTGAGTTTTAGGCTTGTGATTCAAATTCTTACAACACAAGAATTAAGTATGATAATACTTTACCTTCCTAACACTAAGTTTTGAGTTCCTTCAGTTGAAGTTGGAGTAGAATGAAAGAGCTAATTAGTAGGTAGGACAACAAGCATTAAGAACAAAGTGCTTATACTGTGAATGTAAATTTCTCTGTATCTAAGATTTTTAGATTGTCCCAAATTGCTCATGAGACATAATTACTACAGAAGTGAATTGAGCTGAGTGATTGTTGCTTAGAAAGAAGATACTTGATTTTGGGAGTAGTCATTCTTCAGTTAGAATAATRTGTGGTTAAGATAGCAAATGAAATTTCAGAAAGGACTTTTCTTTCTGGGAGTAGTCTCAAAGAATCCCCTTACATTTTCAGTTGCATTACTTAAATCTTGCTCTGTATTGTCCTGTAATAAATCTGTGCAATGACTGTGAGTGTGCCAGCACAAAAGCAGATACAGCTAATATTCTTCTTATAGTCTCTCTTGACTGGGAAAAAAATACAAGAATATAAATATAAATGCTTGATTAGTTCAGACCAATTCTAGGTCCATCCACCACCAGTGCTCTGTCTCCAACAGAGGCTAAAGGAGATGCCACTCAAGGAGACTGCGCAAGCCTAACCGTTTCTGCYGTCTTTTCTCTTTGTACTCCTAGAGCATCTGGAAGAGGAGGGCTCAGGCTGGCAGAGGACTTTTCTGCTTASTCTTTTTCCATAGCTATTTACAGACTTCCTGTCCCTGAATCCATCTGACTCCCTTTTTGCACCCACAGATGCTGTTTGCCTCCWCAGCCTACTGCGGCAGCAAAYTCTTGAAGTTCACTTCAAGTGAACTTCTGTTCACCATATGAAGCTGTGCATTGCTCTCTCTGTTTTACTCTGATCTCCCACTATTTTCACCAAGCTCCCCCATATTCATACCATGGGATTCACTGAGCAATAGTCCCACATTCAGCTTACCTGCTGCCTCCATGATACAGCCCTCCCCAGCCTTCTGCTTTCCARACTGAGGATTCCACCCCACTTTTCAAATCTCTGCTTGGCATGCAGCTGCTCTGGCCCCACCATGGTTTCAGCTGCCCTTCTGGCATGCTAACTGATTTTACCACCTTCTTTCTGAGATGCAAAGATCAGAGCTGCTTACATCACTCAAGACACGGGTGCACTAATGTATGTTATAGCAACAAAAAGGTGCCCTCTCTCTTGTCCTCTTGCCTTCCTGCTAAGGCACAGCATTTTCCTGCCTTGTTAGCCACCCCTGCGCATTGGGCTGATGATACCAGAGACCTGCAAACACTGACCACAAGGTCTTATTTGTGAGCTGTAATTGTCCACTCTGAGTTGCTCATCTTCAGAATGGCCTTGCACTGAAGCTTCCCAACCAGGTGTGTGAGGTCCTTCTACAGTTCCTTGCCATGGGTGCAGCATTTGACTAACCAAAAAGAACTTAGTATTATCTTCAAATTTGAAGGTTGCACAGCTCCCTCTGCTCTCCAGGACACTGAAGAAGAGATTGAATAATGCTGGTCCTGCATCAACCTGTGATGACCCCTGCAGTTGATATTTTCCATCCTGAACATGGCACCTAAGCTCTCTTGATTTAACTAGCTCCCTGTTACTAAAAGAACCGTTCTTCCAATCCTACAGCAACRGAGTCTTTAACAACCTTTCATGTGGAGCCTTGTCAAAAGCTGTTTGGAAATCCTGATCTGATTTTATCCACGTGGTTGTCACCCCCTCTGGAATTCCAGCAGGTTAATGAAGCAGGACTTTCCTTTACAGAAGCCATGCTGACACTTTCTCAACAAGACGGTGTTCATCTGTATTTTCAGTGATTTTTTTCTCTTACCCCTCTTTTTTTTTCTTTCTGTTTTAAGACATACTACCATCTTCCCTGATATGGAAGCAGTGGGGCTCACTGGTGTGTAGTTCCTAGGATTCCTWCTTGAGCTGTTTCTGTAAATGGGAGTTACAGTGGCAGCTGCCAATCCACTGGCATGGTGGTTGTTTATAATGATAGGTTACATAACCTTAGCAGCAGTTCTGTAATTTCACATATGAGCCCTGGAGGAACTCTCAAAATTCATCTCAAAGAAGTCGAAAAGCTACCTTTTCTCCTCAACATACAATGTAAAACTATGTAGTCCTTTTGGTTGTATGACGATTTGGTACAGAGAGAGGAAGGAGTTGTTGTATTTCACACTTTGCCAGATTGTTTAGTTTGGTGAAACATTTGATCTGTTTGACTTTAAAGTGAAACTCCAAAACCCACCAAAACACTTCCTCAAATTATATTTTTAAATTTTTTGTCTGAGTATGACTTAGATGGTTTTCAAAGAACTACTTAAAATGGGTTATAAGTAAAAACGTTCACAATAAGTGAAACTGCAAGCTTTGCATTATTATTTTTAATTATTTTTTCATGTGACATTTGCTAGGCTGTTACAATTCACAGAGTATCTGAAGATTCTGGATATTTTATAACAAACAGACATGTGAAATTCACAAGAGAGGTAAGTATTTCTTTCTTGCGGACAGAGTGCTCAGGAGAACTCTGGTAGAACTTAAGGATCTTGAAACTTGGCTGTGAGCTTTGTTGTTAAAGATTTCTCCTTTGKTAAGTCATGGCTTCTTAATTTATTGTGTAAATATGTCTAAGAAGAAAGTCTATCTCAAATACAGTTGTGCAGAATATTCATGGAGATTAGATGCACAAATCTTAAATCTTAGTTTTAGGATCAAAACTCTCTGCATGTCATAGAGCTGAAGTCACCCTTAAAGGGACATGACTGTAACAAGGTACTGTAGGTGTTTTCCTTTTGCAAGTATCAGGAGAGATCTTTTAATCAGCAGATCCTTTTCCACTCTATTGTCCATGCCAACCTCTAAAGTTGTGTGGTGGGGACTCTGGAGACCTTCACATCTATAGCAATAGCATCAATCTCTGAAAATTTAGGGGGTAGGAGGTTAAGAAAGTTTAAGATGCTGATGACTAAGAGAAAATTCTCTCTCCGCAGAGAGCTGTCAGAGGCTCTTATGGGACTTCCAAAGCCTTTCTTCCTCTGTTCCATGGATTAGGGCTTATGTTATGCCCTTAAAACCATACAAAGAGATGTGGTCTGTGTCCCAGACATGGCTACCCATCCATTTGTTTCCTATTTGGGAAACAATACTTTTGTAGTTGACTACACCTTATGCCTTGAATATGCTTTTCAGCTTTAAAATCATAGACTTCTGTTCACTGTAGRAGGCTTGGTGAGATAGGTGCCAAATAGGTTGGACAGGAAACTGAACATTAAAATGACCACACTGAAAGTTAAAATGACAAAAGAAGATGCTAAAGGTTGTGATGAGGCTGAAGGACCCTGTCTCCAATATGTGATCTCACATCTGCCCCCACTATTAGCATGAAAATAATTCATCCCTCAAGTGAGTTTTCTAAGGCTCTTTTTGATCCTTGGGTAAATAYGGTAATACATGCATACAGTTCTCAACTTTTTACTTTGAAGTAGCATCTGAATTCCTATTTCTGTCTGACCTTGCAGTTGCCAAGGTAGTTATACACTACAAATTTATGCTCTAGGGTGATGCTTGAAATGATTAGCTCATCTGCTACAGCTTCCTCGCTGGGGCTGGTGCTGCCTCCCACCAGGATAGTCTAGTCAGGATACTTTTGGGCCACCAACAGAAGAGGGAGTTGCCAAAGTAAATGTTTTTCAGCAAGATTTCACACTCATGCCTAATGAAATAGACATTTTTTAACTGTTGCTTTAGAGTTTAGTTTCTCTTCAAGGTTTGTAATGAAAATATTTCATGACCTGTTGACATATTCATATGGTGATTTTCAAAAGAGAGATTTCATTTACAAAATGGTCTTGGCAACAAGCTGGACTATCTGGGATGTTGAACATAACTGTTGACAGGCAAAATTAAGGCTGAATCACAACTGACATTAGTTTTGCAGCTGAGCCATTTTAAAATCTRACCAATAGGGCAGGCTCTGGTGTTTCTGAGAGTGCAAAAGTGAGAAGGGTAGCTAGTGCATACTCATGGTGGTGATAGTGGTTGTGGAGACAGAAAAAATTGCATGAATAGCAGGTTCTGACAAAATCATCTAACTCAAGCTAACTCCTGTGCCTGACCRTATGCACTACAGAAATAGCAAAGAAAGAATGCTCGTCATTTAAGAAGTAACTAGTAGTGAGAAAACTTCTTTTTCATTGCTAATTAAAACAGTAAATAAAATGAATCTCTTAATATCCCCTCTTCTGCATGTTTTTCCTTTGCATCCTACATTTATTTGCTTATCACAATGTAACAAATCTGATTTTTGACTTACTGTCTAGACTTCTAAGTGCACCAAAAATCAGCCATATATTTCTTTTGGTTTTGAAATCTTGCAAATACTCCAATAATTTCTCAAATTTCTTCATGAATTGAGCACAATGATGTATACAAAATTCAGCTAACTTGACCCCTGTTGGAGGGTCTTGGTCACATGCAATGAAGAATACCTTACAAAATCTGTATCTTTAATGACTATTGGAGTCAGTCAGCATCTCATAAATGCAGGCCTTATCTTTTAAGGTATTCATTCACTACAAAAGGAATAGTTCTTTATAGTATTGAAAATGATAGTCCAGCCCTTTAACAGTACCACTCTCAGGAAAACACTACGCATTCATATAAGCAGTTACTTTGCGAAATTTAGGAATCTATTGCTAACCACTGCCACAATTACTTCTTTATAATGGGGGTATTTTACTGATTTCTGATACCAAGTCCAGTATCCATAATTGTACATCATTATGTACATTTGAAAATACAGATGGCTTATAGATGACAATTCAAGACATAAAATTCTGATCCAATAAAATATAGATTTGACAACATTTTAAAATTTACAACTGAAGTGGTGCAAAATACTTGTGGCAAACAAAGAATTTGCAAAATGTGTCTAATGGGACTGGGTAACTGCTGGTCCTAAAATCTGAATATTCCCTTCAGATAATATAATGACAATTTGGTAGTGCCATTAGGATAATTAATGACTACTGTACATCAGAGCTGATATAAATGAATAAACAAGTTCATAAACTAGATGTTTTAATATGCATAGGCATATTATGCATATTAAAGAATTTCTACATATTTTGATTTATGACGTGGCTTTAAATTTAYAAAATTAAAATTTCCTTACTGAGAATGTAATGCTGTGCTCTAGCAATGCTCATTTTAACACATTATATATAGTATTTCTGCTAAATAAAAAGCAGAATGTTATGGTTTACATTTAACAAAACAAAGAATAGAAAGAATGTCACATAGTAAATATAGTACACTTAGAGAAGAAATATCAGACATTTTACATTATTTCCATTTTTCAAAAAAGAAAAAGCAGAATAAGCTATTTGTTTCTAAGATCCTGACCTCCTCAAAAAACCTTTCTCTCAAATAAGTAAAGTCAAATTTAATGCAGAGCCTTGACTTTACACAGATGTAAATTTCACTGCTTGAAAATTGATTGTTGTGTATTGTGGTGTTAGCATTTGCCCAATTCCTGTAAAGAAAGACTTATGAAACAAAAGGTTTTCAAAAGTTTTTTCAACTAGTGAATGAGTTGCCCCCCCCAAAAAAAAAGGATGAAAGAAAAGCCATGATGAAAACTTGTGAGGACTTCTAACTTTTCAATTTTCCTCATATAAATGTTAAAGTGGTAAGAGATAGAATCATTCATATGTGTGTAGACTGGTGGGTCTGAAAAAATAGATGACAAAGATGTTGCACAGAATAGTGATGGGAACTGAAGGAAACTACTTATTTTGGGACTGTCACTACCAGGTCTAATATTGTCAATGTTATAAATAAAATAAATTAGAAATGATGAGGCTGGAAATATTTTGACAAATAATGTTCAATCTTCTTACTTCCTCAAGAAATTTGCAAACATATTTTGATCTTATCACAGCTCACAAGTTTAAAAGTACTAATTTCTCACTAAGTAGTTGAGGTAGAAACTTCCCTGCAATACATATGTTGCAGAAAAACGTGCACATACTCATTGGCCTCCGTTCTTTTGTTATCTGATCTATATTAAAGCTARTCAGATCTGGTAGAAAAATGGCCTTTCCTTTCATAAGAACTTGATTAATGCTAAAAGGTAACATTCACATTTCACAGAAAATAGTACTAGGTCTACCAACCTACTTTGAATATAAATTGAAACATTTTGTTTTTTTTTTCTTTACAAAAGCAAAAGTTCAAAGAAAAAATTTGTACTGTTCTGAAGAATAACTGATATGGAGAAAGATCAGTCTAGAGAACTCTTTTGTAATAAGTCTTTTCTCACGTCTTAGATTTTGAGAAAGTAGAATTTTCCAGTATAAGACTATTTTAAAATAGTATTCATTATTAACTCTAATCAGTACTCAGCAAGGACATTGGGAGACATTACAATATGTCTTGCCTATCCTTTAGAAAACTCAAATTCTTACACCTTCTGATCAGTATCATTCTTTGTTTTTCAAGATTCATATGTACTTCTATCAAGCARTTTATAGAGTGATGGTACTTATGGCCTGTCTTTACTGTTTTAGGCCACATATAATCAAGGGTAAAGGTGGTTTGTTCACCAAAGAATTTACTGAATTTCTTAGACTGTGATCATATAAACTACAAGGTATTCAAAATAGCAAAGCATCACGCTAAATAAAAGTTGTAACGCAGGAACTACTCCCCTCCATCCCGTAGTCTGATTCTTCTTATTGTTTATATTATGTATGATAGTATTTCTTACATTCACTTCTCTATAAACAGAGRAAAATATGCCTTAATTTGGTTAAAGTAATTCCAGTATTTTTGAAACTGCAATTACTTTAATGAAATATTTTATCTTCTTTCAGTGCTGCTTAATTTAGCTAATAATATGCATCTTCCTTGCTGGAGTATATTCCCTGTAATCTGCTGAAGTGTATCATTCCTATGGAGTTCATACAGGATTAGACAGAGAAATTGAAGTATTTCAAGCAAATTCTCTGTTTCAAGTAAGCTTACATGAAAAGCTGTATGTTATTCAAACTTCATCGCCCAGAGTGTAATAATTTGAACTTTTYTTTTTGAATTTTTCTTATATTTACYATTTCTTAGAGCAGGAACCAGCTCAGTTTGGGGTTGCATAAGGTATGATGGTTTAAGGGCGTATTTCTTATCCCCACATAAATAATGAATTGCAGGAGAAAGTTTGAGATGAATAAAATATTTCTTTAAAAATAACTCACCCTCTAGTTTTTTATTTGGGGAAAAGGGCATTCTTGGTCAAAATCAACCAGCCATCTCTTAACAGTTTCCATAGCACTCCAGAAAGAATGATGATGTGCAAATATCAGTTATTATTTTAAAAGGAAAAGAAATGACATTGAGTATTGAATAAATCGGTCTTCCCTTAAAAACCTCCTGCAGATTTTATGTTACTTAGAAGAGAAATGATCCCTTGTAAGCTCTAAAATCAATTTGTAATGATAGAATCAGTAGCATTGTAAGGCACTTTGTTTTATTTTTTAAAATTTCTGTTGTCCTATAAAAAGGAAGATATTTTGGCTTTGGCTGACCAAAAAAGATTTTGAATTGTTGGAAACTCCTGAACAGAATTCACTCTATTAAAAATATTAGGGCTTTTATTTTTTAATTTGAACTAGAGTTCTGGTTATTCAGGAAGACTTATGCGATATACTTTTTGCATTATTTCGGCAGCATTTTAAATTGATGTCTAATGCTTAATTGGTTAGATCTTGAAATCCTGGAAACTATCTGGACATTTTCCTGCAGGCAGTCTCCTGAAGTTCAAGTAAGAAGACGCTATCCCACTGAAAGACCAATATAGAATGAACTTAGAATATGCTATTTTTTTCATATTTGTTGACTCTGAAGTATTTTCAAGTAACATTTTTTTAAGCATATCATTGAATAATGGAAATGAGGGAATTATTACTATATGAGACTGCCATGAAATCATTATTTAGTACAATATGTAAAACAGGTTGTTGGGTTCAATCCATTTCATGGCAAACAGGTGTGTCTATTACAGAAACAACATCCTTACATCTAATACTAATTGAAATCTATGCTGCTGGTTGTTTTAGAACAAACGCCAAGGATTAAGCTGGCAGGAAGCCTAAACTAACTCTTCCCTCAGTAATAAGTACATACAACAAATCTGTACCAGTTAAATGAACAAACTGAAGAATTATTCTTTATAATAACTTGCTGAAGTATTGTATTTTGTGTGCATAGAAAAGCAAATATGAAGCCTAAGTAAATAATTCTTCCTCTTTCTTTTCAGTAAATCCAACTTTAGGACTCAAATGCAACTCGAACTCTACAGGGCCTTTTAAAATATAACTTCTTATTTTGGAAAATCATTTTCATTTTACACATTAAAGATTAATTTAGCTGCATTATTAGATGCTATTGCTTTTACATTGTCCTAAAACTATGTACCTAAAAGTTTTTAAGGTCTATCTTTGGTAGATAATAAATGAAAATAATTTTTGTTATAYGAAATACAGAGTCAAGCAGTTAGTGCATGAAGTGATTTTGCCTGCCCCTTTCCCTAATTAAAGAAAAAAGATTTGAAATGTATTTAATATTTATTAATGCTGGGCATGTTTGGATTAACTTGATTTTAAATTGAGTACTTACTGTTTCTGGTAATTTGAGAAATCTTATAAACTTGGAAAATCTTGGAACTTTCTTCTGGTGTTATAAACTTGTCATCTGATGTTCTTGTTGAGACTGGAAGAAAGAACAAGAGAGGTTATTAGACCAGCTAGAAGCTATTACCGAGGAGAAGAGAGACAGTGCAAAGTGATTAAGACACTCTCTTTGGAGATGTGCACTGGAAATCTAGGATGGAGTGTTAAATATATTTATATTTTTGCTTAAAAATGTTTTAGCAATAGGCAGTCTCTTATGCTAATAACTTTCCATGAACACTTGTCTAACTTTAACCTACCTTGCTTTAACATTCAGTTAACACAGCACATGGCAGTTGCTCAAGGTCCCATCATTAGCAACACCCTTAAGTGATATTCCCCTCATTACTCATGATCCAAGAAGTATGTATAAAAAGGCAGAGCAGCCAAATCTCCATCTGTGATCACCTTTAAATGATGGTGAAGGTGGATACTCTGGAGTCAAAAAAAGAGACAAACATAGAAATAGCATGGTCAAAGGCTGTTTCAGTGACATAAGAGGGAACTTGATGATTTGACCCAGCTACACTCAACACTTATGAATAGATAGGACTTCTGAAAACAGTGTATTTCCAAGTGTAATAGTTCCACGTACACGAGTTGGATTTCTTCTGATGGAAGAGGTTGGAAGGGACCTCTGGAAATCATCTAGTCCAACCCCCCCTGCTCAGCAGGGTCACCTAAAGCATGTTAGACAGGGTTACATCCAGGTGGGCCTTGAAKATCTCCACAGAAKGAGACTCCACAACCTCTCTGGGCAACCTGTGCCAGGGCTCCGTCACTCTCACAGGGAAGAAATTCCCCCTCACAGTAAGACAGAACTGCCTGTGCTTCRRTTTCTGYCCATTGCCTCTTGTCCTGTCACATGGCACAACTGAAAAGAGTTTGTCCCCGTCCCCTTGATACCCTCCCTTCAGGTACTTGTACACATTGATAAGATCCCCCCTCAGTCTTCTCTTCCCCAGGATAAACAGGCCCAGCTCTCRCAGCCGTTCCYCATRGRGCAGGTGCTCCAGCCCTCTGATCATCCTCATAGCCCTACTCTGGACTCTYTCCAGTAGCCCCATGTCTCTCTTTTACTGGGGAGCCCAGAACTGGACACAGTACTCGAGATGAGGCCTCCCCAGGGCTGAGTASAGGGGCAGGATCACCTCCCTCCACCTGCTGGCAACAGTCTTCCTAATGCAGCCCAGGAGACCATTGGCCTGCCTGGCCACAAGGGCACATTGCTGGCTCATGGTCAGCTTGTCATCCASCAGCACTCCCAGGTCCTTCTCTGCAGAGCTGCTTTGCAGCAGGTCAGCCCCCAGCCTGTACTGGTGCCTAGGGTTATTTTTCCCTAGGTGCAGGACTCTGCACTTGCCTTTGTTGAACCTTAGGAGGTCCTCCTTCTTGCCCTTTTTGAAGATTGGAGTGACACTGGCTTTCTTCCAGAGTCAGGCACTTCTCCTGTTCTCCATGACCTTTCAAAGATGATGGAGAGTGGCCTGGCATGGGCCTTAAACTCTATGGGACATTAATCCATGAGATTCCTCCAAGTAAGTCTCTGAAGAGCCCAAAGCCTGCTCTCCTGAAGTCCAGGGTTGCAATGCTGCTTATTGCCTTACTTCTTTCCTGCAGGATCCTAAACTCCACCATCTCCYGGTCACTGCAGGCAAGGCTGCCCCCAACCTTCACATCTTCAAGCAGTCCCCCTCTGTTGGTTAGAACAAGGTCCAACAGGACACCCTTCCTCATCTCTGTATATTTATTATTCGAATAAAAGAAAGAGTTGTAAAACAAGTTATCACAGGCCTTCCAGCTATAGAATATGCTATGCTAACAGGAAAAGCTGCAAAAGTTGGCACGACTGCATTTTGGGGATAGAATCTGGATCCTTGTTTATGGTGATAATTGGAAGGCATAGATTTAACACTAGCTGTTCCATAGTCTTGGAAAGGGGCAAAAAATAAATAGACTTTGTGTGCTGCTTAGCTACAGTTTTCAGAAAAAACAAAAATAAAATGTCTTCCCAACTCTTGAACACATTCTGCTCTTACTTTTGTGGTATTGCTAGTGCTGCCRTGTCTGGAAGGTGACCTTTTTCAAAGCATTTTTTTTTTAGCATTTTCTAGCATTTATTTTCCTCCTTGGTAATGAATGGCTCCTAATTCTAAGGTGAGATTATTATAAGCAAAATCATTATTACCATTCATCCCTCTTTCATAAATTGCTTAGCTGTTATTAAAGATTTTACTTTTAATTTCTGATACAATCACAGTGAATTTATGAAATACTAAATTGTACAGTGAAATAAGCATATGCCTGGGCTATCTAGTAATTAGCTATACCTTTAATTTAGAAAGGAAGTGTCTAACTTTACATAACTAGGGCTGTATCCTTGCTGAAGGAAACCTATCACTTTTCTACTCTTCCCTAAGTATCTGCTAGGGGCCTCTGCTCTGGATTAGTGTTGGACCAAATGAAGTTTTGTCTGCCTTAGTGTCTGAATTGGTTTTACGTTCTTACATGCATAAAGGAGAACATGTCGGGATGCCTACGTGTTATGGTCGAAACTGTCTTGTCTCAGCRTATCTGAATGAATTTAATGCCAATTAACAAACCTTTACTTGTTGATTTGGGTATTAAGAAACAAAGAAGACAAACAATTAGCAAAACCCCTTTGCTCTTGAGCTGACACTCAGTGCTGGTCTAGCAGCTCTGCTCCCTGGTGCTAGTCCTGGCTCCCCTGGATTTTGCCCCATGCTGTGCTCCCCACTGCAGCAGGGCAAAGCAAGGCAAGGCTCCTCATGTCTTTCCCTTCGGGTGCTCTCATGTATGCCCTCAAAATGTTCCCCACCCTGCACCTCCACTTCGCCTCCCTTCATCTGCCCTCCCAGTGCCAGGCTGCCTGTGGCGGTTACAGAGCCGGCTGGAACCGGCTGCGACCGGCACCGAGCAGCTCGCTGCTGCCCCTGCCGTCCCCTGCATCTGCTGCGCTGCTGTTTGCAGCCAACACAGTGGGTTACACYAGTTGTAGTCTAACTTGCTTGTCTTTGGTTCATGTGTTTTTAATTGACTTGGAACTGAGAAGAGGTTTATTTGACAAAATACTGTATGACCAGTGCAAATTTATCCAGATCTTGCTGGACTCTACATAGAGGGTGTTCGTTCTTGTCAGTAAGGTGTGTGTCTGACCCAAAGACTTGAGYACAAAACCTGAGTATCAGGGTACAGTTTGGAGTTTTACACTGTCTGAAAATGTGGCTGTAAATCTCAGTTCKTAATAGTTTGAAGGAAATCTTCAGAAACAAACTGCTTGCTTTTACATGAAGCCTAAAACAGTAGGTTTCTGTCAGCTATTCTGACTTACTCTGATGACTTACTCTGATACCTGAGGATGGTGATCTGCTGGACAACACAAAGCATCATGTATGGTGGTTTTCAGCACACTAAACACCTGGGGCTTGAGCTGATTAGTAGCTTGAGAGAGTATCATCATTCTTTAAAGTAATTTATCGCTGAGGAGCTGCATGGAGACAGTGTACTGTGATAGTGAAATTTCTTCTCACACTTGGCATTAAATGTTATTAGAATAAACAGTTATTCTGTGTTCTGTAATTATCATTCTCCTGCATTGTAAATATTAGTTTCAGAAATCAGGAATGCTTTATTTTGCACTGTTTTTACTTCCTGGAGTGGCACTAGAAATTCTTAGCTATGAATCGAATATTATCGATATAATATCGATATAATCGAATATTCGAGTGAATATTTTGATCTCCCTGCCTGTTCGTATTGGGAGTTAGAAGACGAAGGAGATTACAAAAAAGAAATTACAAAAAGAAAGCAGTGTGTATCTGTAGGAACTGAAGAATGATAATAATAATTGTTCTGTTTATTCCAAATGTATAGGGGTTTTATGTTCTCACATGTAGGTCAGAAGATTTGGAGGTTCTTTCAGTTTTTACCCAACATGCTGCTGATTTTTACTGTTTAATAAAGAAGCTAGTAGAATACACTTCATAATGCTATAGTAACTGTTAAATTAGATGCATTGAAACTTTGACCTAGTAAGATGGAATTTCAATGCACTGCAGTTCTAGTAAACTCTTTAATTCAGATGATTTGCAAAGCGTATTGATGTAATGGATAGTTGAATATTTTGTATGTTTTTAAAACGTGATTCAGTCGTGGCATTTTGTCCATTGTCTCCTCTGTGGGGGAATCTGAAGATGCGCTGGAGTATAAGCACATCCTTATAGGCAGTGGCAGATGTCCTGGTTACAGAACTATCAATCAGCTGATACTGCTTGGGCTCAGCTGAAGTTATTTGTTGTATAATGCTTCCCTCAGTTGGCTTGCAATATATAGAATTTTAAGCAATCAAAAAGTAGAACAAAGGTTTGATTCTATGTAAATTTTTTTAAAAAGAAAAGATTTTACATACCACTGTTCGAAGTGGCCAGGCATTCAAATAAAGTCTCTCTAAACTTCAAGCGAATGGTACCTACATAAACTTTTGTCTTATTTGTACAATTTGATTTACCAACTGCTTAAATCTGCATAAATGGGKGTTGTGCATGTAATTCATGAGCCTGGCTTGAGGCAAGGAGGGGTAGGTTTGGAAGAGGAAACGTGAGGCTTTTTAAAATTACGAGTGCTTGGGAGTTTGTTACAGCTGTGTTTTGAAAAGATGCTGGGAGTTCCCAAACAACAAAGTTGGTTTTTATTGTTTGCTAATACCTCTGTTGCCAGACAAGGGGGCAGGGCTGGTCTCCCAAACTGTCCATCACTCTTGCAGAATGTGGGAAGCAGAGAATTCTAAAGAGTGTTAACCGGGGACTCATTGTTAGCACTGTGAAGCATATGGCATTACTGTGAAATTTTTGTGCCAGGCTTGATGAGCTAGTGGGAAAGCTTATAAAACCAAGCAGGCCATTTAGATCTATGGCATTGTTAGTAGGAAGAAGCAGATATTTAAAAGCTTAGAAAAATAGTCTTGTAATTGTTACCTAAGCCACCAGATGTACTGTACTRTATTGTACTACATCACTGAGACAGCATTCTCTGATGTAATAAAGATATAAAACCTGTGTGGGTGTGTGGGGGAGAAAGGAATAGGGGAATTGAGGGCAAGTTGAACAAACAGTTGGAGATTGTTGCTGGCTTTTTTGTTTCTTATTGCAAAATGTAAAATCCCAATATGTCCCATAATCAAAAAGCTCTTAAAAATAATGGTAGACTCAGAAGGGCTGTTTTCTTGCCACAGATCAAGTCTCTAGCCAGCCATTCCCTGTGTTTGGAAAGATGGTTTAGATTTTGTCATTCTTTCTCAGACAGTCGTTGCTGTCAGTGCTGGGAAGGTTAGTGACTTAGGGATTGGGTGTGGAGAGGGGAGAGGTTCGAGTTACTTTGGCAGACTTTAGATTATTAGCAGGAAACAGCCAGGAGGAAACGTGCTGTTTCTGGAGCCCTGTTAAATACTCCTACAGAAATGAGAAGCATGCAGCAGTTTTGGTAGCACAGATGACTGCTGCACACATAGTAAGCAGTCTGCTAAGATGTCTCCTTGAGACCAGAAGGTGTTTGCTGCCTCTCAGTCTGGTTTTGAGAAGACTTGGGTAGTTGTTTGCTGAATGCATCGACTAAATGGTGGTAGCTGGGAGTTGAGACTGCAGGAAGGGAAGAAGGTTGGTCAGGACTGACAGATGCCAGCTGTGCTGGTAATACTTTGGAAACTTACTAGTTACTACCTGTTAGTTGTTTAAGTAGAACTGTTAACTGTTTTGCATTGTAATTGCAGAGGAATCAAAAGCCCTGTAATGAGCCTGACGAGAGTGACTGAATTAAAACTGAAAAAGTGTGTGAGATTACATTTTTACAAAAGAAACTGAAATATTTCATCACTATGCTTAGTAGGCTGTTTTTGTAGCAGTGATCAGGTAGTAGAGGTAACTGTGAAAAGGAAAGGATGAGGGATGGTGTACAATGCCTGTACAGTGTCTGTGAACCTTGACCCAGACAAGATTTTCTAATTGCAACATAGATTTAAATTTCTGAATATCATATGTGTCTCTTTTTACAGTAGCACGGGCAATATATAGGTGGACATAACTTTTTGACTTTGAGAGGACAAACCGCTAGGTTTCAAATCAGTGGTTACTTATGAAAAAAGGAAAAGGAAAGGGAAAAACTATTACATCTATGGATCTTTTCACCATGGCATTTGACTTTGTAGATCAAAACTTTTTAATGATGTGTTTATTGTCTCTAAAATTGTGCAGTTTTGTTCTATACCCTTGATGCAGAATCGATAGTGGGAAGGTAAAATTATAATTGATTAGAAATACTGTAAATTCAGTAAAATAAAGCCATTTCCCTCTGTTCCTACCTCCACTAACAAACAGAATTAGAATTTTAATAAATTCTAAAAATCTGATCGGGCAAATTTCTTGCCAAAGTGTAGTTTTGACTGAAAATAATCAAATTTGTGCGTAGTGGAAACATTGATTTTGCTGAAAAACCTAATGTAAAATCAGCCTTTATAAAAATATTTTTATATTAAAATATTTGATTCTGAATAAAAATGAAATATGAAATAGCAAAATTTTCTGTAAGTAACATTTGTTCCAGCCTAGCTGTGGTTCTGGGCAAAAGCTTGCAAGGTGAAACCCTGCAGTTTAACGGTTTAAATTTGCTTCCAGAATTAAACCCCTTCAAGTTTAAAAATTGAATCATAGCAGAGAAGTAAAGGCAAATTTTTATTATTAAAAGCTAAGGCYCGTATGATGGTACTTCAGCTTCTGACTCATGCAATTATTACTCTTCTAATTTATTGAGACACTTAGTTTCAAGTCTGTTTGACACTACTTCTTGCTAAAGGGCCATAGCCTTTTGGAAGTTGGGATTATTCAAGGTCTTATTTACTTCTGCAAGAAGGACTAAGCCCAAATAGATGTCTGTATGTGAGGCAATGTAGGTAGTTGTACAGTAATCCAATCATCATGGAAGAGTGGAGGCATGGGATCATTTTGAGACATGTAAGTTACTTCAAAAGACTTCAGATCAGTTATATTTTTAATTGGCAATGTCAAAACATATCAGAATTTTCCCTTCTCCCCCCGGTATTTTGATACTTGATCATATTTTTCTCTCAGCATGCTTTTCAGTCACCAAGGAAATGTCATTAATTTTCCCTGTGCTGTGACTTTACACACTAAACAGTGATATTTGACTTGTCTACAGGAACCCGTGCTCAGGGTACCTCAGCTTGTTGCAGCATAGGCTTTCAGCTGCTGATGGCTGGGAGCTTTGTATTTTTTGCGTAAAATTTTGGGGCCTTGAAAACTGGGAAAGACTGCTGGAGAGTAGAGACCCATCTTTTTCTATTGACAAAAATAGATGAGGTGATCGGAGACTATAGAAGAAGACACAGAAGAGAAAAATGAGTAGCATAGGGAGAGCAGGAAACAAGAGCATGGTTTGAGGTGCCTACATATCTTGTGTAGATAAGCAGTCAAATCAGCAAAGAAAGATCTTGTATCTGGGCTCTCCCGGTTTCCACAGAGCTGTTTTATATACAGGGTTATTGCCCGTACTGGATTCAGAGTTAATCAGAAGTTAGATGTTGAGTGAAGTACACAGCAAACTACAGTAAAATGTATTTTTAAGGTACTGATGAAATAGTCTTTAGGTGCTTGTGTAGTGGATGGGAAGAAGCCAGCTGCCCCAAAGTAAAAACATAAAAATATCTGAAAAGATAAAGGAAAATAAAAGTGATACCTTTTAATAGCATTTTTGTAGTTTATGATTTTTAAACTAATCACCAACTTCTCAGGTCTGATTTAAAGCTCCTGGATTTTCAGGATTTTCCAGAAAAGGAAGAATCTAATTTAGTTATCTTTCTGAAAACTTTCTTTGGAAGCATTTTGTTCTGTACTTGCTCTTTCTTTGTGGGATCAAAAGTTCTTATAGTTTTAATTCTGTGGTGTGAATTTTGCGGGGTAGGATGCCTGTGTGTGGTTTTCACTTCATAGTACCAGTGTCATTCCATTTCTATTCTGTTGGTTCTCAGGATCATGTAACGCTTCTCTGTACTGACAATGTGTCATAAGCACATTTTTGCTTTCTATGCCAAGGCTGTGAGTAAACTCTCATAAAATATTGCATGCATGGCCTTTAGAAACTATGCCTGCCCAGATTCCTGTCCCATTTACTGTTTTCTAATTACTTGAGACAGTACAATTATTGAATGCCAGACCTGTGATGTGACATATACCAGTTCATTTTTTATCTTCACATGGAGCTCATTTACTCTTTCTTCCCTTTCATCCCTTCCCCCACAACTGGAGTGCTGTAAGTTTCTTGAATTAGATTTCCACATTGGTTATGGCAATTGCATTTACACACCCTCATTTCATATTAGTCATGCTATGTCTCTATCCACCTCTTCAAGACAACTAATCTTGCTTAAAATTTAGATCAAATCTTCTCTTGATTTCTAGACTGAAACTCCTTATCCTTGAGCTTGATTCCTGTTTTACCTAGCATCTCTTATTTTTCTTGTCATAGTGGTTGCGTGGATATTTTTAGTCGTCTTTTTTTTTTTTTTTTTTTTTTAACTTTCTGCCACTGGGTTTAACCTATTATCCTCACAGTTCTAATTCCCACCTTTCTTTGAAGTTCAATGTTGTTTTTCATTTTTGTAGGCTCACGTATTATTGCTGATATTTCTTTAGATACAATGACTTATTACATTAGTTCTAGATGCTTTTCCTACTTGTTTGGGATTTGTGTGCTAAGTACGGCTTTTAGGTAGTTTTGTCTCTGGGAAATTTAAGTTCTGCGCCATCTGAGACTTTGAATTCTGGTTTGGCTCACTTCATTTACTAGCTCCATTAATTTTTCATGGACTGACATTTTTGCAAGAGAAGGCTGTGCTACCAAGTTTTATCTTATCTTTCTATCTAGACATACATTTGCTTCATCCAAGTTTATTCTGTATGACTTCATCCTGCTTACCAAAACTAGGTCTAAAATATTTTTTTTGGGGGGGGGTTAGTTGACTAAACGTTTCATTAAAAGTTCTGTAGCTGTTGCATCCAGAAATGGGCCTACTATTGTTCATAGTATTTTGTTTTCTGATAAAGGTTCAGGATATTAGTTTTTCCTAATGACACAAAACTTGTTGGTAGGTTCCTCTCCAGTAATAATATTGAGATTTTTGTCTGTATCCAAATGAATGTGTGGTAGTATTGGCCGATTTGTTCTACAATTTAATTTGAATCCTTTTTTTTTAAATATATTTCCCCAAATGGTTTTCAGCTATACCTTTTTAAAATACATTAATGCTTACCCAGAAGCTTTTTTCCCACTGTTCTTGAACAATCCCTTCCTCACAAAACATATATTCAGAAAAAGTTTTGCTTTATGTTATACTTAGTTCTCTATTTGTTCATTTTGTTGACCAATCTCCTTTCATAACCGTACAGAAATCTTACTTGTTTCTCATTGACTTCATTTATTTTCCAAGCCAAGCTGGTCATTCTTTTAACCCTCTATATTTCTATAGAAATATATTTCTATATATTTCTTAGTTGTCTTTTTATCTCCATCTATTTATTTTATTTTCTGTGTTTTTTCAGTTAATTATCTAACTTTTCTTTTTTTCAAAATCAATTCCTATATCCTAATTGATTTTCTACATACAGTGCTGTAGAGTTATGGATGGATATTAGGCAAACCTCTGTTCTTCCAACGTTAAATACTATTCAGCCTCCCACCAGGCCAGAGAAAGCTGGTAGGTTATGTACTTAGGCTGTGTATATTCAAAATCCTATTTCCACGTCTGCCTTAGTTTGAATCATAGAATGGTAAGGTTGGAAGGGACCTCTGGAGATCATCTAGTCCAGCCCTCAGTGTAGCCCATACAGGGATTGAACCCACGATCTTGGCATTAGCAGCACCATGCTCTAACCAGCTGAGCTAAACCATTTCCTTTTTAACTTTCTTCTGGCAGTCTAGAGTACTAGTTCTTGATGTTCACCATGATATAATTCTTTTTCTTTCTGATTCCACTACAAGCCCCCTGAATGTTCATTTCTCTGAAACTTTTTCTACAGCATGGCAGATTTATAATTTACCCACAAATGTCTTTCCTCAAGGATGCCTTAGGTTTATCAATGATGAGCTCCCACCACTACCACTTTGTGATACTTTTCAGCGTCAAAACTGTAACTTGTAGCATTGATCTGGCAAATAGTTGGTAGTTTTGTCTTTGGCCTCTCTGTTATCAAGCATGGACCTTCTTTGCAAAAATCCTGAGTTAAGTATGATCTTTTTCTTTCTTTTTCTTTTTTTTGAGGGAGGGGAGCACTTACTTGAAGGTCAGGTCATCTGCCTTTTTTTTCTTTCTTTGTATTTGTGAAATACATTTTGTTTATTGTAGTATCTGATTGCAGCTGTATGCTTCAGTGACATTTTCTTTAGCTGATTACGTACTGTTGCACAGGGCTTATGAGCAGAGAATTTGTTAAAACTGTCCCTCATCTGTTGGGATCCTTGCACAGGGTACTTCTTGTATGGAGAGTCAGGTCTCCCAGACAGCGTGATCAGTTACTGTCCAGACAGTGACAGGAGTCTCCCGTTTTAAGGGTCCTTTACCTGGTGCCTTCAGTTAGCTCCTTGAACTGCTGCTCTGTTCTGTTTTTACACCCAACAGGTTTATGGTCCTGTGTGACAATTCCAGCACATGTGTGATCCATGGCTAGTTTCTTAAACAGTGCACCAAACATCTCCTAACTGTCTTAACTGGGTACAAATGACTGTCCTGTGTGACTATGTATGCAACTGTATGAAAAGTTTCTGTTGAATATTTACAAAAGGCTCATTTATGTACTTTTTGTTCAGTTCTGCAGAGGAATCATCTTCAGGAATATCTGGAAGAAAGGCTAGGAGGATAACATCCTGCACCCAGGATGTTAATCAGCACACTGAACCTCTGTGGTTTATGGCCTATGCATAGCAGGAGCTGCCAGGAGGAATCTTCAGGACAATGCGGAATTCCCATCTGAAGCACTCATGCGCCAAATAGCAAATACTTTGTTTTGAATTCAGTGAATTGTCTTGTTTCCAGTCTGTTAACTATTTCATATCAGTTCATTTTCTCATTTATTTAGATGAATAGCTAAGGAATTACTTGACCACACAAGGAATTAATGACTTAAGTGCACTAGCTGCACACACAGGCACAGCCGTGATGCCCAGCTATAGTTACAAGTTACGTTCCATAGCTCTTGCAACACTATCCTTGTGTTGTGCAGGTTTCTGAAATCTCAGTTTCTGTGCAGCTTTGTCTACCATATCTTCAAATTCATCTGGTGGTATTTCTTGTCAGCGGTCATCCCTCAGGAAAGAATTCAGACGTAATTAGCTTCCAGCAGGTACTTGTTCAGAAATTGCTGTGCATCTACTCACCTTCCTTTCTTCTAGCAACCTAGTTGCTATCTTCTCTTCCTAATCCCAAAGTTCAAAGGAGAAAAATACAGTAATACCTCAGTATTCTCTTTTGCAGACCCCTCTGCTTGTTCACAAGTCTTCCTGTTGCTGCATTTGAGTGATCAGGAACTTCCTTACAATTATGCTGTATTATGCCTATATATTTCTCATTTAGAAGCTTATCTTTGCTATGAACTCTTTCGTAAGTGTAGTAACTCTGATGTTACCACACCAGTACAAACTGCAACTTGGTAAAACTCAAAGTTATCTTTCTGGATGCAAGTCTGATGTATTTAAAATATGTAGTTTTTTCAATATGAAACAGAATTAGACGACATTGACACTAAACAGCTTTTCTAAAAAATAGTTCTGCCTGAATATTCAAAGTTTTTAAATGCAACAGTTTTGCAGATCTTCTCTATATCAAGTTCAAATCATTTGTCTTTTTTCTTTTTTCTTTTTTTTTTGCTTTACATACAAAGTTAAAATGATAAAATTAAAACAAAGTACTTCAGTAAATTTCTCTGAGCATTGGTAAAATCAGTCTGTCTCCACATAATATTTTTACTGATTTCTGTGTTTGTATTTTCTACCTTTAAATGGTTCTGGAGAAATTTCTCACCAGCCCCGTTGAGTACTCCTTGTGGAGACTCACTTCAGCCTTTTGTGTATAACTGAGTAAAACTTTGCTGGACATGGAGGTTTACAACTGAGTCCTTATTTGTATGTTGAAGCCATATTGCTATTACATTATCAAAGAAAAGGGAAAAAAAACTCCCCAACTTTGGCAAGGATTTTAGTAGCCTTGGGTCACTTCCTCCATGAACCTCAAAGGCTGTGGGGAGCATAAGAGTTGAATAAGAAGAGTGTGGGTCGATGAGAATTAAAGAAACAAGAGACACGGTTGCATAGCATCAAGAGTCATCATTCTGCTGATCTTCAGAGAGGATGCAAAGCTCTTAAAGAAGCAGTCTTAAATTCAGAGGGGGTTAGGAGTGAAAATGTGAGATTAGATCTAGTGCAAAAAAAGGCAGGAATTTTTATTTTCCTTTTGAATTTCATTGACTTTCCTTTTAATTATTTTTATTAAAAATAAAATCCTAGAATAAAATTCCAAAGTCCTTGGTTTGATGTTTTTCAGAACATTTCTCAGGAGGATGATAGGCAGCAGGCATAAGTTGAAATGAGAGGTTCAGACTGGAGGTGAGAAAAGACTCTTTCAATGAGGATAGCGAAACAACAGAGCTGCTCTCAGTAAGTCTGTATAGTCTTCCTCTTTGGAGGTTTTCAAGCCCCACCAGGATAAAGGTCTGAGGAACCTGTCTGACCCCATGGCTGACCCTCTTTTGGGCAGAGTCTAGGACCAGAGACCTCCTCAGGTTCCTGCCAGCCTAAGTTATCCTATGATCTTGTGAAACAAGGGGAAACAGACAGGAATTTTCAACTGTGTTTCCTAGGCTTCTTTTTCCACCGTCTTTTCCACTAATTTGTGATCTCTTATTTTTCTGAATTGCAACTCTTCCTGCTGAAGGGAGAATGTTTCTCCTTTCTGCAGCCTTTCTGCTTGATTTATGCTATTTTATGGTGTAATTTGTTATGTCACTGTTCACAGAAGGGATTGGTAGTTGGTGTCTGGAGAATTTGAACAGCCTTTTCAATTTTCAAACATTTTGTTTGACTTAGTGCTTATATTCCTTAAGTTTTCACCTGCAGTTCTTAATACATTGGGATTACTTTGTTTAATGGCCCTTGTTTCATTGAAGCTGGATGTCAGCCATACCAGTGACCCATTATGGTTCCTTATAATCTCCTCCTTTCCTGTGTCTTAGTTTGGGGAAGATAGAAGTAAGAGCTATGAGAGACTTATATGCACATGGCTAATCTTCTCCAGAGTAAAGGCTACACGTTGCACAGCTGCAATTCCTTAGTGGAAGCAGATGAACCATGACCTACTGCTGATGGCCACTTTGGGTTACATCATCCCATAGTCACCACCCACTGCTGCAGCCAGCCAGCCAGAGGGACACGGCAAACAGTCGGCCTTTCATTGACACTTCATGAATTAATGGCTAGGGTCTGCTCAAGAGGAGCTCAGTTGGCATCTCTTCCTCCTAAGAGACCCAGTGTTTGAGATCCCCATGGCAGAAATTCAGGGGAAATAGAGGTTAAATTACTACAAGAGTCTCACTGTTGCTTTGGAACTGTATTGTCCTTTTGGCAACAGTGTTTTTTTGTTTGGGGCTTTTTCTTCTGTGCTGCTTGGTTAGTATATTACCTAAAAAGATAACCTTCTTCATGCAGAATGCTTGAGGGAAAGTGCTGAAGATGAATTCTCATTCTTCTTGCATGACATACTTGGTTCGTATTAAATGATGACTGCATGCCTCTGTTTCTTATCATCCTTGTTTAATACTTAAGCTCTCAAAAGGAGTGATGTGCAATGTGGTGAGCAAACACTTCCTCTCCCTGTCTTGCTGATTTCAGATCTGCCTCTCTGATGTGATCTGTCAGGCTACTGTCAGTTAGAATGTGCTTTTACTTTCAGATCAGAAATCAGTTGAGGGTTCAAATAAAAGTCAAACTACACTATGGCTTGCTGTTAGATGATCAAACCAGAAAAAATGACTTGCTAATTCTTCGCAAATACAACACTATACAATATAGTAAGACAAAAGCTGTAGAACCATCAAACCACTTTTGAGTTTCTCTCCAAATCTTAAGTAAGGTCTTAATTAAGAAGTCTTATTTCAGAAGCAAAGAAGTTCTCCAGGGCAAAGGATTTTCAGTCATATGCAGGGTCTTTCAAAAGTTTTCAATGTCAGTGCATTTACCAGATTTGAAAGGCATGGGATAGCTGTTAGGTAGCCAGGACAATTAGACATAATTGGTAGCCTGATCTTAGTTATTAGTCTGTCCTTCTGCTTATATTACTTTATATAGGTGATCTTTTACCTCACCAAAACTTCATTTAGGATTTTAGTCAAACTTTTAGATGTTCTCTTCCTCAAATAGATGTGTATGGCTTTGTGAAAAAAACAGAGGCTTTGAAAAGATGCTGAAAGGGACCAAATTTGACATGTTCTTATTTGACAGACAAGTGGTAGTGGTTGTGTCTATGTTGCATCATAAAAAACTGATGCAAGTACTTAGCATTCTGTATTTCTTAGTCTTGGTGTAGCACACAAACATCTATCCATCTGTTTTACTTTTGAAAATGACTGCCATATTGGGTACATACACATTTTATCCAGTAGTGACTGTTTCCATAACTTTATTTCCTTATTTATTTTTGTAGCATATATTTGCAAATTAAGTAGGGAAAGGAAATCCTGGCATCAGTATTAGATTTTTCCTGATAGAAATTCAAATGTATTTCAAATCAAGTAAAATGTGAAGCTTGAAATAAGTATTTTAGTTAATAACTACTTTAAGTTTATATTTGTTAAGCCATATTCATACCCGTTTTCTGTATGATATTAAAGAATTTTAGACAGGGGTTAAATAAGCATATTTTTTAAAGAAAACTAAAATAACACTAAAGATAAAACTGAGATGACCTCTATCTATTTTTAATCTGACAAATTGAGTATTCTACAAGATTCTCCTGGTTCAGTGAGCCCTGTCTGACTATGTTTATATAGATATATAGTCTTGGAATATTTGGAATCTAGATTTGTTTTGAAAATTTCTTGAAAATTTATAGTGAGACTGCTAGTATTTCCTTCTACCTCTTGATCTGGAAGGGCTATAAGAGCAGTTGGTCTGTCTTACTGGAATGGTAGCATTTTTCTGAAAGAAATGAAACTGAATGGAAAAACAGGAAGCCACATACCTGAGCAACTTCGAAACTATTTGTGATTTGCCTTTTAGAAATGTGAAGCTTCTTGTACACATTTCTGAAGCAATTTGCACACTCTTAAAAAGTTCATTAGACTCTCTCCTTACCACACACAGTGGGGAGTAAGTTATATTTGTGCTACATAAGTTTTATTCAAATCAGTATTATCTATACTAAATTGATCTCTATTCTTGAGAACAGAACACAGAGCAAATAGTTGAACAGTCTTTTCCTGCTGTCACATGAATAAATAAAACAGCTCTGGAACTGGGTCACTGTCAGGCAAGAGTAAAGAGGGAAATCTGTTTAATGGAATAGTGCAATTGGGAACTGAATTCTTATTGGAAAACACCTGTTTCTTCCATTATTTTAATGATATGAATATACTCTAGTGGTCACATTTCCTATTTTGTAAAATTAAAGTTATAGGAAGAGAGCCCTCTTAAGTTCTTCTAAATCCTGGAAGAACAGTCACAGATGGCTGAAAATATATAATAGCTGAGAAAGTATGTATAGTAGGCTTATGATTATCTGAGATGAGTTAAGTGATGATGTCTCTGGTTCAAATACTCTGTAAATTCCTCTTATAGCTTAAATTAAAATACTTCAGAGAAACACATTTAAGGGATTATACGCAGATACCTTTAATATTCCTGTACTAGAGAAGATGCTTTGAAACTCACCAAGAATATTTTAGACAGATATCCTTAAATAATGCTTTTCTAAAGTTTGCGGAAAGGTTTTCTGATTTTTCCTGTTATTCAAAATGGGTAATAAAAAGAAAGTGATGTACAGTAATTTAAAGTGACTTCTGCTTGTGTCTGTGATTAAAACTTATTCTTTAAGAGACAGAAACAGGGCTGTACTAAGGCCATTTCAAAGCCTTGTCTCTATTAAGAAGCAGATTATTTTGCTCTTTTCTTTCAAATAAATACATCATATACATTGAGGTACATTTATCCGTAGGAAAAAAAGGTCCAGAATAGATGTCACAAAATATTTTTTTGTCCTGCTGTGGAATCAATATTCCCCCTTATGAAAAGAGGACTCAGAGGGATATCCTGAACCATTTAGCGCAGTCCCCAACATTGTACACAGCCTCATTTTTTTACAAGTTGATTTTAATTCAGTTTTGAAGATTTAGCTTTTGTTGCCAGTACTTCTATAGTAAAGCTGTGCCAGAATGCCCATTCCGCCCCCACACCTGATGTTAAGAAAGGAATGTGCAAAATAACTCAATGTGTCAAAAAGAGACTATTGTTTCAATCCCCTGCTTTCATACAACAATTAAGTTCTATCTTTAAAGCAGCATATACCTAAATGGTGCAGAAGACTATGTCAAGAAGTTGTGCATTGTGTTGTACAAATTCTGAACAACTTTGAAAAGGCAGAAAAATTCCAGTATGTGGTATGTGGGAATAAAGTGATTAAAGGTAATAATAAATGGACATAAAAGAGAAATAGAAATCTACAGGACAATTTGATTTTTCAAACCATATCTGGATTTTCTGACTGGGCACATATTTCCATAAGTTGAATGGAAAACTTTAAATGACTTCTCATGACCGTTCTTCTGTTTAAGCTTGTATTGATTAAGTTTTGTCAGATCCAAGCTGCTTATAATTTGCAATGTCAAAGTACTTTTAACTCAAGCGATAGACCAGATCTTACACATCATAGTATTGAAAAATAAAAGATATAATTCTGCTTGCAATTCTAACCATAAGCAAAAAGATTGCTTTATTTTATAATAGTTAAAAATGGAAAATAAGGAGACCTAATACTGTTTGTCTCATTTAAGCATCTCCTTCCATCTGTGATTCAGAGAAGTGTCACACAGGTGTAACGTGGTGAAGTACTACCTTATTTCTGTTTCTACTCAGACCTTATACTAACAGGCCAGTGAACTAAATATGAAATCAAGTTTTATAAACTATACCTCTGTTCTTCAGGTACTGAGCTAAGACAACTTTCAGAAACTGCTATTGCTGAGCAAATTTTTGTGCTGTGAATAATTCACTAAATCTATTTAGCTCTTTTCAGATTATTAATTAGCAGATCTGTTCACAGAATGTCCTATATGAACTTCATCCAGTTTTTGATTTGCCCTACGATTCCCTGCTTCACCACAGAATCTTATGCTTTGTGATTTTGTCTCCTGACTTTATTGATTTATAAATTGAAAAATAAGACTGAATTAAATGATTGAGTGGTTTATATTTAGAGGTTAAAAGAGATTATTGGAACTAGGTAGAACTTAATTGGAACAAGAAATCAGAGGCTCAGATGTGGCCTCTGAAAATTTTGGGAATGTTCTGTCTTAGTAGCTTGTGAGACTTTAAACAATAAATCCCTGTTTTCTAGTAGAGTTAGAATAAAGAGGATTGTGAGTAAAATGAAATCAGATTAGTCAATTATATTTTAACGAAAGTATGTTCAGTATTTGCTCAGCTATTATCACTACCAGCCAACTGATTCAAACAGACAATGCAAAGATGAAAGTGTTATCAACCTTTTGTGTCAGCCAGTAACTTTCATATAAAGCTAATTTTGGGATATATTTCATTGATGGGAAAAAAGGCTTCATCTATAAATGAGCAGACAAGTAAACACTGGGAGCAGTTGTGAACTTAGTTGTCTCTTTTAAATTCTGTGCTTACAGTATGCTTTTGTGATCAGCATTTGTGCAGATAGTAATTGAAGATATTTTTAGCATAGGATTTTTGTGTTGAACACACCAGCAGTTTAAGTGAGAGGGAGCTATGTGTATCTTGTGGTTCTGTGTATCTAGATGGTTTTGTTTCATATGAGTTTATTGACAAAGAAGAAACCATAAACATTTCTAAAAATATGAAGTTTTCAAATTGGGAAATTAGAAGAAGATACATTTTTAAACAAACCATGTTGTGCATAATCCCATCAAGCAAATGGGAAAACCAGAATGGTATACTGTATTTTTAAAGGATTTTTTTTTTTACGAGGGTCAAGATAATGAACAAAATTTTATGATTGCTGCCTATAATTTTTTTTTACCACTGAAATGTTTAATTCACTGTGTTGCAGTGTATTTTTATTTTTCTGATGTAATGTCCATTTAATGATACACTTTCTCTGACAAAACTGTTTACTTCCTCTTACTGCCTTCATGTCCCTCTTTTCTCTTTATTTTGTCTATTTAGTCTTGACACCATTGTCATAAAATAAGTGCTGTTCTTTTTTTGAACACATAGATTATATTTGTCTTTCATATGTTTGAAAGAATTCCAGAAGTGTACAGGTCATTTGTTAGATACTTACATTAGCTTCATTTTAGTTTATTAAATTTATGACTTCTGATCAACTTCAAAAGTTATGGGTTCTGAGACCAGAAAAAGATTAAGTTTCTTGTCTTCCGTGAGAATCGCTTAAGCCACATCCCCATCCATCATTTCCACTATCACTGTATGAGAGTTCATTTTTTCTGCTTTTTCTTGCTCTTGTGGGTTATCAGAGTGCCAAGGAGATGGATGATAGTGGCATCAGTCAGACCAAGGAAGCAGTCAGATTGCGTTGGCAGCTATCTTGCTTAGTATCTCAATTCTCTGTTCTAATGTTTGGAATATATTAGGTCTTAGGAGGTTTTGAAGAGACTTCACAATGGTAGCTCCCTTTTTCAAGAATGTAGATGTAGTAGCCCAAAACTTCCTTGTCCCAGTTATTTATATGGAATTTAAAGTCTTCTATCAAGGTGTGCCTGTGAATTTGATCATTACAGTAGACTGAATTTCTGAAGTCCTTTTGGAATAATATCAATTTTCTGAATGCTGCATTCAGGGTAACCGTTGTAGTTTTTTCCCTAGATTTGAAGATTATGAAGAGAGCATAAAAACCTTTGTCTTGTGGGAGCCAGAAAACACGGTCCTGTTTCCATTCTTGAGATGTGAGAAGAATCACAGACCCTGTAGGTAATAATAAGCTCATCTTAACGAATTCCCTTTTCTACTAAAAGTATCAGAGCAGGTGATAACTCATACTGTACACTGTCAAGACAAGTTGGTTTTGAACAGGCATACTGATTGTTAACAAAAAACAGATTCGTAGGTTGTTTCTTGGGTACAGTAGCTCATTGCTGTCTTCTCGGATCGTGATGGCATGGCCATGCTCACAAAATGACAGAATGGTTGAGGTGGGAAGGGACCTCTGGAGATTGTCTATTATTTTATTAGCATAACCTTTAATTTATCAAAAGAAAAATCGGTGGGGAAAGTAACAACCAATTTTCCTTCCTCCTTCCTTTCTCCTTTTATTTTTTCATTGAGTAGAGATACAGAAAGATATTCTTTAAAAATATTAATCATGGGCATGAAGAGTGATGAAGCCAATTTCAGTCAAAGTCGCAATGCTTTAATTATAAATATTTTGTCATGGAAGAAATTTTGTGAGAATACGGTAATAAAATTTATGCTGTCATTTTCCAAAAGCATTTTCCTACTTTGTAATGGTTGAATTCGTAAGGAAATTTACTGAGATTTACATAAGGAAAATATTTATTTAGGGAATATGAAAAACAGCATGAAATAAAATCTCAGAGGAGAAAAAAATCTGTTTTAGAGAATTCATACCTGAAATCTACCTGCTTTTAACTTCATAGTCTTTTCAACTCATGGTTAGTGATCGGAACTTCCAAACCTTGGTGATCTTGCCTAGTTTGCTGCATTCTTAAAGGAAGCCCTTCTAAACCAGGAATGAGGAATAATGTAATCTATATAAAAATTTATTTTTAAAAAAGCTCTGTCTAGGTTCTGTAAGTTCTGTTCCTTTATTTTCTTAATTTAACCATAATATTTACAGATTGAAAACAAACAAAATTTTGCTTGAAGTTCAGAACTTCTTGACTATATGCCAGGTGGTCTGTGGAGTCATGAAGCAGTTTTTGTTTAGCAAGCATCTCACTTGTTTGTGAAGCAAGGTCCAGTAAATAGACTAAGAAGAAATTAAAAAATGAAATTAAATTTTAATTAATTAATTAAATTTTAAAATTTAAAATTTACTGCAGCAGAAGTATCAGACATGATCAAAGCTTGTTTTGTAGTATGCTACAGATGACATCCTGAATCAGACTGGTGTTCATCTGGTCCTCTGGTACCTTTCCAGCTTGATAAATTAGTTATTTCAGTGAAACGAACAGACCCAATAAGCAGATGTAGAATAGTCTGTCTTTTGTAAAGAGAACATATAGGCATCACTGATGGTCTTGCTCCCTAAATCATAAAAGATACTATACATCCCAATGTATGTTTTCATTCAGTGTGGTAACTCTGCATGCTCTTCATGCAAATTTGCCTATCTAATCCTGTTTGAATCCTGTCAGTTCAGCTGTGTCTTACGTTGATAAGTTTCACAGCTCAATTACGTGTGGCGAGCATGATCACAACACCATGCTGTTTGAGTTGTACAGCTTTTGGGTAGCTTGGAACATGGAGCAGAGGTGTTCTGCATGTGGGATAAACCAACAGTACTGATGCTATAAGACACTGGATCTGACAAGATGGTCCATTACTTGCATACTAGGAGGATATTCTGTTAAACTAGTGGAAAATCCAGAATTAACATATTAGCTAGGTGATTTCTCTAAAACAGCCCAAAGTGAAATACTGATGACTGCTATTGAAAGTTCTTGGGAGGTTTGGATCAACTGTGTGAGTCTTTGCATCTAGATTTTGGATTTTTTTTTTTTTTTATCTGGAAGTTCCTGTGCATCATTTGTTACATTTAAAGTTAGGGACTGCAAAGGAGTCCTACACTTTAGTCTAGATTGTGAGAAACAGAAAGAAATGAAAGTAAAAAATAGCTTTTAGAATACAAGGTCAAGATATTTTAGTCCAGAGTACAAATCAAGCCTTGAATAGACAGGTTTCCATGGGTACTACACCAGTGCCAATAAATGCAGATTGAGTCTCAGGAAAGAGTCAGTTTCAAATTCCTTGAAGTCAAGTAGGCTTACAGAGTAGCTGCATGGCAGACATTTGGGCTTCCTGAGAGTCTCTTTAGTTCTCTGGTCTATCTACCTCTGTTAAGACTCTCTCAGCTGCTGAATATCTGTGACTCAACCTTAAATCCAGCAGGAATCTTCTGGCAGTTCTGAGTAGCTGCTGGATATTACATTTTCCATGGTTGGTTTTTCTTTCACTTGAGTATGCTACAATTATTTTTAAGTTACGCTATACAACATTTTGAGCAGAGAGATATGAAGAACTGGAATGAAAAGCATTTTAGGAAAGAAGCCAGGTATAACGACTCTCTCTCGTACAATATGCTTATTTTAGAACAGGATATTATTTCATGCTTACTAATCACCAAGTGATGAGGTGCATTTTGAGATGATGCTTTTTCTGGAAGATGTATTTTACTTCATCCAAAATTTGTAGATGAGTAATGCAGACTACATTGATGGCTTAATGCAGGAATTTTAAATGAAATTGTATTGACTGGTAATAGCTGTGTCCTCTGGCTTTATAGGCTTTATAGGCTGTGCATCTCTGAAGATGCTTTGAAGATGCTAGTGGGACTAGGAGGTACGTCTAAAAGGAAACAAAATAAGTTTTTAATAACACTTCTACAAAAGCTAGATCCTAGGAAATGCTCTTTTGGCTGACTGTAGAAATTCAGGGAAGTGTGAATGGGATACTTCCTTCTGTGCTTATGAGTGATATCRCCTGTACCATGGGTGGTCGCAGGCCCTTGGTGGTGTTCTGGAAAGGAAGGTTGATCCTGAGATGGGAAAGGTGAAAGTGCTCTCCAGCTGGACATAATAAAGGGGTGAAACATGAAGTCAGAGCATTGGGCAGCTGCTGCTTCACTCTACCCCAGACTTTGACATTGAGGACATAAGTGTTATGAAAAGAGAGTTAAAGACAAAATAACTTCCTAAATAGTGCTGTTGGAAGGATACATGACAAGACAAATAAATAATTAGAAAGTTCTGTGATTAAAAAAAAAAAAAACATTTTTTTTGTTATTTTTGTTAAAATAGGTATAGTTCTTCAGCTGGTACAAATCAATGGCTTAAATGAAGCTGTGCTAATTTACTCCAGCTGAGTATCTGGCCTGTTAGTTGCTAGTATGTGTCACATACCCAGCCCTGCTATCATCATCTCCAGAACCCATTCAGCTGTGTATTTAGTGCATAAAGATTTAAGAAAAGTTAGAAATTCTGATTGCAAGAGTCTGAACTGACTGACTTCATTGATAACATATGTGACATAATTTTGGTATACCAAATATGGAGAGATAAAAAGGGAAACCTCCACTCTGTAAAGATAAAGCACTTTTTTTTTACGGAGGAAAAAAGTTCAACCGCTACATCCACGTACTGTTCAGAATTCAAAGGACTCTGCAGTTATTAAAACCAGTCTTACTGTTGGCAGGAAGCATTAAACATGTCATCAAATGTATCTTTAAAATAGAGAACATAAAATCCAATATGAAGAAAACGATTACTCAGAGTCTCTAGATCAARTCTTCTAATGCAAGGGCAGTCACACTGGGAAGATCTGTACAAAATGTCTCATGCTATGAAGTTGCTCATTCTAGAACTTTTTTTAATGTATCTTTTAATATTTCAAAGCTGTGAGAAAATCCTGGCAATTATTTCAGCACTGTGCAAACTGTCACAAAAGCTTATGAAGCTTGTCACAAAATATAAAGCTCATCACTATATTCATACAAACTTTTTAGCTATCCATCCAAAAAACCACTCCATCTTCACCTGGATTGAACGATATTTGTAATGCTGGATTACTAATAGATGAGGTAATTGAAACATACTGATTGAAGTGAAGTAAAAAAGATAGTGTTACTACTGTTTTCTAATGTCAATCATCTGAGGTACCTAGGTTACTGTAAACACTGTATGATTTGCTAAGTAGAAAATAATAAAATGCAGTTAATTTCCATCAGCGATCTGTTAGGCTATTCCTGAAATTCTAATCCGTAGTAAAGCAGTGAGGTGTTTAGATGCCCAACAATATGTTAAGACTGTAAAGAAATATTGTTTGCCTAAAGATCCCCACACTGGAAAGACTGTTGTTATAAGGTTTTTGGTTTTTGTATTGATATGATAGAAGTCCTGCAGAATAATCTGGAGATTCCATGGCTAGTAACTGAACCCTGTGAAGTGTATTTAGGGTGTGAGCCAAAGTCCTTTATGTCAATTAAAAGAATTTTCCACTGAGTTAATTATTCTGGATAGATTTTTCTCTGAAGTCCTTTACATCATAGAAGAGGAACTGGACTGCACAGGCAGAAGAAGGAACAAAAGAGGAATCAGATTTGAGGTAAAATGAAATTTCAGTCATTTTTAAGAGGAAAAGACGGGTCACAAAGAATTTTGCGGAAAGTAGTTCTAGACAAAACAGGGACCTTTGGAAGCCTTGTTGTGCTATATCATAATAAAGGTGAATGAAAATAGGAAGCAAAATAAATATTTTGATTCCTTTGGTTAGAACGATATTCATTCGTCATTGGTCACAAAGACCTTAGGCTCTAGGAGTATTGTTAAGCTGTCCTGGAGAAGTTGTACTATTTCACCTTCTGAAAATTTGAACAGAATCTAAGAGAAGCCCAGAGGACTGTGTAGCTCAGCTGAAACAAAGCTCTCTGAGTAATGGAATTCAGAGAAGAAGAAAACAGAAAAACTTCATTGCTGTAAATGCTGTGGTCTGCAGATTTGATTACTTAATTTAATTACTTTATCTGTGTGCATCTTTTCTTTGTTATTTCCTTAGTACAGGGATGTTGTATTAGTAGTGCTTTTTGTAGCATGTATGAAAATACAAAGTAGAATAAAATGTGACATGGCTAATTATAATGTATAATGCAGTGTAATAGTAAATCTTGTTTTCTGCTTTCATTCATGCTGAAAGGAAATCAGCTACTCCTGATTAGATAACAACTGGAAATGACTGATCTTGCTAATACCAGATGATTATATGTTCCAGCTCCTTGGCAGAACTTGTTGTCTATTCTGGCTTTTAAGAGCAGATCATTGGTGAGGTGCATTGGTAAACATACATACTGAAGCTTATGGAGTGATTTCTGAAGTTGTTACTTGCTCCAGTTTCTCATATAACATATTACTGATTTTGCACGTTTGAAAGCTTTGTTTCATCTTTGAAAAATAACAGTCAAGCTACATTAAAATATTCTTTATTCCAGGGAAACAGGTGGTAGAAAATGAATTCTCCAGATTGCATGTTTTGGTTTCTGATTGTGTGTCATATAATAACCCATGTGTCTTCTTTCACATTTTGAACAACAGTGTTTGTTTGGCATATTTTGAAAAGGCAGTCTGGCTTGAATACAGACACAATATCCTCAAACCACAGTAGTTTTTCATTTGTGTTTTTTTTTAGTAACTGAAGGACCACAGGCATACTGATATAATGCTCTTAGCTGAGAATCAGCAAATGATAAAGTAGGAAATGTTCTCGTACAAAATCCCAGCTCTTGCTTATGAAATTTCCTTGAATCCTGTGCATTTTGTGATGAATACTGCTAGAAAGAAGGTTCTAATTCAAGAGGATTTGTGACTTCATCTTTTTTCCCACAGTCTGCTCTTCTGGTTTTTTTTTTCTTTTATTTCTTTTTTTTTCAGCCAAGGTTGCTTGGCAGCAGGAGATCTAGTGTGTTTTTGTACATTCTGCATTTTTACCACTCCATTTAATGGGGCCATATTGGCTTTCTCTCTTGTTGGTACATAGTGGGTCAAGTGTAAGCGTGTGCGTGCTTTACAAATTTATCCCCATCATTGCTAATGTCTGCCCAAGATGTTAGTAGCTGGTGGTTTTGTCTGAGGGCACTTCATGCTGTAATTCTTGAGTGCAAATCACTTTTTGTTTCTTTTGTTCATTTATAATGAGAGACTGAAATGGAGCTTAAATAATTCCTTCAATGAATACATTTAACAAGACTCCTCTATTGTGGTTGTTTAAGAACTGAAAATAATTAGCACAAAGCCACATTTCCTTCACAGAACTTTAAAAGAAGTCAGGGCATTACCATTAAGAGAATCATGAATTCAGTCTCTGTGGAAAGAAGGGGAAGAAAGAAAAAAGATTAAATATATTTCAAGACCAGCAAAAAGATTTCTGGTGGGAACATTTCACCGTTGAATAAAACATTCCCTTGGGAAATAAACTACTATTTGGGTTTGTATTTTGTACTTTGTGAGTATCTTTGGAGAAGCCAAACAAGAATCTCTTTTTCTTTTTAAAAATTCTGAACCTCCAAAACCACTACAAACAGTTGCTAGTTTCCTGAGAGACAGACTGTTAGCATAGAGACAATATCATCATCACAGGTTAGAAAGACTAGAATCTGAAAACAATATTGTTGATACTCTGGTGTCAAGAGAAATTCTGTTTTCCAGAATGATAAAGTATTTTGTTTGCTATGGGTGAGTGGAGATTATAATTTATGTTTCCCAGGGTATGTGTCCTATTTTCAAATGTCAGAAGAAGAAATAGCAGTACTGAGAGGTGCTGGTTTAGGTTTGACTTCATTTTTAAAGTAAAACAAACCTTTCTTCCATTTATAAGAAACTTAGCAAGCGGAGAATCAAAGCGATAAAATGTAAGATCTGTAGGGCAAGAAGTATCAATTAGTACCCAAGCCAAAGAGAGCTGGGAATCTGACTTCTAAGGGTGATTTTTTAAAAAAAATCTATATGAAGAAAGACAACTCCCCTTCAAAACCAGACTAACAGGAAAGGTAAGAACAATCTGCTGTCAGTTGATAGTGGAAAAGTATTTTCTGTCTGTAAAGATGCTGAACTTCTTCTGAGGTTAGGAATGTATTGCATGAAGGTGAGAGGAAAGGACAGAGAACTTCATGAGAATCAGGTTTGTTTCTTTTAATCTTGCTACTTGCTGTGAGTGCATGAGTGTCACATGTGCCATCAGCTATGTTTTCTCCTGTCTTCTCTTGTGGTGTTAAATATTTTCTTCATGGTGGCACCACTCCAGCACGGAACTGTCCAGTACATGATGAAGATACTCACCTGAAAGCTATCTACTCCTACATGAACATATTTTTCATTGGAATCATATGGTGCTTAACGACAGTCCTCATCGCCTGTGGCATATTTATGACAATAGCCCTCAGTTTCCTTTAGTTTTGCTACAGTGGCCCAGAAATGAAAGAGAACTTCTTGTTTGATAATACCTTCTCACACCCTGACTCCCCCACACATGAGCTTTGGTATAGTCTTGTTTTGGCAAGAAAAATGTTTATCCTGACCTAATCCAAACAGAACCAAATTTTGGCTATAGAAGGAACAAGCTCATGTGAAGACAGTCTTTAAGATTAAGAACAGTAAAGGATTCAAATTGTCAGAGCTATTACAAATGCATTGACAAAGCCTCTCTGATTACCTGGCCTTACATTTTTCCCTGTGAGGAATTGGTTTGGAAAATTCTGAGCATTTCTAAACAAGCGGTGTAATAATATGTGATGTGTGATGCAGAAACTTAGCATTTGGAAACTGCTGTCTTTAAGTAAATAGGGTAGTATTTCCTTTTGCATATATTCCTCTGAGAAAAACAGGGTGCTCAGGCCCAAGAAATTCCCAGAAAAAAATGTAGAGGATAGATTTTAAAACTACATGTAGCTTTCTGGCTCTTCATGCAGGAATGAAAAGTGTTAAGAATGATTAACAGCACCAGAATCACTTCCACAGCTGGATCCTGGGATTGGGCTTGAACCCTTCTCTACCTATCATAATTGCATTTTGAAGAATAAGGAAAAAGAAAGTTTGGCTCTAACTGGTAGCACAAAAACATGGAAGATTAAATGCAACAATGATATTTTTCTTATTTCAGAACTCTCTGTTAGATTTTGCTAAATATTTGTTTGAGGCAGCAGTGGTACTAATCAAGTGCATTTAGCAGGTAGCAGCTTCTTTCTTAAGTAATTCTGTCATGCTGGGATAAGAGATGTACTAAAGCTGTCACTTAACACTCATATGAGAGAGCATGGTGCTCCTTCACTTAAAAGTGTGCAGGCACTAAACTATTAGCCTTTACTGAAAGTAATTCAGTGTTGAAATGTATGCACAAATTCCTATGCTATTTAGAGTAGTGTTTAAACCAAAAGAGGTATTGCACAATCACTTGGCTAGTTAGAAGCCTACATTCTTCACCCCTCAATATAAATGTCATTGCTACCTTTGTGGTATTTAATGCATTATTGCCTGTCATGTGCTTTACATTTTGATTTGTTTGTCTTATAAAAAACATGACCCTCATGCCTACTACTACTGACAAAGTAGTACCACTACCACTGTTGAGTCATTCGAGGTCTCCCAGGAAAAAAAAAACAGACCTTAACCTTATTTCTTAAATAATTTTGTAGGAAGATGCATTTTTTTTAATAAGTCACTATATAGTTTTTGCCTCAAGTTTTGATAGGTTTCCTGTGGGATTTGAGCTTTGAATATCTAAATCAAAAAAGCTTTGGTTGAGCAACTATCACCGTGAAACTACTTCTAGAATGTGCACAGATCCTTATATATTAACTTTTAGAAGCCACATTTGATATTTTTACTTTGTGAGTGGGATTCTGTCGATTCTGTGCTGAGAAAGATGCTATTGAAGATACTATGATTGGTTGTACCAGATTCCTGAGTTSTATCATTATGTTTATATCTATTAAATTAAAAATGTATCATTATTTACACCTCACTGACCAAAAAATTATTAGTAACTTTATTTTTGTACAGCAAAATTAATGAGGCTGCTTCTACAGAAGGAAAGCACTGCAGTGCAAGAAAACTTTGCCTTTGTTGATTGGGATGCATTGTTCCACCTTGTCGTTTGCGTTACTCTATATTCTATGTTGCATTATTCAGTATTTGTTTTCCTTGACTCCACAAAGTGCCCTTGGAATTACACCCCTGGATCTAATGAAACAACTCATTCTTCACTCTGAGCTAAGAGAGAGAGGAATAAGGCTAAAAAGAGAAAAAGTATCTTGCTTAGATTTTTGCATTTTCATCTCCCATCAGTCTTAGAAAAGTCTCTGCTGTTATATCGCTTGGGATCTGAATACCCAAACAGGTTTCCTGTGCTGAAAAACTATGGTGCTATGTTGTTGGTCTTTATGTATGCATTCGTGGAATCTCATTTCCAAGTTTAAAGATTCTTGTAAAGCAAATACTGTCTTTGGTCAACTAAGGGTCAGATATGTGCCAAGCAACCATTTCTSTGTACGGTTTATGCTTAAGAAGGGTTCAATTTCCTTTATATGGCAGACTGTTGTCTAAGCTCATCTGTTCATAAACTGATAAAAAGAGATGTGGTGCCTGTGTTACAGTGAAAATAGGACACAGAATCACAGAATGGTTGAGATTGGAATGGACCTCTGGAAATCATCTAGTCCAACCCCCCTGCTCAACAAGGGTCACCTACAACATGTTAGACAGGGTTGCATCCAGGTGGGCCTTGAAGATCTCCACAGGAGACTCCACAACCTCTCTGGGCAACCTGTTCCAGTGCTCCGTCACTCTCACAGGGAAGAAATTCCCCCTCATGGTCAGGCAGAACTTCCTGTGCTTCAATTTGTGCCTGTTGCCTCTTGTCCTGTCACATGAGACAACTGAAAAGAGTTTGTCCCCGTCCSCTTKACACCCTCCCTTCAGRTACTTGTACACATTGCTAAGATCCTCCCACAGTCTTCTCTTCCCCAGGATAAACAGGCCCAGCTCTCACAACCATTCCTCATAGGGCAGATGCTCCAGCCCTCTGATCATCCTCATAGCCCTACGCTGGACTCTCTCCAGTAGCCCCATGTCTCTCTTKTASTGGGGAGCCCASAACTGGACACAGGACTCGAGATGAGGCCTCCCCAGGGCTGAGTAGAGGGCCAGGATCACCTCCCCCCACCTGCTGGCAACAGTCTTCCTAATGCAGCCCAGGAGACCATTGGCCTKCCTGGCCACAAGGGCACATTGCTGGCTCATGGTCAACTTGTCATCCACCAGCACTCCCAGGTCCTTCTCTGCAGAGTTGCTTTGCAGCAGGTCAGCCCCCAGCCTGTACTGGTGCCTAGAGTTATTYCTCCGTAGGTGCAGGACTCTGCACTTGCCCTTGTTGAACCTCAGGAGGTTCCTCTSYGCCCARYTCTCCAGCCTGTSCAGGTCTSTCTGAATGGCAGMACAGCCCTCAGCTGTATCAGACACTCCTCCCAACTTGGTAGCATCAGCAAACTTGCTGAGGAGGCACTCTGTCTCCTCATCGAGGTCATTGATGAAGAAGTTGAACAGGACRGGACCCAGTACTGAGCCCTGGGGGAYGCCACTAGTCACAGGCCTCCAACTAGACTCTGTGCCACTGATGACAACCCTCTGAGCTCTGCCTTTCAGCCAGTTCTCAATCTACCTCACTCTCCACTCATCTAACCCACACTTCTGGAGCTTCTCTAGGAGGATGTTCTGGGAGACCGTGTCAAAAGCCTTGCTGAAGTCAAGGTACACAACGTCCACTGCTCTGCCCTCATCTACCCAGCCAGTCATTCCATCAGAAAAGGCTATTCTATTGGTTAAGCATGATTTTGCCTTGGTGAATCCATGCTGACTACTCCTGATCACCTTTTTTTCCTCCATATGCCTGGAGATGACATCCAGAATGAGCTGTTCCATCTCCTTTCCAGGGATGGAGGTGAGGCTGACTGGTGTGTAGTTGCCTGGGTCCTCCTTCTTGCCCTTTTTGAAGACTGGAGTGACATTGACTTTCTTCCAGTCCTCAGGCACCTCTTCTGTTCTCCATGACATTTCAGAGATGATGGAGAATGGCCTGGCAACAACATCCACCAGCTCCCTTGGTACCCGTGGGTGCATCCCATCTGGGCCCATAGATCTGTGGATGTCTAGCTTGTCTAGAAGGTCTCTAATCCTTCCTATCCTCCTCAACCAAAGGAAAGTCTTCCCTTCTCCAGACTTTCTCCCTCACGTCCAGGCTCTGGGATTCTTGAGGGCTGCTCTTAGCAGTAAAGACGGAAGCAAAGCAGGCATTCAGTAATTCTGCCTTCTCTGTATCCTTTGTTACCATGGTGCTCACCCCATTCAGCTGCAGGCCCACGTTTTCCSCAGTCTTCCTCTTGCTACTGGTGTATCTGAAAAATCCCTTCTTGTTGTCCTTGACATCTCTTGCGAGATTTAATTCCAGCTTGGCCTTAGCCTTCCTCGTTGCATCCCTGCATACTCTGACAACATTCTTATAATCGTCCCAACTGGTCTGTCCCCTCTTCCACATTCTGTGTACTTTCTTCTTATGTTGGAGTTTTGCCAGGAGCTCCYTGCTCACCCATGCAGGTCTCCAGCCCCCTTTGCTGGACTTCTTACTCATAGGGATGCACCGCTCTTGAACTTGGAGGAAGTGATGCTTTAAAGGTTTCCTGAGAAGTTGAGATTGTGATATATACGACTGAGAATTTAAGGAAACTTGAGGTAACAGTCTTTTCACCTGTTAATCCTGTGTACTGACACTCTTAAACAGACTTGAGTCCAACTCTCAGTAAAGTGGACAGCACACTATTAGGGCTAAATTTAATTAGCTGATTTATAAATCACAATTATAAAGTGTGCTCAGGAGGAACTTCTGGTCAAAGCAGAAAAACATATTATAAATTGAGAATAAACTTTTTTTTTGGTATGACTGCATGCTTTTCAGTTCTCTTCCTTGTTCAAGACATTAACATTGAGGTTTGCTCAGTAAGAATATAAATTCAAGCTTTCATTATTACCTTTTAAAAAATTTATTTCTCATCTTCTTTTGCTCATCATTCCGAAGTCTTTTCTGCCTCTTATTCTGTCTATTCTTCCTGTGTAGCATTTCTGGCATCCATTTCCTCCCCATGTGATTACTAGCAATGAAAGCATTAATATTGATATGATAAAAAAGGTTAAGTTTAAAGGTTAGTAGTATTTTATTGATGCTATTAATACTGTCTATTCATTCTTTACAAAGCCTTCACTTGAACTACTAGTAAGCTTAGGTAGATAATGCAGCACTTAAGTATGTTTGTTTCTTTTTTAAAAAACAGTTAGAAACTATAAAATCTGGAAGTTTACTGCTTTTAGAAGGAAAAGCTTTTGCAGGATCTGAATATGTTTGTGTAGGGACAAAATAACTTTTTGTTAGTGACTTTTTTACAGTATTTCTGTTCTGATTTCTGAGATTAGAAGCACAATATTGTGAGAAAACTTAATTACACCTAATTTTACTGTTATATTTGCTTATTTGCTTATCTTACTTGCTTAAATCACAAGTAGAGACTGATACTTAAAAAGAAAGTGAGACTATTCTTTTCTTTCTGGAAATAACTTTTATTGCTGAGCACCACTTGCAGCTCCTAAGATGAAATGTTTTTAGGAAATATAAGCTATTTGGGGACATTCTTTAGTTGTAAAATAATCATTTGTCCATAATTTTGATTATGAAAAACCTGGTGGCAGGGATCATTATCCTTTTGAACACATGCATGTTTCTTCTGATACACCAGAGCATAATTAATTACCATGACTCAACAACATACAAGCAATATCAGCATGTATAGCACTCAACTTCAGCCACAAGATGTGAGTCTGTGTAAATTTTAAAAGCCTGAAGTTAAAAAAATGTTCTTTTTATAGAAAGATTTTTTTTTCAATTTTAGATTTGCAGCAGAAATTAAAACAACCAAAAAGGTTAGGTGCTAACCTGACATATATTTTACTACTACAGACAGAAGGCTTATGCGAAAGGGATAATCTACTGTACTAATTGGTACAAACACACAATTTGAATTCAGGGTCTCCTAGTTCTTCCCATTCACCCATTTTGTATTAAGATATTCCCAACCCCCACTTTATTAGCTCCTCTCWTTCTAGTCACCCCATTAGAGCTGCATTAGTTTTGTAGCAGCTCTGATCTCACTTCCCAGCTGGTAYGGAGTACTGCCTCCTCCCAGACAGCAATGCCAACTCAGTAGTAGGGAGTGGCAAATCTATACTTCATCCTCCCCCTGGACACTACACATCACATTTGTAGTGCTCCGAGGCCTTCTCTTTCTCTGAAATTCTTAGCTAGGATAAATAGAACCAGAATAACTGTGGCATCTGGCTTTGCAGATGATGAATTCAAGAAATGGTCACAATAAAAGCATCAGAGCATGTTTTTTTTTCTTAAGATGATAAATATAGTAATACAATGCTTGTCATAACAGTCCATTTGTAAGTCATGTGCTTATTTTAAATACATGATAAAATAACCTATTTATCATTGCTGATTATAGGATTTTGTCCTCTAGATGGATAAACAGTGAAAATACCCAGAAACTCCATAATTACTTAGTAGTACATGGCATACTGCAGTACAGGAAGGTTAATGAGTATCTCACGTACATTAAATATTTGATTGTTAYACTTGACTAACTGATACTATAGTCTCTAAGTACTAAAATATAAAATATTCTTTAGRTTCTATCTTGTTTTGATAAAACAACCATACTCTTAAACTGAGTCATCTTCCAAATATGTTGCAAAGTGCTGAAAATTAAACCTGCTAGATTTCCAGGTGATAGTATAGTTCCTATTTTTAATTGTTAGTAACCTAGCAGTGGAATTCTTTATAGGGGGGTTAATGAAAAGATAGATCTTCTATTGGTAGGGAAAGGAAAAACCCTGCAGTTTCACTGTTTTCCATCAGTCAAAATTTAATTTATACCTGAAAAAATCTATTCTGATGTCTTTGGATTGGACTACTTAAAAAGGAGGAGAGGAGTAAGGGAGCGACAGTGTGGGTTTGTTATCATCAATGCCTGTAATAAAGGCATACTGGAACCCTGGGCATTTTCATAAGGTATTGCTTAGATACTTACTGAAGAAACAACCACTATGCCTTGCTAGATCTGAAGTGTTATTTTTAACTCATATGCATATTGAAGTATGGCAAAGTACTTACCTCTAAATTTTTTCAGCCCCTTAGAAACACTCAATTCTAAATTCTTAAGGTAATGCGGTGAATCTGCTGGATAAATACAAACTATCCCCCAAATTAAAAATATACTCTAAATAAATCCATTTCACCATTTTAACAGTTAACTGCTTTGTAGACCATAGTTAAGAGCAACGAAGTAGCAACACATATTATAGACTGAATCTCTTGTAAACAGTAGACGTGTTAACTGTTATTACTTTATTTAAATAAGTATTTAAACAAATGTCCTTGTTTGCATCAATGGCAATGCTGAGAAGTCAGAATTAGGTTAGTAATTTAAGGCAAAATACCATTAMCGGACATTCCAGTCTTCTAGCTTGATTTATTTGGACTTTATGTCAATGGCAGAATTCAAATAGTGCTTTTCCTGATCTAGTGTTTTCCTTCCAGGTTTGTGGAAACCAAAACCAAGGAGCTGTTTTTCTACGTGAATTTACATTGATTCGAAGAGAAAGTCTTCATGATGATTTCCTATCTGATTTGCTGAATAACCACAAAACAGAAGACCCGGTAGGATGCTCTTATTATTTTAAAATATTTGATCAGAAATATCTAGAACAATATGGATTTGCTGAGAACTTTTGCATCAGGTCTTTCTGCTCCATAAACTTGTAAAATAGTGCAAACTTATATTTGTTAAAGAAAACTGGCACTGTGAAAAGAATGGAAGTTGCATGTATATAGAGACTTTTCATAAATTTTGAATTAATAAAGTTAGCTTCATAGATTATTTAAAAACAAATGATGGTTTGAAAAGAATTAATAGATAAAGTGTACTAAAAAGGAAAAAAAAAGAAAATTATTTATTGAAATATATTTTCACTATCTCCTGCGTTTGCCTGGTAAGATGTTTGTTTTCAAGTTTGAAAAATTTTATAACATCTGTTTAGCAGCTATTTTTTTGATTTTCCTGAAGAAGAGAATGTGAAAGTGAAGGAGTTTTGAGTCATATATGTTTAATCATTCTTTAATATGAAAAGAAGCAAACCAGCTGACTTTAAATTGCAGTAAATTTATAGGCCTAGTGTTTTCAAGGGCTCATATTTTATAAGGTCAGACACATTGTGGTTTAACAGAAATGATGGTGCATCAACATCTGATATTGCCATGAATTACTGATGTATTTTAGATGTTAAAAATCAAAATAAAGACTCTGCAGTTAGGAGGAGAAAAAAAAAAAAAAGAAAAATGAACCTAAAGTAATCAAGTGTTAGTACAGCCATGCTTACTGCCTTTTAAAAGAATTTCCTCTCATAGTCTCAGAGGACAATGCCTGAAGTTACCTTTCTTAGTGCATGAGTGAATACTAACCAGTTATCCTTGAGAACATGCAGTGTTAGGACTTTAGAAGGATGAGATAGATGTCTCGTGTTAAGTCTTGCTGCTCAGGTCAAAGAATCTAGTTAACAAAAGGAGTGAAGGCATTAAACAATGCACTGTGTTTGTGCTGAGATCATCTGCTCTCAARTTCTAGAAGAGTTTTCAGATTCGTCAAAACCAACACTTTGTTCTATCGTTATGGCTATTTTATGGCAGTTCAGAATGGCATCAAGCGACTGCTTTACTGCCTGGAAAATAAAGCTTCCTTGTACAGATAGTACTGTTCTTCTGCTCGCCCACTACCGCCTACCCTATTCCCTCATTAATCAGGTATGGCTGAAATAATCATTTATTAAAACCATTGATTTCCCTGGGTGCAGAGGAGCAAGCAGTATTTTATTATAGTTTTGTCAGTACTACTGAATTGCTTTGTTGTTTCCTTGGGTCTTGCAGGTCTTGTGTATTACAATACTGTTCACTCAAGTGAACAGCGTTCTGCAAATTACTCAGAGGTTTTATTTCAAGACAGTGTTCTCTTTTTTTTTTCTTATTTCAAAAGGATATTGTGTCTTTCTTACTGTCTTCTTTCTGGGCAGATAGGTATATACAGCCTCATTAACCAGAATATTGTATAGGAAATGAGACTTTACAGTCTTCAGTCTGGTATGACTTGGGGAACTTTAATTCTCACCTTATTTCTTTATGAGACAGTTAAAACTACGTGAACACTTACTGTTTTCTCTCTATGACTAATGCAACTAAGAACAGCTAAAACAGAGCTCATGACTTGTTTCTCTATACACTATAGACTCTATTTCAATGGCATTGATCTTAACAAAAGTTTTTCTATTTATTCTAAATACATGTTTCTTAAGCATTATTGAATTTATTTTCAGAATCTTCGATGTCAGGTACAGGATATTCTTCCTGTTTTACAAATGTACAGTCAAAGATTCGCACACAGTAATGTCAAGATCATCTATGTACCCTGAACACTTAGTTTGAAAAGGCCCTAGATTTTGTCAATCCACTTCATGTTATATAGCAATAACTTAAGAGTGAAAATATTGACCTCAGATGCAATTAGGAGCGCTCAGCATCTCTATCAAGCTGAAGATATCAGGTAAGACTTTTTGCAAGAATGAAGAGTTCATGATTACTAATACGTAAGAAAAAGTACTTGTAGTGGCTTGACTGTAGTGATACAAAAACGATGTCGTAGGGGAAGATACCTCTAAGATGTCTGTAGCTTCCCAGAAGAGAATGTGCAAACCATATTGTCAGTACCAATCATTCTTAATTCACGGAACCTGAAATTTCCCATCATGGTCACAGTGTATCTAGCAAGAAAATCTACTGCAAAGATGTTTTTGTTACAAATGAGACACAGAGAAAATGGTCACTTTTTTCATACTTCCCCTCAAAATCTCTTATGTTGATTCTTTTTAGAAGTCCTGTGACTAACATAAGGTAGTCTCATCTCCTTGAAAATTTGCAAATTCAGCATGCACACAGGGCCTCGATGAAAGCTGTACAACTAGCATCTCAGTGGTTGGCTCTGAAAATCTTTAGCCTTTATATTTTCACCCAATGATGAGATCAGTTACTTGACGCTTCTTGGGAAAATTCAGGCTGATGACCCTAATTTAGAAATTACTATTTGAAGAGTGTGTTTTCATATGCCAATCAGCACTGCACATGATAAAAAGATCRTCTATGACTATTTGAGTGGATAGATGAGAGCATCCCAACAGATTCTTCATTTAGACATTCATTTCTGATGTTGAAAAGTAGTAACACCAGGCCAGAACTGTTTGGGAAGAGAGAGGCATTTCAGGAGGTGCCAGATGAGTCCATAGCTGGTATAAATGGCTGCAGGCAGCTAGCAAATGTGCACAGCTTTCTGCGCTTGTGCCATTTGCTGTATGTATGTGTATTACTAGAGAGACGAAACAGTCGCTACTGGTGAGTTSCGGTGTTTATCATAGGAAATGTGTTACTAAAACCAGATAACTGGACAAAGTTAGCTCTGATGCTGTAATCGTAGTTTGCAGTTCCCAACCAAGGTTGGAGAGGTAGAATGCTAATTTTGCTTTTTGTTACCAGTGAGTAGAGCAAACATATTTAATGAGTAAATACATGCGRTTACCTTGTGGCACGCAATATTAAGCAACTCATCTGAATATCTTAGGTTGCAATAGTCAACATCCAATGAAGGATACAGAAGAGGATATTTCCTTTTTGGCTGTACCGTAGGGGAAGCCCTATTTATCCTGTCTATGCACTTTTCTTGGCCATTGAAATAGTCAATAGCAATACTTTTTTATTCTTTCCATTTGGATGTCCATCTTTCCAATAATGCATTTTAGCTTCTTAATGCTGTAGTCATTAGGTATTGTAGTGTCCATATCAATATAAGCACTGGAAGTCCAATCTATTAGCATAGCTCTATCATCATTAACTTTAGAGGGAAAAATAGCCGAAGCTAAAATATTGGTGTTTTTGTAACTTTCTGTCTTGTACAAAGCCAATAACTGAAAGTACAGAATTATTCAAAGGAAGTCGGTGAGAAATGAAATTCTTAATTCTTAAGTAATGTGGGGACAGTTCTTGAAAAAATACTGAAAAGAATTTAAGAGTTAGGGCAAAATAATTAAAAAATAACAGCATATGCATTTAGAATGTCTAATGGTAAACAAAACAAGTTAAGTGAATTCTCAGTTTAAAAAACTTACCAAAGATTATTCTATGATTTTCTCTACTTACACTCTGGTATGTTCCTAAATATTGGAAATAATAGTATTTGTGATRCATGAATTGTGAGGCATCCCTACAAGATCTAGCCGCTATACTGAGAAGTGATTTAAAAAGATAGATAAAGTTCTAAGTCTTCTGTGATGAGGTCCAGTTCTGAGATAAATGTACTGACTGAAATTGTTCTACAGCATTGTGAAGTGAGAATGAAAGAAGGCTCCGTATTTGTTTACCAAAATGTAAGATGGTTTCTAATCTCTGATTTTTTATGTAATACTTGATTATTTTGATATTTACAGTGCAGTGATTATGAAGGGGATAATTCTGAAGTATTTAAATACTCTAAACATTTGATTRATACAATTTTCTTGAGTTATATTTTTGAGCGGGGGATGGGACTCTGAATTAATTCATGTGGAGAGCTAGGGAACACTCTGAACATGCCTGCTAACCAAGGAATTTCCAACCGTATGCAATGTTTCTGAAATGTATAAAAACATGCTCCAGGATCCACCTTGAAACTCCCTAGAGAAGCAGAAATCTTCACCATACTGCAGGAGTTAGAGGGCCTTCCCCTGTGCAACTGCTGACATCAGAGGTAAAGAAAAATGCTTTGGAGATACAAGGGACACATCTCCTGCTGTCCTTACCTGTTATTTACTCTTCGTTGAGAACAGAACCCCTTAGTACAAATTAAGACAATCCAGTGCATGCTGCTGCCGACCCCTCGTATTGATGTCATGAGTATGTCCTACCAAAACCGTGAGATTGAGCTCAGTACTTCGGAGTATAAAGCAGAGCCACCTGATCTCTTACTTGCAGTCAGGAATTCTGTAATACTCCTCTGAGCAAGAAAACAATATACTCAGAGCTCCCAACTGAGACTAAGGCTGTGTCTGGGGCTCTAGGGAAAGTAGTTGGAAACAATTAGGGCACAGACTTCTTCTGGCTACTTGGGCAGCTGCTTGGCATGGCAGAGCATGATTTGTGAAGCTCATTTTCATGTCATAATCAATTGGTTTCATTAGTGGCCCTCAAGAACCACAGGATGTATGTAGGTCACAATTTAGACAACTGATGCTGTGGAAATCCTCCCACCACCCCAGTGGTGAAAGCAGCTTTTTCAGTTTTCATTTTTTTTTTCAGTGAAATCTAAATCTAACTGCTAATAATGGTATTCTGTTCTTCCATCTGACTTGGCTCATCTCTTCTGTCAGCGAAGAAAATCTCTTGGCTGTTGTCTGATAAAGTGTATTCTGATAATACTAGACAACATTATCTTTTACAGTGCTTTTCTCCTGACTGATCATTCTGAAGTTCTTTAATAAATGCTAATAATCCTTAAAAATATGAGTAGACTGCAGTCTAATGATTAAACCTATGTTCATGACTCCCCCTTATTCACRTGCTCTTTAGAGTATGGACTGTTTTTTAGTTTAAAGTATTTCACTCTGCAAATGTTTGGAAATGTTTTCCAGTCTATGATTACTTCATAAAAAGTATGATACTTGTTTCCTCCAGACTAAAGTGCTTTAAATTGATAAAGGTTTTATTTTAAAGTTTATCAGTTTTAAAAGGGGAAAGTATTAAATATAGTTAGAAGTCTGCAGATCATCAATAACAGGAGTAAGACGGGGTATCAGCATTTCTCAAGTGACTCAATTCTAAAGCTCTAAAAAGTACTGATTTCAAAGGGTCTTAATGCTTACTTTTCCATTTTTCTGATTGCTTCTTACTGATATTTCTGTATCTCTTTAAAAATAGAAGCAAGACCATTAAATGTTTTGGACCCATGACTGTTGCTATATTTTCTCTCTTTCTGTTAGAAAGCCAATCAAGATACCAGTGCTCAAAAAAAAAAAAAAAAAAAAAAAAAAAAAAAATCCTACATTCCTACACTTGGAATCTAGATCCCACAGCTTGCCAAAATTGTCCCATGACTGTATCTAGTGCTTGAGCTGGCAAAGGAGGAGAAGCTGTTTTTAGAAAGATGGAGTTATTAATGTTGCCTGCATTTGGGAAATTAAAATTTGAAACATCAGCAGAGCTGATGCTCTGAGCACAACTAAACCACTGTTTGCCTGATTATACAGAATGCTATTTGGTCAACAAAAACAAAATTTTAATGTATTCATAGTCACCTGTTCCTGATACCTGTTTTAATGAAAATTTCCCTAGTGCCTATCAGATTAATGTGTCATTACACTATTTCCACTCTAGGAGAGGTTAATGCAAATAAATAGTAACTTAGACAAAATGTGAATGCTGTTTGCATGTACAAATCTTGTTTCTGTGACCTTTTAATAAAGGTAATTTGGAACTGTAACTTGCAATCATAGCATAAATAGTTCATGAAGGAAATTAGTTAAGAATAGCTATACACTCAAAATACATACAGTTCTGAATTTTACAAGCAAAAACTAATCATTCTTACTTTGTAATGTCTCTCTTAAAATGTGTTTTTATATCACTAACAATTTTTTTTAATCATTTATTATGAAAATACTGAAGAAAATACAATAGGTAGAGTAAACATCAGATAGATGGAAGAGTATATAAAATGAGCTGTAGTAAGGGTGCTGATTCAAGTATTGCAAACTTCTGCTTCCTTTTCTAGCAGAAGTGATGATTTTCACCTTGAATTATTCTAGACAAAGCAAAGCGTGAATTGAAAAGAAATAATTTTTTTTTAGTGGTTAGGAATGGTGAGATGAGTATTTCATCTAAATGTTTTGAAGAACAGTGATCTTTTTTGTAGGATGAACTTGTATCCTTAAGTAAGAAAACTTTTCTAGTGCTAAGGGAATATTTTCCATTTTCTTCTTTTATAAATACTAAGAGATCATGCTGGTAACTAAATGTGGTTTTCTTTTAGCCACTTGCAGGTTTGCCATTCCTCATGCTTTCACATTTCTTTGTTAGGTTGCCTATAGTATTGCTGAAGTTTTGATATGTTTCTTTTCCTTTATGTATGTGTTTATAAGTACATATGCCATATATGGCTAATAGGTGTTTATGTATGTGTGTATATATATATTTATCTATGTATCTATATATATATTTATCTTTATATATGGCTATATCTATGCCAAGTTTACRAGTTGAATTTCAGAACTCTGAAGTAATGTAGACACTTCAGCAAATGCTTACTGCTAAGTTGTCTGAAAATGAGTGGAGAACAAGTCATAGTTTATTCTTTCATTTTTGTTTTTCTAGCTGTTATATTGAGACTTCTGAAATTTGGCCTGTGATGCCTTAGGACTGAAGAATTTTCCAAAATGCTTCTCTTGCCTCCCAAAGGTATAGAGCTTTCTTACATAAACTGAAGATAAGCAAGAAGACTTTGGGATCAAAGCTGACTATTCCAATTAGTATAGACATTACCTAGGGTCTTCTATACTTGATTAGTGCCTCTGAACATCACTATAAGTGAAAGAGTATTTATTTCAGTTCCCTGTTTACACTGGTATAGCCCTGTGTAACGAGGATGAAGACCGGAAAATCCAGTAGAGTTTTGACTATCTAAGGGAGAAGTAACAAATCTGAAGGATCAGAGAATGTTAGAAATGTTTAAACGTTTTCCTTTTTGAGTCACATCAAGCTATGTCAGGGTATTATTCCTAGAAAAATCATACTACAGTAAGATTTACTGGCAGAGTTCAGACTTTAAATTTGTTTTCTGACCTATGAGTAAGTCTGTGAGCCTTCATATTTCCAAGCTGTCAAATGTACCTTGTTCTTGAGTTGCCTCTCATTCAGGATGCAGTTGAAAGGCTTTGAAAGCTCTTATTTCTGAACTGTATGAAGTAGGACTCTGTCAATTTCAGTATCAGCAAAAGGTGCCTGAAAAACACCACTAAAACCCCACTAAATTAAATGTTACACTGAGGATCAGAAGGCATGGGTTTTAACATTTCCAGTGTTAGTGCAAGAAAGTCTATTCTTATTTTATTTATTTATTTACTTAAGAATGTAGACYGCTGGGGCAGAGGTTAATTCAAATAGTTTGCTTTATACTGTAAGTTGTGTGATCCTCATCTCAAGAGTTGCCATAAAGCTCACAATAATGTTAGTAATGTGTATAAAGTTTACAAAGTGACTTTGCAATATATATATATGTCAACAGAATTCTGATATATGCTGAGATAAAGCAAGCAACAAGGGGCTTGTAATCCTGGCTAGAGCCAATACAAGATCAGAATCAAGTAACTGTTTGCAGAACATCTTTATAGCATTTACCCTGTTCCTAATATGTAGACTTAGAGTGGTAAATACTTGAAAAGCTATGAGTGGATGACCACAGAATCAGAATAAAATATTCATCCTCAACTGCAGTACCACTAAAAATAAATAATGTGGTTTCAATAATCAGTTGCAACATACTGAATTGTTAAATCATGATAAATGTGTTTAGCTTGTTGGCATTTTTAATTAACATTCCACAATTGTATTATTAAATTCTTATTTGAAGTTTACATTCAAGTCAGTTTGAATTTATTTCTGTATGCTTTCCATAACTTTTCTCCCTTATTTGTAGCTGTCAGATCAGTAGGGCAGGCCCATATCCAAATAAGCTGGCTGTACTCCATGATGCCTTATAGCAAGATGTTTGTCAGTCTGATCATACCAGATTTGCAGCAGGCTTTTGGGAAAACAAACAGTGAGATTCTTGGTAGAGTCTAAGCTGTAGGTTTATCAGCAAAATTCTGCTGCAAGATCTAGGACTTAAAATTTCTAGTCTTGAAATGACAATTCACTGTAATCTCTTTTCTACTGTACAGAGGCTATTGTTAGAGTGTGCTTTGGACCTCATTATTTTTGAGTTTTTGTATCATCTTGTACAACTTTTTATACTTAAAATGTCTGTGGTTCTGATCCAAAAGCATATTAGTTGTTTATAGAGAGACTGTCCTCTGAATAGGAAGCTTATTTCTGTTCCAAGTAGTTCTTTGCTCTCATTGTTACTTGAGCAACTTCAGCAGCAATGATATTTGTTCTTACTTCTTCCTCGGATGGAGTATTATGCAATGGTGGAACATCTGTCTTTCTTAATATACATGATGCATATTTATGATAAAGGTAGGAATAAATCTACTTTAAGAGTAGAAGATACCTGGGGTTTGGAGAAGAAGGAGAGGTCAGAGTATAGTCCCATTGGAAATTCATTTTTTCACTATAGTATCTATTGCTAAGAAAGTTCTTTTTATGCAGAGGAGAGTTTTTCCTGTGTTACAGTGAGTCAGAGAAAAAAAATCTGTTGGCTGCTGTTTGTGTATTGAATTTAAGATTTCAGATCCTATATGCGTGGCTCATAGAGCARCTTCTTCATTAAGACTGAGACCCAGAATTTTGTTAGGAATTTATGAAGAGTAAAGGACAAATTTAATGTGATCTAAATAGTCAAAGCTGACTGCTTTACTTGTCACAGAAGATTCCAGACCCAATTTTTTACATTATGTGAATTTTTATATTTTTCCCCTTGTGGAGAACATTCCTGTGCATTTTTCTGTTGCAAACTCATATGATATGAATTGTATCACCAGATCATTACTAATCATTTATCTTCATCAAAGCTAATAAAATTTCTTTACTCTCAATTCTCCATGATTTAAACCAGAAATATGATAAAAGAAATAGGAAAAATTTTCAGTTTCTTACATTAACAGTCATGAAGCACTCTTGGTTCTTCATAATGAGGTAAAACTAGTGAATAGATCTTTTTGGTATTAAAAATGTGCCTGAGAATCTGCTAGAAACATTAGATATTCACTGTCAGTTTAAAAACTATCATCATGGTTGGGATGTAATGAAACTGAATCCACAGAGTTTGGAATATGCTGGTATGAATTTTTCTCTCCTTGTTYTTAACCTTTAGAGAACAGAATATGTGAGCCTTTTATTTCAGAACCAGCTGTATAAGCTTTTATCCCCCCCCCCCCCATCTTCCCTTCAGTCCTGCAAAAATCGGCCTGTTCTATCTCTTTATCTAAGCTCATGGATTTATTGGAAGCCTGAGGTCTGATACAGGATTGGGGAATCACGCTGTTAGTAACAGTGAATTCAAAATTCAAAATTCCAAAACCACTTGCATGTCATGGTTTCAAAATCCAACAGAATAAGTTAGCGAGCTGCTTTTTTGAAACTGAATAAAAAGGAGCAATGAAGAGAGAGAGAAAGAAAAATTCTAACCCCACAACTCTAACCCCTAAACTAGTCTGGTATTTGGTCTGTGCTTGTTGTCTCTGAACGGGTAGTCTGCTGTGCTTAGTGTGCAGCGTAGGCTTCCCTGAATGTCAGAAAGCAGAGCTGCATTTTAAATTAAATTGCCACACTAACAAAAATTATGCATTTACAGTATAAAAATATGTTTTTACTAGCACATGTTATGCAGGAATTTGCTTCTTTAATCAAAAAGCTGTTTTCATTTGTTGACAAATATGCTTGATTGGTCTTACATGCAACCAAACCCTCATTTCAACATACAGTGGCAAGCTCACATTATTACTGTTTACAGGTATGGCTTAGCCATTTAGTTTCCTTCAGTATCCTTACATGCTTAAGTAAATGTCCATGGGAAACTATGCAAAATAATGTTAGAAAAAATACTTTGTACTGTATTCCTTGTATCAGCCTTGCATAGGGAATGGAAGAAAAATSATTTTAATAAGCCACAGTGCCTTTGCACAATTCATAGCAGAGGGAAAATTAAGCAAAATAAGTTCATAGCTAGTCACTGTGATTGGAAAAAAATGAAATCCTTACAGTCTGTTTCATGAGCATAAAATTAAATTTATAATGAATGGTTCATAGTTGCTGTAGTTTCTATTCCCTTGCTGTTATGATGATAAAAATTATGACACATTTATAATTTATTTCATATTCAGGTCCCTTTGGCAGTATGTTCTGAATATTCATTTTCTGTATGGTAGTCTCTGTGATGTCTAAGCATTAAGAAATTTTATAGTCAGGGAAATAATAAAAAGAAATGGGAGATGGGGAAGGTGTTGGGAACAGGTTACATTATAATAGGAAATAGTGAACAGAGAAGGAATTAGTTAAATGGAAAGATATTAAAGATTGAATGGAAAGCAAATGAGAAGCCTGATTATAGAAAAAAAAATGTAGTCTGGCATGTGAGGTGTTTGGATGTTAGCATCAGGGCAACTTCTGCCGTATGAGGACAGTGAATGAATACCTCAGAAAAGATACAGATGAACAGGATCACTCTAAGGCTAATGCTAAGCCTATAATGCTAAGCCCAGGCACTATAATCCAACATGAAAAAAAAAAAAAAAAACTAATTACTCTTTACAGATAGCAAGAATCACAGGCCACAGACTCATGTAGTCTGGTGGGGACCRTGGGAGGTTGCCAGTTCAACCTCTGCCCACAGCAGGCGCAGTCTTAGGGACAAACCATCTCCCAGGACAGACCTGGCACCATTCTCTGGCCTGGCCCCATTGCCGGGCTGTCCTTGGGGGAAATGCTTCTCTCCATACCAAGCCCTCTTACTTCCCCAGCAGTACCCCACAGCTGCAGCTGCTCCCAGCCAGGTGCCTCAGCCCTGCAGCTGCACTGTTTCACCCCAGGCTCCYGCAACCACCACCCCCAGCGGGAAGGGCTGCTGGGGCTTCTGACCTGTTGGGGCTCGCCCTTTGCCTACCGCCATGGGCGCTGTCACTTCAGTGCCCTGGCACCACAGCACTGGCCCAGCCCAGCCAAGGCTGCACCCTTGTCCTCATCCTAAGGTTCTTGTTGGCGGATCTCTGCCAAGATCCCTGCAGACAGCAATCCTGCCCACCAGCGTATCAAACCAGCCTCCCCCTAGTTGGTGTCAACTGCAAACTTGATGAGCATGCCCTTGGTCCCCTCCTGCAGGCCACTGAGACAGATGTCAAAAAGTGTGGATCCAGGGACAGACCGTAGTGGGACCCTACATGTTGTAGCCTTCAGGCAGAGTATGGCCCTCTGAGCCTGGCCATCCAACCTTTTTTGCTTACCTTCTTGTCCAACCATCCAGGCACTATTGTCTTAAGTTGGATACAAGAATATTGTGGGAGATAGTATCAAAGTCTTACTAAAGTCAACATGAATAACATCCATTGTTCTCATTGTTCTTATCTCAAAACCAGTCATTTTATCCTTTACAAATGGCAATCAGGTGGGCCAGGCATGACTAACCCTTGGTCAAGCTGTGCTCTTGGTTCCCTTTCACCTTCTCCTCCTTCATGTGTCCAAAAATGTGCTCTAAGAGGACTCAGTGATTTTCCTGAGAACCAATGTGATGCTCACTGGCCTTTAGTTTTCTGGATCACCTTTATGGCCCCCCTTTTTTTTTGAAGATTAGTGTAATATTTTCTTTTTCTAGTCCATGAAGATTCCCTGATCCCCACAGCCTTTCAGATAATGGTGCTCTTCAACATAGGTCATGTATTTAGCATTAATTACAGTGATTTTCAGAACCTATCGACTCTTTTTTTTTTAAAAAAAGAGTTCTTCATTTACCTCAGAATGCAGATGCAGGTTAGCTCACTTGTACTTCCTACTGATAGCTCATCTTTTCAAGAAGTATTGAATCAAAGCCATTTTTTCACTCTCCATAACCTATTTCAGAGTGGCCAAATTGAGCAATAGTGACTTTTTGTGCAAAGTAGCCATTGCCTACCATGAGAGCAGCCCTTGTCAGTGGAAGAGATATATTTGGGTATGTGGTGCTGTACAAACACATTGTACACTTCCAATTGCAAGAGACTCATAGTTCCAGAAGAACACTAGAGGATGGTGAGAAACAGGAAATAATTTTGGAGATTATATATGTATGTGTATATATATATGTGTGTGTGTGTGTGTGTGTGTTATATATCTATAATATGTGTATATATATATCCCATATCAGACACTAGACTTTCTTTTTTCTTCCTTTTCTTTATTAAGTAGTGATGGTTTTGTTAATTTTTTTTGGCTTGGATTTACATCTAAAATTTATATGAATTATATTGCTAAAATTTCTACTTTTTTTATCTTGAGGTCTTAGAGGTCTCTGAGGTCTTTGACAGTAATTTTTCTACTGAAGATTTTAGTTTGTAGGTTATATGTCAGAGCACACTAAATTCCAATAAGTTATTTTATATAATTAATACAAAACATACTGGGCTACAGAGGATCTCAGATGTACAGAAATTAGCTGCACATACTGAAGCTCSTTACTGTGTTGAAGTTCAAGGATAAAGGATGCTGCTGCTTCTTAACAAGATGCATATCATTAGGGGAACTGTGCCATTGTTCCTGACTAGAAGTTCTAGGGCTAACATTTAAAGCACCTTTTCCCAATATAAAATTTAAAGTTAATGTGATAGTTATGGTATATATCGTTCTGTGTTCTACACGATAATCTACTATAGAGTTGTGAGTTAATAGCCTTCTGTTTAAGTAGATTAAGGTTATCATTTTTTTAATAAAAAAAGTTGGAGGTTGAAATAGAAACGTTTCTAGGCATCTTCTCAGCTATGCATGTTTTTTGAGATATATAGTATAAATAAATGCTTATATTATTCTTAGCCATTTTTTGATTTTTTGGTCTTTCGTATAGTTAATGTTGGTTATACTAAACTGACAAAGAGCAGAATAACTTTTACTATTTCCTAAACAGTTAAGCTAAAAGTGCATAACCATAGATATAAATAACATTTTTGTTGATGTCAAATATCTCAGTATAGATATAAACATATACATGGGCATAAATGTGTATGTTTCTAGACATAAATGTAACATAAAGATAGATATTATAATTACCTATCCTTAATTTGTGTTTTCAGATAAATTTTAAGTGTACTTATTTTTCAGCTACAGAAGAGATATTAATATTCAGTTTAAAATCACTAGTGCATCAGTGGAGCAAATTGAAAATTCCAAAGAAATTTTGAAAGCACATGCCTGTTACATTAAGCAATGAGTAGATAAGCTGAAACCTATCATTATAAATCACGTAGTATTCCAATTAAACAGTTTTTTAGATTATTATTTAAAAAGGGATGAAGATCTCAACGGCAAATGATGTTAGCTATTTCTAAAGATGGTCTGTTGGAATATATTTTGCCCTCATTAAATATATAAAATCAGAAGTGCAATCTTCTGCTTTTCTTTTTGTGGTAATTATTGCAGATACAGTTAAAAACCTTGTGAATCTTAGCTATTACTTTAGCTAAAAGACATTGCTTATGATAACAGGAAGTGCTTCTAATACTGTCTTTACTGAGGGCTACAGTAAAATACAGCATTGCCCATTGGCTGGTGAATATTACAGACTATGGTCAGGTTGACATCATTCCAGTTATAAAGTAAGTTGTCCTTGACTTTTACCACGAGAGTTCTGCAGAAAATAGAAGCTATCATATTCTTTTGTGAAATTCTGCATAAATATATGGTGAAGAATATATTACTCCTAATCATGAAGTGTTTGTTCAATAGAATTTCAATTACTCTCCTAGAAAACATCTCTGACTGTAGCTTATCTTTTTGTGTTTTAGTCATTTACGTTTTTGGTTATAAAAGTAGCTTTAGGCATATTCATCAATTACAAAACGAAAGTAAACTGAAAAGCTGAAGTTGAATCTCATGACGACATTGAATTTCAGTGACTCAGCCTCCGAAGTGCTTTCAGGAARTCAAAATCAGGTATGGAAGATAAACAGGATAATTGTGGCAGACATGTAATGGAAACAGTTTCCAAAGTCAAGGCCTTCCACTCAGTTGTTCACTATTTGATCTTGGCTTCTGGGAAGAAAGTGCAAAAAGATGATATAATTTCATATCTCAAGTGAATAAGGTCCTAAAATGAAGACAAATGATAAAAAGATGTGTGTGGAAGAGAAAGTAGCAACTATGAGAGTCTGTTGATTGCAAGGTTGTCCATTATGTGTACTGGGACTAAGGAGTGAGAAAGTGGACTGATACATTGAAAGTCTGCAATCATTAGCATGAGGAAGAATTAAAAAATAATTATCCTCCCTCACTCCTCTAAATGTTTCATAAGTAGTAGTTCTGAGATTTGAGTAGTTCTGAGATTGCATTGCTGAGAGAAAACTGCAAAGACTACTTCAGGATCTTTATTTGTTCTATCTTTGTGAATCATTTTCTATGAAAAAGTGGATTTGTGAATGTATTTTTACTAGCTCTGCTCTTTTTCATGCTGTTGTCAAATTGTTCAATGAGAAATGAAAGAAATTTGCATAAAGTTRGTGGGGTTAAGAGCCATGTTAATATTCCAAACTGAAGGGAAAAAAATCACTGTACTGAAAAAATCATGCAATTCTGAAAACCAGCAGGTAAAAAAACAATGTCTTCTTATGACCTGTCCTATTGCTTCCATTCCCAGAATTACCAAAGAAAATGAAATAATCTTTTGTCACGTGAAAAATAGTTCTTAAGTACAATAAATACAGACAGGAATGGTCACCTCTAGAATTTTTGTATCGATATTAGCAAGGAACCTTTTGAAATAAAATAAACAGTAAAGAAAAATGAGAGTTTTATCATCAGCTAACTCCCTGTCAATCATTTGTCTCTTTATTTTGCTCCAGATCTTACATTCTTCTTAAAAATCTTACATGATTTTATCATTTTTTTTTCTCCTTACTGATACACTTGCTCTTACTCAGTCTGCTCTTTCTTTCTTTTCTTAAGAAATGGCCTAATTATGAAGTGTGTAAGTGGCACTTAAATAAAGTAGAATCTGAATTGACAAAGTCTTCATGGTTTCTTCATAATTCTAAAATAATTTTTATGTAAATTTTATTTCCTACCCTAACTGCCAATCCTACAGTTCATCTCTCAAAGCTCTGCATAGGACCCAAGTCAAATTAAAGCTATTTGAATATTACCTTTGCTAAAGCTTCTAGGCCAGAAGTAATTTTCACTTACAATTGTGCTATTTCCAAATGTAATACATAATGGACAAAGGGGAAGGACAAATGGAAGTATATATCTGGCAGGCCTCCCTGGTCTCCTGGTTGCAGGAAATGTCGTCCTGTAGTTCTGTATGGAGACCTTTCAAGATTCATCCAAATTTTCTTTTCCTCGCTACTCTTAGCGAAATGTTATTTCAAATCCTCATTGCTTTGATGTTTAGAAGTATTACTTTAAGCTAAACTTATCTCCGTGAATTTTATACCTATTTGTTTTCATATCAGCATTGTGCTTTGTGATAAGCATCTCTTAGTCTTACATAACCTCTGCTGGACAGAAACTTCATCTTCCATCATCCTTTTTTTTTTTTTTTTTTTTTTTTAGGAACTATTTGAAGCCAAAATCTTAATTTAATTTTGTAAGGCAGTTTTTCATCTTCCCTCCACAATCTTGTCACCCCTTTCTGCATCAATTTCAGTTTGATTAATCCTGTTTCTGAGTGGCTAGAGATTTATATCAGTATTTCCAAATAAAATATCTTTAATATTTCTTTATAGAATTGTATGGAAGTGTTGGACTAATACCATCTATGATTCCATTTGCAATACCTGACRGTTTTCTTCTAACTGATGCATGTATCCCAATTTCCCCCGTTCAGTCACTGCAGACTCACTGACTGTCAGTTCCCAGCAAAAAATAATCACTGCTCAATAAAACAACTGCATACTACTTCATTTCACCCTGCTCAGTTTCTTTGGTTCTTAAGATTACTTTGATTTTCAGCATCATGCTATCAGTAGATGTAATTAAAACACTTTTAATTTTCTTAACAAGATGATTAGTAGAAACACTGAATTAGGTTGGTAAGCTCCACTAGGGATCTTCCCCTCATCTGAGAACCCCTCTTTTGTCATTAAGCATTCCTGACATACTTTCGTTGATTGAATTCTTGTACAAATCTTTACCTTCTCCATTTTTAATATTTTGCAGTATGAACACTGTATCAATTTCTTTTGGTATGTATTGCTTTTAGCCTATTTTATGTTTACTTGCCTGGCTTTAGTGGCTTTAAAGGTGGTTCTGAACTCTCAATATATTACCATTTCAGCTGAACAGTTTTGTCCTTGTTTAGATTACCCTCTCTTTCACCTTCTTACCACTTGTTTAAGCAAGAGTAACTGATTTGTAGTATTTCAACCACAGTGATATCTTCCATTTTTAAATATACTTTTTAAAAGCATGTGATGTTCAGGGGTGGAGAGGTTTGTGCCTCGTTACTTAAGTGTCTTAAACTGCTGACTTCTTCCTTCCATGATTGCTTTGATTTCCATGTGACCATTCCTGTCTGCTATTCTTCCTTTGTCTATATGTTCAATTTCACCCTTTTTTAAGAGAGAAAAATCTTAATTTAATTTCTTGGCTGTATACAAATATTCTTTTTTTTCTGAAGCCTCTCTTCACTGCAGAACTGTCCTATTTTTTCTTGTCTTGTCTATTTTATTGTATTTATTTACACTGCTGTATTTACCTGTTATAGGCTGAAGAACCTCTTTAAATTTCCTTTGCAAAGTCTAATGGGAAGGACGCAATAGGGTATTTCTACAGAAGCCTATTTTTTATTACAAGTTCTATCATTTCTGTTCTAAATTGCCAGATTTAAAATAGCACTTCCTCTTACAGGGTTAGTGATTCGTTGGTAAAGAATTCTTTCAGCTGCTGCATCCAGAAATCTTCGTATTGTTAATTAGTATCCATATCTGGAAAGGTAGTCTCCCATAGTGACACAATTCTTACTAATATTAGTCCCTCTGGTAGGGTTACAGAGCTGTATATCCAAAACCAAGCCTGTAATATTCTCCAGGAAAACCTTTTGCTATCGCTATATGAGAGCATTTTGACCTGAGTGAGTCATTTTTTAAGCCACTGTGTCCYTTCTTAACTATTTACAGGCTATCATGTCCAAGTGACTTTACAAGTGAATAACTGTAACCAATTTGAACAAATTTTAACAGAAAGACATAGTCCAGGATAGGATTTGTTGATGATAGTCACCTGATGGTAGGAGAAGACAATTGGATATCATTGCCCTACAGTATCAATGTATGTCTTTGTGTTTGTTCTTCTCTTTGCTGCACGGTGAATACTTTTTGACAGCTATATTCTAGTCATGGTTGCAGTTTCCCTGGGTGTCTTCCCTTCACCCTAAAATGTCTGTTTTTCTTGCATATCGTAAATTCTATCCCCTTTATTGTGCTGCTTGCACACGAATATGTTCCTGTTGTTTCCTGCTTACACGTCAAGGCTGCAGTCTTATCTGATTCTGTGACTCCTGTTACAATATCTAATGATATACAATATTCTATCAATAGACTTTTATTCCGTGTTATTCTTGTTTTCTGGACATTTTTTCCCCTATTATTACATTGTCACTTTCTTATTTCTTTCATCCTCCTCTCTACTGTAGCCAGCTGAGTGGCATGTGGGTCAAATATTCCACATCCTTGTAGCCCTTATCCTTAGAGGTGTCACCTGTTGCCTTGTGATCAGGACTAAAATAGTGAGAATAATACCATATATCAGACCAACACAGTGATTCTATCTATTTGCTGGAAATGCTTGGCTTAACAGAAGCTACAAGAAACAGAAAGCAGGAAAAGATTAAAGGGAAATATTCAAACTTCTGAAGTCATATTGCAAATACAAGATTTTGCTGATTCAGTGCTGAGTAACTATGGTTGTCCCCATTTGCCATCTTTGGGATAAACAATGCAATAAAAACAACCTAGTTCAGGCTGTTTACTGAATTTACCTCACAATTCTAGTAATTTGTGAAGTGATCTGATGATACAGAAGAGAGTGAACAGCACAACATTTATTGGTTCAGATGCATCATTTCTTAAGTAACCTCTTGATTAGCTGTATCTGTTTTAGATGGTGATCATTAGGTTTTTTCAGAAGACAAAAAGCATATGTCATGGTCAAAGAGTAGAATTTCTGTTGTCTGAGAACATTTCCATTACAACTTTATCCATAGTATTTGCATTATTCTTACTGAGTAGAACTTAATACATAAAATGATGGACTGTATCCACCACTACAGATTTAATGGAAAAAAAAAAAAGAGTTTGGGGGTTGGAAAGTTGAGATTGAAAGACATTTTAAATGAATCTTTAAAAGAAATGAAAATGGTAACTTTTTCAAACTTTCAAAACTAAAAAATTACATGTCCATTTAACATTGTAAGTTAAATGTCCATGATATGTTATTAATACTTGTTTCAACTGTAATTTTATTTTCTGCATTTTTTGAATTTTGTATAAAAACTATGTAATTGTGGATATAGCCTCTTTGAAGAAGTCTGATGCCCAGATACTAGGCTTACTGCCTGCTGGTTGCATCTGTRTATTCAGCAGGAGCCACAAGGGAGAATCTCACAGCAGGAATCTTTTTTCTTTTCTCCATTCTTGAGAGATGCAGTGTCATAGCTGACTGTGTGAAATGATATATGATATGAATTGCCCTCTGTGCTGCAGAGGAGATGAGTGCTTTAGAGACATAACTGGTTCATAATGGAGATTAATGAAGATAGATGCAGTAGAAAAGACTGCTGTTGAATAAAAGTATTTTTAAAATGTGCTATCAAACTGAGAAATGAATAGTCTTAATGTTAAAGAGAAAAATAAGGGGAGAAAAAATCTAGCAATGCTGAGAAGCAGCATTATCTTAATGCTACCTTAAGGGATGATACTTTTAAAGTGCTTGTGATCATGAAATTATGGATATTGGACAGGGAGATGGTACATTAGATCATCTTATCACTCCCATTTCCATAGCAGGAAATTAAATTCTTGAGTGCTTTATTCAGCATACTGTCAATGTTTTGCCCAGCCTAGTTTTAAATGGCTTAAGCAATGGAGAGGGGAAATTCCTTGATATTTTTCTGGCTTTAACTGGCTATCTTATATGTAACGTAAGCACAAATGATGGAAGGTGGTCATTGCCCTGAAGGAATACCCGGATAAGAAGCAATGAGCATTCTGTAAATGTGCCTAATGATTAAGCTAGTGATAAGGGACTGTAAACATGTTAATGCGCGAAATTAAATCCTTTGGTAATGAATTTAAAAGCCAGTAGAGAATGCTAACACATTTCCAAACTCCAGTTCAGAAGGCAGCCYGGATAAAGAAATCCTGGTGGAAATCCTACAGTCTAGAGAAAAAGTACATGATCTTTTCATGTACTTTTCATGTGTCTTCACAGTGCAGAAATAAGAATAATTCATTGCCCTTCTGTAAACAAATTTCAGAAAGAGGACTTCATAGACCCATCTACTTTTATGGACTAAAATAATCGCAGAATGAATGAAGAGAAAGGAGACATTCATTCTATAGGTATTATATATCATTTACTATGGAAGCAATGCATCAAAAACAGTAGCAACATTTTCCTTTGTGCCCTGTTCCATTCTCCACAAAGGTGAAAAAAGCAGTCTCCCTCACACAAACTCTTTCCCGATACTGAAATTCCTATTTTCATAGGCTGAGAGAACAGTGATTTCAGTAAAGTCAGCTGGCAGTATTTTCTCTAGCACAAATATCTGAGCCATCCTGCTATAGTGTGGCCCTTAGAATAGCTTTTCAAGAAGAATTGCTTGAAAATACAAGAGAATGGGTCTATCTGGATGGAGATCTAGAGATTCCTTTAGTTCAGCAAACAAGAGTAGCATGACACGCTACTTGCACAATTTAAATTATCTCTAACTTTATAATTCTTGAAAAAATGTCTTTGGAGCCATTAAATGTGCCTGGAAGTTGTCCACTTGTCTGGTGTAAAATCAGGGCTATACTGGAATAGAACCATGACATTATATGCAGCCAGGGTATTTTACATGTTTATTTATTTATATCTACATTTAGATTATTTATTTTAAATTTTTCTCTGCAATAAAGAAGCAAACAGATGTCATTCTTCCCTCTGCATTTGCTTTTGCAGTCTATTTTGAGGGAGAACTGTTGGACAGGCTGAATTATGCTTGATTCGTACGTGACATCCATCACTATCTGGTGTGAAATGTCTCAAACATTTATGTATATAAATGTGGAGAAGAAAGCAATTAATTCAACATAAAGCATACACAGTTGGCTGTTATCCAAAAGTATCATCATTTCCCATGACTGAGCCTAGCTACCAGCTTTCATCCCAAATAGTTCACTGCTGTTTCACCTAGAGTTGATTGAACCTCTCTCTCCCACCATCCCAATATTTTTTCAAGAAATATCTTCCTTACTTATTTTCAGTTATGACATTGAAAAAACACTTTTCTAGGCTTTGGATGACATTGAGAAGTAGCATCWCCCCCATATTCACCTTAGTCACCATTCTGAACTTATAATTATTTCTCCTTAGCTGTTTTGAGTATTACTATCTTTCTCATATATTTGTCTAAAAATTCTAGTTGATTTAGCTTTATGTAATCAGCTTGAATCTACATAGTAAACAGAGATAGGCCAAATATTATCTTTGTTTTCCAAAGACGTGTTACACCAAATTTTTTAATAGTAAAATTACATTGGATTGCGACAGCTATTGGTGTCGTGATATGTAGAAGCAGAATTTGATAACTTTAGTTTTGTGCTTAGAGATAGTATRAAAATGTGATACTGTAAACCATTGAAGAACTTCAGCTTTGCAGCATGTGGAAGATGTCTGGCTTTAAATGAATGTCATTAAACAAATTACATGAATAATTTTTTCCAGGTATCTCCTTCAGTGGAATTTAATAAACAATATATAAAGAAAAAGGAATCATGCTTTTGGATGAAATGAATTTAAAGCTCTGGGTGAGCATAGAGAGRATTTCATAGGTTTTTGAGGGGTATTTCCTGAAGTATTGCCTCCATTTTTTGATTTATCATATTAATGTGCTTTATTAAAGATGATAGACTAAATTGATGCCTGATGCAGCTCTGCTGACACCAGCTGAAGTTACAGCAGTAGTTTAGATTTTATTTCTTATAAATCTTCTAAATTTATTAAGTCTAAGTTTTATGCATTTAGTTATTTTGCTGGGTACCTATGTTTATGCATCTCTGGGATTCCCTTTTTCTTAAAAAAAAAACAAGTCAAAATAAAACAAATACCTTTAACAGAGAAACATTTCCTTTGAATACATCTGAATTTATCTACATTCATGAACATCCTATTTCCCTGTTCTATCAGATCAAATACTAATTTTATCACCAAAACCCATTACATGGCTATTACAATGTGAAACTGGTAAGGTTGGTCCTTGTATGTGGAAAACAGAGGTGTATACATCCACAGGTGATTGGGAAGTGAGGATAATTCAGAGTTGTTTAGAACCACATCCTTTTCTTGTTTGATTTGAGTTTGTTCTTCCATCAAGATACATGAGGTCAAATTCTTAAGGTTTTTTTCCCAGGTTTCCCAGACTGTAATATTCAGGGCATCCTTAGTACTGCTTGCTCAGTTTCAAGGAAATTTCTGTCCCTCACATAAATGTTCTAGATTGACAGTTATTTCTCAGATAGCTCTAGCACCAAGTAACTTCAGAATTTTCCTGTTCTTTAATTATTTATTCTTTTGGTCTTTTCTCCTTTCTATTTTTTCTGGATAATGTGAGTTTTGCGAACTCTGGAGGGTATTGTCTTCTTCCTCATTTCACTTCTTKTTTTTAATGACACTGATCTGATTTTGAGTTTGACAAGTTCTCTTGTATTTTTTGCTTTTTTTTCATTTTTAGAATCTTGATGTTTCCTTTGTCCCATGTATATAGTACAGAATATTTGCTCTAACACTTTCGTAAATGTTGCTGTAGACATTACCTGGAATGCATCCACAAATATGTACTCATATTAACCTACATAATAATGAAAACATATCTTTTATCATTTTGGKTGGAAGAAAATGTCTTATTTACAAATAAATAACTGAAAAATTCCAAATAACCTGTCAAGTTTTCTGACAAGTTGACAGAAACCTTTATTACTGCATTAAATTATATGGTTAAGTAATAAAATGGCTTGCGAAGAATACTCTCAGGAACTTTGCAAGTTTGGTATGTTTTATATTTTTAATTTTATACCACTATAAATAATTTGTAAATTGTTTTGGAGAAGGTCATATCTAGTTGATGGTAGTACTTAAAATGTAACTGTTCAAATAGATAATGATTTATTGTAGGACGTGGTTTGAAGTCCAACTATAAGTGAAAAGAATCTAAGAATACTTTAAGCACCAGATGCTATGCTTAATATTTTCTTGTTTTATACTCAAGTCCTACTAAAAAATTGTCAGTTTGCATGACAACTGGTTGTTTGATGTAACTCTTTCTGTTATTGCTGTGTTTGAGCTAAATTCTCCTCCTCGTTCTTCACCAAAGTCTACGCTTATGATGGGGATATTCTGCAGACACAAGGGCCAGGATTACTTTCTGCACAAATAATGAAGCAGTATGATATATTGCAGCAGTTGAGCCACTTTGTCTGTTACTGTAACCTTAAGGATGCAATAGTTCCTTTTGGTGGGGCACCATTGCCTTTGGCCTTGGGCACACATGGGTTCCCTGGTTTTCCTAGCACCCGTGCCTGTATCAGCCACTGGTCCAGCTGTTGAAAGGAGTTGTTGTGACAGAGAAAAATTAAAACCCAGTTACTCTTCATCTTCCAGCTTAACAAAATCTGAACTATTTTTTCGTGATAGCTGGCTACTACTGAAAGACAGTGGGTGGTGCAGGCTGTTTGACTTATTTTGAAAGTTACTTTCTGAAACTTTTTTTTTTTTTTTTTTCCCCGTAAGTGTTGACCTGGGCTTCTAAACATGGTAAAACAAGTGTACATTTTTGAGACTACAAATCTGTTTCCTAGTGGGTGTGTCTGTTGCATGGCAAGAAATTTCTCTAAAATAAACAACCTGACAATATGTTTCTAGTAAGTAAAAATTATGATATCAATTTGAAAAGGGAACTTTCTATCTTCTTAGATTACCTAATTAAAGATGTACTTCTAAGACAAGATTGAACAATTTATAGTGGCTATTCCTAATTATCTTTAAGCTTATCTAATTCTCTAATGATTTTTGATGTGTCATATCACTATTATGTCATACCTCAACCCCAACTCTTTAAAATGTCTCCTTTAAATTTCTGTAAATATTTGTGTTGGCCTCAGGTGCTTATGATATTGTCTCCAGAGCCCACCCAAGAAGAAAAGACAGTCTGTTTTGACTTTTTCTGATGGGCAGGAATTAAATATAGTCATGAAGAAGAAACTTTTGAACACCTTTGTTATAAAGGTTTATAAATAAGGAAAAAAAACAAAATGATTAGAATGACTGGTGAAAGGAAAGAAGTGTTTTGTGTTTTCTGTGAAATCATACTTTGATTAATGACTTTAATAATCTTCTTCTTAGAATTTAATAACTCTTTCTAGGTTTGAAAAAAATCAGGAAGTAGCTTAATATGACTTGGATATGAGAAAGATCAGAATGCACTGATGCATTCAAGCCCTGATGTTTCTTTATGCTTAGCCCTCAGTTATTAATTTCATAATTTGCAACCAAGGGAATAGAAATTGATCCTAGTATCTGAAATATTTTCACTTCATTGCTGAATTGGATGCTTGGGCTAAGGCCAGCTCTGATAGACACTACATCAGCTGATAGACGCATGTCAAGGATAGCTCACAGTTTCAAGTGAAGAAATCAGAGCTGACAGTTTGGCAAAGCTTTATACTTGTTTGAGGACTTTGTATAAGTTATGTGGTAAAATAGTGAATTTTTCATTATATTTGGCCCTCTTTTCCTATAATGACATAAGCTAAACTTAAAGTAGCTTGCCTATGTTCATGTATTCAATATTCATGGTGTAAGACTGGTTAAATTCATCTTCCTGTTTACTCTAAGAAAAACAATCTTCTACAAATTAAACAATTCAACACCTTTTGATGTTGTTTGTTTATCTACAAAGCTCATAGGCCCATTAATGGTGGGAGATTAGGGAAAGTTATGCACAAGCAACGGCATTTCCCATACATCTTATTTGTAACTACTACAGCCGTTAGTTTTGCATGAAAAACTCTTTCAAATGGGTTCAGTTTTTTTCTATATGTGAATTTTCTCTCGTGAATTTCAAATCAGGTGACAATTCCAGGCTTTTAAGAAAGTTTTGCTTAGTTTCGTGAGCTAAATGTGGCTCTGTGCTGAGCTGCCTGTAAACTTCCTGTAAAACACTGTAGCAGATCCTCAGGTTTAAGTGACAGTTACTTGTGTTATTTTGGATTGCCATAGGTTAAGTAAAAGCTTCTTTTCGTCTCCCTTTCAAGCCAATCACAAGTAATTACTAATGTATTTTCTCCAAAAGGTCTGCCAGCTTGGCTTATTCAGTAGTGGCAATAGCAGTAGCATAGGCAAGAGTAGCAAAAAGTCTTTTAACTCGATTTCAGGCCCAAAATGTGCCCCAAAATGCATCTCTTATTGCTCTCTCTTTCTACCTTGGTTAATATACAGGACAGATTTTTCATGTTTAGAAACAGAGTTCATGGTGTTCAACATTTCTTACAGAAGCTTTTTTATGTAGGCTTGTCTTCCACTCCACTGTGTTATGTGGAGTGGTAGAATCTAGTACCAAATTCTTCTGTCTCACATCTCATGAAATTTTCTTCTATCAGTTCCCCCCGCCCCCCCGCTTCCAGGTATTTCAGGGAAAATGAAGTCATCTGGCTTTGACAGTGTATGGTCTGCGAAGCAGCCTTTTCTTCCAAGTCATTGTACACTGCCCAGTACAATAAACCGGAATGAAATCTGAGAAGGAATGGGAAAAAATGAAAAAACAACAACATGAAACKGGTTTCACAGCACACTAACTCTCATGTTTTTTTCAGCCTTAATCTTTTAAGGCTTGTTTTTTTACATTGCTCGTGAAATGCAACTGCCCTTATTGCAAGTAAATCTAGCCTTTTTCTTTCTTTCCCTCTTTTTCCCAAACCACAGGTGTAGGAACGCTTGATCACAGCATAGCTGTGCTCCCTTTCTACATTATAAGGTCACTGACTTCTGAAGTTTCACTGGTGATTGAATGATGTGTTAAGAGCAAAGAAAGCTCTGATAATTATGCAGCCTTCTATAGTCCTTTCTGTTTAAGTGCGTATAGGATCTTTCACACTGATCATGATTACAGAATGCCTTCTAATGGGGTGTTTACTTCACATATTCAGTCAGAGTTGGCTTTAAGTGTCCTAAAACAATTCCCAATTCCCAATTTTCTAAAGTTGGAAAGCACTTTTACATATTAGTTATCCTTAAAAGGATAATTAATAATAAGGGCTTCCAACAAAGGGGCAGTATTTTGATAGTTAACCAAAAATAAAGATATCAAGTGCTTATAAAAACAACAAACTACATACCCAAAAGTTAGTGAGAAAGGCTCTCACCAAAATGTAAAGACTGCAAATCCATTTGGCAAATCAGTGTTCTTGGCTCTGGTAACCTCCTCTATGGCTAAAATCTCTACATGTATCTTACTTTGAAAATCTTTTTATATTTAATCCTACCATTTAGGAATACTGAGGATTTTTTAATAAATCATCCTAACTTCTTAATTAGAACATACCTACTCTTCTATTAGCTGTAGTGTATTTGGTATTTCCATTTACTCTTATGTATACTTTACCTGAAGGACAGAAATGTCAGCTTTTAAAAAAACATGTTATACTAAAACTAAATAATAGGTAAAAGAGCTTACAGCTTGCAGGATGTGGAAAAAAATTTAAACTAATTGGTCAGATAAAATGGCTGTCCTATGAAAAGTTGAACTTTGATTCAAAACTTGAAAACAAATTGAGACATAATTAAAATTAATGTACTGTTGTGCGGTGAAAACTCTGACTGTCATTTTCCTATTTTATTTTTTATTTCCATTCCGTTTAATTCCTGTTTAGGTGTTTTGCAACATGTTGAAAAAACAGAAGGGTACAGGACTGGGATAATGAGAAGAATGCAAGTTTATCTTCTTTTATTTTTTGTTATTTAAAGCTATAGTTATAACTATGTACAAATTGAAGTCTGGTATAGAACAGTATTAGGTCATGTTATTTCTCTTTCACTTGCTTGTTTCTGCATCTTGGTCAAGCTTTTCCTTCCCAGAAGAAAAGTAGTGTGATATTTGGTAGTTTTTTTGGTTTTGTCCCCAGACAGCTCTACTTACTGGATTAATCTTAAAATACCCTTCTCCCTCTCAAAATATACAATGTAGTAGAGATGTTCTGTATATGAGAGAAGAAATTTCCTTTGGTAAGAGAGAAGAAACACAAAGAAAATATTTTTTCTAATTTCATATAGTTTAAGAGTACAGAAGTACCGAGGAGGCATACCCTTGCTGCATGCCTAATTTTTCTACTATGATGTGCAGTTACTATAAGGTGATGTGTTGCCAAAGATATGGTTCTCATAATATTGTTGAATTGATTCTAAAAATTCAGATAGACGTCTAATGTTTGGAGGTGTTTTCAGTCTCTGTCTTCCTAACTTATTTTTGTTGCCTCTTAACTTTTTTCATTTCACTCCATATTCTTCTCTCTTCTACCAATATATGCAAAAATGCAGGTAATTACAGTTTCTTCAGTCTCAGTTTTTGTTAAGAAATAGCCCAACTGATCTCTGCTTTTTAGAATGATACCCCCTGAGGCTGTGCCATTAGGAAGCAGTGGGAAAGAGTGATGCTTTCTTCAGCCTGAGTCTTTAAAAATCTGGATGGACTGTCTGAACATAAAGATTTTCATTTCAGAAAGCTCTTCAAGGCTTTTTTAACCTTATTATTTCACCAACCCAAAGGCAAGAAGGAAAGTCAGCTTAACAGTTGCTTCAGCTTACTCATGATAGTGCAAATTATATGAGCTTCGTTTTTATTATGATTCCATAATCTTAGATGCTATAGCTCAAAGAAGAATAAGTTTCCTAGAGAACTAAGCACACATTTTATGAAGGCAGCATTTGTATGCAGTATTTATGTGGAATGTGTTTATTTTTTAATACAAAACATCAATAATAATATTGGAATTCATGACAAGTGAAATGAATTTTACAATTATAAAACCCAGGTTTTGGTGAGAAATTATTTTCATACAATTCTTTTGTAAAATGTTATTTATAAGATTAGAAATATTTCTGGAGGATTTTTCTTATCATGCTGTTTAATACATGGCAGTGATAGTAATGTTTGAACCGTAAATGATGTTAAACAGCATCCTGGGGGAAAAAGAGGAATGCTTTGGTTAACATGGACCCGTATTCAGTATAATGCCAGTGCTAATTTTCTGTTCTGTTGCTAGTCAGAATTACTAACATCCTTGTCCAGATGTTTTTCTGATAGCTGCCTCGTTCTTTGTGATTGCATTTGTTGAGATAATGTCCATTTAGCTTACCCTCAGTAACTTCAGCAAACTGAAATGTAAATTAATGTACACCAAACGTAAGAATGTGGTATTAATTCTCCAAGCTAGATGATTCTTTTCATGTACATGCTGCTTTGAAGAGTCTTGGGAACTACTTTACTGGAAAAGATTTGTAACTGCAGGCACAGAGAGTTGGGGCAACAGTTACAGGCAAGTGACAGAAGGGGCTATGAAGTTATTCCTGAAAAAAATATTGATTTCAGGTGCAAATTGGTTGGGCATCCAATAGGATGATCTTATCTGAAACCCAGAAGGACATCCAAACATTCTGTGTAACAAAGCTGAATTAAAAATCATGTGAAAGACACAGGGAAAATGCTAAGCTTTCATTTCCAAAAGGAATCTTGAAGGGAGAAATCCAGATTCAGTTACTCCCACATAGATTCCTAGCTATTTTAGTAAATAATAATCCTGTAATTTAGAAGAAATCATTAAATCTTGAAGAGAATAACTTTAGAAAGTTCTCAGTRTACTGAGGCTGAGCTAATTTAGCATTAAGTATATAAACTTCTACGAACTACCATATCTTTATAATTCATAACTTTGAAGCATAACTGTGTTGTAAGATGTGTTTGATGGTTGGGAGTACTCTCAATAGCTTTTATATCTAAATAATTATGTAAAATAAATAAAAATAAAGAAATAAACTCATATGAGTTTAAACAAATCTCTGAATTGCAGTACTTTTGAGCTCCTGGAAGAACATTTAGAAATCAAATGGGATTCTTTGAGGTTGTCTTGGTAACAGTCTTTCAAATCCACATTTGACCCCAGCTAGTATAAAAGCAGACTGTCCTAAGCAAAATAAACCTAAGCAAACTAAACCTAAATAGATTATCTTTAGAAATAGAATTTAGCTAATACTTTTGAATATGTGAAATAGAATATCTTCAGCATATAGATATTTTATGTCTATCCCCACTATGTGGATGTAGGCATAAAAAGGCATAAAAATAATCAAAATGCATAGTTTACTGAATAGCTGGTCACTCCCACCCTCAACCTTGATTTGTGAAACCACTTAAGATGCACAGGCAGAACAAGTTTCACTTTTTGGACTGAGGAAAAGGATATAGTACCCTTTCTCCACCAACTCATTTCTAAGCTGAACTATAAAGTCACAGTTCTAGTTCACATTTAAAAACTTGCTTTGTGTTACAGATACAGCCCATTGATGTTGTCTSATTTTCTGCATATCTTTTGTTTTTCTTTTCTGTGTTTCAGATATTGTTCTTAAGCATTTTAACTAGACTTCCAGGTTTGAGCTCTTACATGATTTGTGTGTGTGTGTGTATGTAGAAAGGTGGAGGAAGGGTATTTTTCACCATTTGCCTATCAAAATGTGTGGAAATGATGCTGGTAATGACCCATAGCAAGATGCTCAGAGATACACACCAATAGATAGAGGTATTTATGACATCATATGGTATAATTTTCCCCCTTTTTCATTCTTTATACAGAAATTGCTCTGTAAATTGGTATATGGACTGCTTTATTAAAATGGTCTTTGTGAGTCTATAGGTATACCTGCAGACTGAAAAACATAAAGCTACAAGCCAACTTGTTGTCCACTTAGAGAGAGATCATATATTCACAGCTGGAATTTGAGGCAGTCTAAACTGTTTTCACTCAATCAATCAGAGAGTTAGCCATAGCGGCTAGCTTTGTGGCTAGCCTGGACAGGTTCCACGCAGGATAATTGTCTACATGATCCCCATGAATTAATTTTAAGCTATGTGAAGCATTTTAATTTGCTTCCTGCCTTAAGTTCTAGCATTAAATTGCCGAGTGATGTTAAGCATGACCATKTATCAGTGGGAATGTTTGTCGTTTCAGGAAGTAGCTGTGTGGGAAAATGAAATGACGCATTGTGAGAGTCTCCTCCTTAATTAACAACTGCTTATCTGAAGGGAATTATACAATGTCTTTCTTAGATAATTTCATTAATCAATTTAACCACAAATGTTGATGCCAAGTCTTATAGTGATTACAGATCACCCATCAGGATTCCCAGCATGATAGAAATAAATAGACTTTTCCTTTTGCACTGTATTAACATACTCTCACAACTCTTTCAAAATGTCTTTGATTACAAACTTAGACTGTACTATGTAAATTRGACTGACTGGATTCTGTCATGTGATGGTCCACCTTCCATGATGAGAAGCATGGCAGCTTGAAGAAGCCCATTCTTCAGCTGTTTCGCTTCTGCGGCAGATTTTTCCAAAATGGGATAACTGAGACCACTCTGACTAACATATTTGTCTATGATAGCAGCCTTTGTGATGAGAAGTGAGAGAAAAACTTCTCTTCTTCAATAGCAAACACTTTTCAGCTATTTAGTAAGTTTTGCATGAATAATCTAGGTTAGGTTATTTAGCTAAAATAAAAACAATCTGGAATAGCTCTTACTAGTTCTCTTCACAGCACTTAGAGTGCATAAAAGACGAACAGCAGATCTCTGGGGAACATGGTAATGTTCCTGTAATTCAGTATTCCACAGCTAGGCTGCTGCTGCACCTGAGAAACACTGTGGAAAGCTATTTTGGGAATACACTATGGAAAGTTATCCTTCCTAGTCTACAGGGTTATCAGACCGAAAGAAATGCCACAAAAAATGGGACATAGAAAGAAATACATATCAAGGTCATGATCATGGCACCTGCCTATATGTCAGAGAAATATTGCTGTTTTATACCTGCTCTGCTGACCTGAGGCAAGTACTTGCACCCACGTTGTGGGAGACTGACTAATCAGCAAGCTTTGCAGTATTTCAGGTGGAGCTTCTTCTAATTCATCTCCCAGAAGTGATTCTACCTTATATAGAAATCATATAAGCTACAGGAACAGAGAAATACTACCTGGCCTTTCCACATTTTACAGAGCTATCTTAATGCAGGATGCAATCAATTCAGTTAATAAAGTTTGCTTAATGTAGTTTCTCTTTTCCAGGGCAAATAAATATTTGAAGGAAGGCATGAGAAAATAGTTTTTTCTTTTCCTGTGACCTAATGGGTTAGAGTGGCCTTTTGAACCCAATGTTCAAGTTTTGCTGTTGATCAGGCAGAATGGGGATCCAAAGGGAGTCCAAAGTGGCTTGCCTCAAAACATCCTGTTCCAGTGTGTGTTCTCCTCTCCAAAGAAGAGATACAGGGAAAATGTCTAGCTTTAAGGGCTCAACTGGTATTAAGTCATGAGATGCAACACACAGTAGCAAGACTTTGGGATCATATGTATATTAAGTATACATAAAGTATTATATTTCACTTAAACATTATTTTAAAATACTGATGTATATTGTTACAGTAAAAAGACTCAGAAATATGAGTGGAATCATCATGCTAAGGAATTCATAAATCTGAAAATAGATTTTAAATGTGTTGAGGTTCTCTGTGTTACAAAATGAAAAGCAGCGTGAGTCACCTTGAGCTCAGCAGTGGGGCACAAAGCCAGTTTTGCTCAGCACCTGAAGCAAGCAGTTATCTTTTAATAACCTTTCAAATTTCACAGATAGAACAGACATTATTAAATTAAATTGAAACAATTAAACAATGGTTATATAATGTCTGCCTCTTCCATAGCACATTTTATCAGTAGATTGCAAAGGGATATAAAGGCAGTTGGAATATCTGTTTACTTATATGACTTCATTTTAATCCATTTACAATTTAATTTTGGAAAATGTTATTGAGTCCTGGATCTTAAAATCTCCAAAGTCAACTTCAATCCCAGCCATTCTGTCTGCACTTTGAAGCCTTTTGAAGTAGCTTTGGATTGGACAAAGCTGACGGATAAGTCAAAACTTGGCTGTGAGCACAGATTTTTTTTCTCCTTCAAACCACTGGTTCCTCCCTTGAATTGCTAAGGGCAGTGTCAGCCGAATCTGTAGATACTTCAAAGGCTACAAACAGCAGACACYATGGCTAGGGCTGAAGCTGAAACAGACGGTTTGAGGGAACCTAAGATCATGGGGTCTCCCACGGCTTTTCAGTGCACTTTAAAAATAGATTAAAATTGAAATAAACATAAATGGAAAGGAAAGTGTTATTTTTGCTTTCTCTGTTTTCCTTTGTGTGTGATCTGGATTTTACAAGGAAGATTGTCCGTCTCCCTACGGATCTGAGTGAATCTTGTTCCTTAGCGAAAAGAGATGATACATTCTTAAGCCAGTCAGCTTTACAAAACCAAATATCCAGTCCCACTACTCACTTGATCTTGCCAGTTTTATTGATGTAGTATTCAAATTTCTGTTGATGGTGGAGAACTGTTCACTTGAAGGCTGAAATTTTAGATATAAGCAAAAAGAAATGAAAAATATACTGTACATGGCAGAACAAAAAAGCTCTACACAAAAATTACAACTTCTGGCTATCTTGTGTTTTGTAGCTCCCATGCACTAATCAACTGAAGAATTTTAAAATGTGTTTTTCTGTTTCCCACTTGGATATGGGTGAGATTAACGACAAGCAGAAATTACACTAGCCTAGAAAATGTTCTGAATTTTAACTACTGGGATTTTTTGTCTAACATCTAGGTCTGTAAGCTGTAAGGTACTTAATTCTTTAGGATTCATTTCAGAGTGTTACTCTTTGCTTATAAGATACACTGTTTACTCATAGCAGTGAATAATTAACTAATGCCACATTATATACATATAATAAAGCTGATTTGCAGTTTAGTAGTGAATTTACATGTTCACCATGACATAAACCTTTACTGGAAAATAACAATATGAGTGTAAAAGAATAATAAAAAAAATATGAGACTGATCTTCTTGTTGCCAGAAGTCTTTTATTTTATCTGATTTCTACAGATACTACAGCATTTGTCACAGAGTCATACAATAATAGAATCAGTAAGGTTGGAATGGACCTCGGGAGATCATCTAGTCCAACCTCCCTGCTCAGCAGGGTCACCTACAGCATGTTAGACAGGGTGGCATCCAGGCGGGCCTTGAAGATCTCCAAAGAAGGAGACTCCCCAACCTCTCTGGGCAAACTGGTCCCCTGCTCTGTCACTCTCACAGGGAAGAAATTCCTCCTCATACTCAGGTGGAACTTCTTATGCTTCGGTTTTTACTCATTGCCTCTTGTCCTGTCGCATGGGACAACTGAAAAGAGTTTAGCCCCATCCCCTTGACACCCTCCCTTCAGGTACTTACACACATTGCTAAGATCCCCCCTCAGGCTTCTCTTCCCCAGGCTAAAGGGGCCCAGCTCTCGCAGCCKTTCCTCACAGGGCAGGTGCTCCAGCCCTCTGATCATCCTTGTAGCCCAACGTTGGACTCTCTCCAGTAGCTCCATGTCTCTCTTGTAGTGGGGAGCCCAGAACTGGACACAGTACTTGAGACGCGGCCTTGCCAGGGCTGAGTAGAGGGGCAGGATCACCTCCCTCCACCTGCTGGCAACAGTCTTTCTAATGCAGCCCAGGATACCATTGGCCTTCCTGGCCACAAGGGCATATTCGTGGCTCATGGTCAACTTGTCATCCACCAACTCCCAGGTCCTTCTCTGCAGAGCTGCTCTCCAGAAGGTCAGCCCCCAGCTTGTACTGGTGCCTAGAGTTATTCCTCCGTAGGTGCAGGACTCTGCACTTGCCCTTGTTGAACCTCAGGAGGTTCCTCTGCGCCCAATTCTCCAGCCTGTCCAGGTCTSTCTGAATGGCAGCACAGCCCTCAGCTGTATCAGACACTCCTCCCAACTTGGTATCCTCAGCCAACTTGCTGAGGAGGCACTCTGTCTCCTCATCGAGGTCATTGATGAAGAAGTTGAACAGGATGGGACCCAGTACTGAGCCCTAGGGGAACGCCACTAGTCACAGGCCTCCAACTAGACTTTGTGCCACTGATGACAACCCTGAGCTCTGCCTTTCAGCCAGTTCTCATCTACCTCATTCTCCACTCATCTAACCCACACTTCTGGAGCTTATCCAGGAGGATGTTCTGGGAGACAGTGTCAAAAACCTTGCTGAAGTCAAGGTACACAAATTCCACTGCTCTGCCCTCATCTACCCAGCCAGTCATTCCATCAGACAAGGCTATCAGACTGGTTAAGCATGATTTCGCCTTGGTGAATCCATGCTGACTACTCCTGATCACCTTTTTTTCCTCCATATGCCTGGAGATGACATCCAGAATGAGCTGTTCCATCACCTTTCTAGTGATGGAGGTGAGGCTGAAAGGCCTAGAGTTGCCTGGGTCCGCCTTCTTGCCCTTTTTGAAGATTGGAGTGACATTCGCTTTCTTCCAGTCCCCAGGCACCTCTTCTGTTCTCCATGACATTTCAAGGATGATGGAGAGCGGCCTGGCAACAACATCCGCCAGCTCCCTTGGTACCCGTGGGTGCATCCCATCTGGGCCCATGGATTTGTGGATGTCTAGCCTGCCCAGAAGGTCTCTAATCCTTTCCTCCTCAACCAAAGGAAAGGCTTCCCTTCTCCAGACTTTCTACCTCACGTCCAGGCTCTGGGATTCCTGAGGGCTGCCCTTAGCAGTGAAGACTAAAGCAAAGAAGGTATTCAGTAATTCTGCCTTCTCTGTATCCCTTGTCACCAGGGCCCCTGCCCCAGTCAGTAGCGGGCCCACATTTTCCCTAGTCCTCCTCTTGCTGCTCATGTATTTGAAGAAGCCCTTCCTGTTGTCCCTGACATCCCTTGCCTGACTCAATTCCAACTGGGCCTTAACCTTCCTTGCTGCATCTCTACATACTCTGACTGCATTCCTATAATTCTCCCAAGTGGCCTGTCCCCTCTTCCACATTCTGTGTATTTTCCTCTTCTTTCTCAATTTGGCCAAGAGCTCCCTGCTCACCCATGCAGATCAGGGGGAATAATTTTTCACCTCTGTTAAACTAATCTATAATCCCATTTTGAGCTATGGGTGAAAAGTTTTGCAAGCCCTTAGAAATACTATGCATTATTCAATTATTTTGAAAATATTAACATTATTCATTTGAAAGTGAAGTTTGCTTTTTAGATAAATAAGTTTATTAAATCTGATTTTGATCTTTTTTAGCTTACCCATGTGAACACAGTGGATACAGAGGTACCTCTGAGAGGTATAGAGATATATTCAAATATTCTGTTTGAAAATAGTCTCTCTAACTTGGGGCCTCAAGTTGCCTTTTCCAGTAAGAGCGGTCTTTATTAAAAAAAAAAGGGAGGGGGAAGGAGTGGTTTCTCACTTCAGGCTACTGGAATTTCATGTCCATATTTCTGACCACATGATTTTGGGCACCTGAGGAGTCTAGAGGGTGCATAATACATGTCTGCTGGCCATTTGGAAGTACACCATATCTTAGTGGAGCTGGAAACTAGGTTRGTATCACTACAGCAGGGTAGTTCTGGGAGAAGAGTCTTCCCTCCAGACAGTGGTTGTAAGGGAAATGGTACCTAACCCAGAAGTAAAAGCATGCTGGGCCTTATGGATACTTTGCAGGCACTGCAGTGGTGAGAACAGAGCATTAGGGCCAGCCCTTCAGTCTTACCTTCCAGGTAGGATTGAAATTCACCCGGGGACACTACAAGGAGACTGAGCCTTTTCACCAGACTCTGTATGTCGTATGGAGTAATGCTGCTGGGCTAGCAGGTGACCAGTGGTTTGCTTTCTGCTGGCACATGTACTTGCCGACTCTTGGTCCACTAATGGTTACAACCATTGTGAGCAGCCCTAGCTTGTTTCTTTAGGCAAAGTGTAATCAAAGGGGCTGTATTTAACTACTTGGAAATTATACTTTTAATCATAACCTTCCGAAGGCCTGATGCAAGGTACTTGGTATTTCCCTGACATTAGTCCGCTTAATATTAAACCCGTATTGCCTCCTAAGCATAGCAATTTGTTGCTTAGTGCTTAAGCCCTTTGTGACATCGTGAATTACCTCAGATTTGCAAAAGGATAGAGTATACATTATAAAATACACCCATTTGTTATACAGTAGGAAGTATACAGAAAAATGACCTTTCTTTCTTCTACAAGTTGGCAGTGAAAAATTTTGTCCTGATGTTACAGTATCTGAAACTCACATTTGCATGTCACGTATTCTGAGCAAATAGGAGAGGAAAGACYTTGTCCTTTAAGAGCTAGCAAAGCTAGCAAAACGTATTAGCTTTTCAGTTTTATATGCAAATTAGAGGGTTTACTAAATAAAACAAGGCAAATATTGTTAAATTTCTGATTTTACTCCTTCCTCTCCTTGAYTTCCAAGGACAATAAAGGGACATCATTGAGGAAAATTCTTCTCTTCCCAAGTAATAGTAACAGTGCTAATAGACGTTTGTTAGCCAAACAGCCAAAATGTAGGTTTTGCATTGCTTACTTAACATTGCTTACTTAATTTTAAAATACTAGTGAATTTTGTTTGTAATGGTGTGCTCATAAGAACAAACAAATTCCTGTTTGTTATACAGGGTGCATGAATCAATAAAGCACAACCATCTTGATAGATGGAAACTTGAATTGATTTAGTTAAATGATTCTGCATTGATATTTGGAGTGCTCAAAATAGCTCAAATGTACAGGAAAAAATACTAATCTTTGCTTTGGCATTGAAAATTCTGAACTTTGAGAATAACTAGAGCTTCAGTGCATCTAATGAAAGTATTATGATGCCTTGATACTGAAGAAAGAAACATTGTTGGTTAATCACATATATCTGATCTTACTTTGGTCAAGCATGCAAATAGGTCAAGTAGGGCTGGAAGAATAAAGGAGAGGAGTACATTCAGCATGTAGCTCAGTTAAGGAATAGGTAGATTCAGACATCTGCAATATGGGTCTTTTACTGCTTAATTTTTATACCTTTGGTTGCAAAGTGTATATTCTGCATAGCAATTGAATTTTGAGATTTTGTTATAGTAAAATCTTTTTGATTCTTGCTATTGAATAGTCTTTTGAAATATCAGCCTAATGTGACTTAGATAAAAATATAAAACTTGACCACTGAAAAGGTTTCCAGATGTACTGATTCAGATGTAACTGAATGTCAGATATACTGGCAAAGATAATGCACGAGGGAGAGATCCATAGAAATGTATGACCAGAGGCAAAAATTCTACACTAAGAAGACTTCTGTCTACGTGCTGGATTCTCTCACTTTGCTCAGCTTCTGGGTTGGATCAGCATTCAAAAAAGAAAAATATTTTGTGGCAAGAGGAGGTGCTTCCCTTTATTCTCAGTTAAAACAGCGACAGGAAATAATTTATTAATACGGTGTCATGGGATAGATGCTGGATGTGCTTCACTGTTTGCTAAAATAATGGTATTGCTGAGCAGCAGGCTTGTATCAGTGTGAAAACAGAGGTGAATCATCAGCACTATTTTACAGCTGAAAAAGGAAACAGAGGCAGATTATTTTCTTTTAGGTATCACTGGCTGATTATTTGTGAGGATAAAAAACCCTTGAAACAACAGAACTGGATGTACACAGGTGCATATAACACAAAAGGGAGGTTTACTCTAAATTCCCCTCTTCCCTAGCACCTGCCTAAAATTCCCTGACCCAACTCTCCCTTTGTTTAAATAAATAAATTAGAATTTATTTTCAAAGCACTCTAAAGGGATGCAGGTTGCCTATGTTGAGAGTCATGTGGTTAAAGTTACAGGAAGTAACTTGCTTTAGGGCACCAGATTTCTCTCAGGCAGATGGAGGAACTGAATCCAGACTTTAATTTTGCTCTAACTTAGCTAAAATGCCACATTTCTTCATATCCAATTCATACAAGTATTTCCCTCTGTCTGACCATATCTCATAGATCATATTTATGCTCAAGAGTGAGTTCCTCTGAGGTAAAAGTAGCTCAGGAAAAGAAAGCAAGTTGGTGAGAGTCTCTTGGGAAGGACAGCAGGCTGAAGTGGCTGTGGCTGGAGGTGGCTGTTAGCAGTGCGCTGTGTGAGAGAGACCTCTTTGTGTAGTTGCTCCACCTTCATGAAGCTGCGAGTGAGAGGAGTCATTGCTGTATCTGCAGGATGGCAGTAAATGCATCTCTGTCCTGAATAACTGCAAGCACAGAACAAAGCATCCAGTGCACCATGTGAAGTGGCAATACAAGAGGAAATCACTCTGGTTCTCATGGAGTTCAGCGGCAGTTTCCTTTGCTTTAGTTGGTTTGATTTGGTCTCAGCTTCAGTAAGAGGTAAGTAGTAGTTGTCATCTATGTTAACCTGAGGGACAGGGACTGAAATGAAAGAAAAGGATGATGTTTGCAGCCATTTCTAGGGAAATGCTGATTTCTGGGTCGACAGCTTACCCCACAACACAATCCTCTTTCTAGAACTTGTAGAGGAAACAATGGGTGGTGGAAGTGTTGACTGAGCTGACACTACCAACTTAACCCTTTCATTACTTCTCCCATCATGATCAAAAAGTTGCCATGTTTTTCCTTTTCCTGAAATCAGAAATAGCTCAGGTGTGATTCCTGTATACTAATGTTTCCTGAGGGCAAAATCTTCTTCTGTTCTCCTCACTACTTCTTACTGAGAATTTCCACAGATAAAGCTATTAAGGGGAAAAGCAACATGGTTATGAAAATTGTATGGCTGCACTGAGTAATCTGGAGAAAGGATTTCTGTTAGTAGAGAGGGCAGAGCAGAATTGTGCAATGAGAAAGCACAAAAATACCAATGAGAATGCAGGAATACTGGATCATTATTTGGTGATGAGAGGTGAACTTGTTCCTGCTGGCTTGCAGCAAACAAAAAAATCTTAAAGAAAAAGAGAACGTGAACTTCTGCTGATTTATAGCATTTAGGTAGTGGTTGGGCCTTTGTGTTTTGCTTTGCATTACAACTTTGTTCTGTAGCAATGCATGTAAAGCAAGAGATAAATCTTAGAGACATGTAGAAAGTAGGAAATGCTTGACTAGTGTTTTGAGTTCTAGATTTTGAGRAAGCATTTATGTAGCAGAAGACTCAGTTAGTGCCATTAGTCAAGGAATGTTGACAGCTTGGGCTAAAGTATTRCTTGCCACAAGAGAAACCACATAGAAAAGCACTAGTATGAACTATCACAACCATAGGAAGGGCACAGAAYAGAGTTCAGCCCAAATTCAGTTTCAAGGAGCTCAACCAGGGCACAAGAAAACCCTAGAAACCAAGCTGAAATCACCTACGCACAGAACTAGTGTTAAAGGTACATCCTTTTTGGTTTCTGACTGAGGTATTTGAAAACTGATACATCTTGATGTTGTCTTCATATCTTCCTAGAAATGTGGTGCAGGGGATGATGATGTTAAAGCCATATAAGCACGTACGAAGTCAAATTTCTGCATAATATGGGCATAGATACTTTCACTAGATAGATTCTGGTGGGGGTACCCATCACAAAGGTACTTTTCATTCATTAAGATGGTTGCAACTTAAAGAGGCACTAAATAAATGAAGTAATGTTTACCAGTTCGTCCTGGGTAATGCCATGTTACACAGAATCAC